>NC_067246.2:726666-1090000 GCF_019359855.2 Lolium perenne
AAGACGTTCCTAGCTCGCATAGACGCCATCAACTCCTTCTTCACCTGTCGAGTTCCTCCAAGTCTGGCCAAGTAAATAGCCAGGGACAAAGCCGTGAGTACATTGGAATTGTACTCGCAAACCATCAAGAAGGTGATAACAATTCTAACTAAAGAAGACAAGAGAGAAATAATAGTTTCTCTTGTGGATATAGCATGTGGAAGAGAATCAGTTTCTCTTGTGGATATAGCATCCCAACTTTGCAGTTAAAGGGAACACTAGGAGGGTTCTATGACATCTCTATATCTTTGTTGAAGAAGATACTCTAAAAGATATCCTATGACATCTCTATATCTTTGTTGAAGAAGATAATCTAAAAGATATCCTATGACATCTCTATATCTTTGTTGAAGGAGTTACTTCAAAAGAGTTCCACAACATAAAACACTAGGATGGGGTAACCCAATTTTATTTATCCTTCCCGACCATCTCCATATGGTCGACACATCCTTTCCCGTACCCTTCCGGTACTTCAAAACAAGTTCTTTCCTTTCCTTTGTCAAACAATTTTGTAAAACAAAACTCATCAGGCTAAGCAACAGCCATTCCAACCGTCCATGACCGCGGACACGGCTATTCGAATAGATTTGACTCTGCAGAGTTTGCACACTTTCCCCACAAGATCCGCGAGTTCATCATGTGGGCATCATCCCCGCATATCAACTATGCCATGACAAAAACTCGGACATAGCCTTTCGCCTATTCGTCTTAGCACGGGATCCTACCCTATGGAGTATGTACCTCCCCGGCACCATGGCAGCTCACCTCACTTTGAGCGTGGCTCCACCGCCAAGCCAGGAGACTCATAGTGTCTTCCAGACGGGTCAGCCCCGAAGGCCTCCCATTATACTATTGTCTCCACCAACGACAATCCGGATTCAGAGGTAACCTTACCCTTATATAGTTGTGCGGTGTCCCATGTTAAGAAGAACAAACTACGAGCTAAGCCCCGTCCCACCCCAGGGTAATGTGGTTGCGCGGGTTAATTGTCACGGGTGAATACTTAGGCGCCAAAGTTTTCGAAAACAAGATTTTCTTTTCAACCACCTTTGCCAAGATCCTTTCCTTTCATAAACACACGCTTGGGTAAGTCCAACTCCCCCAAGGTTTTCAAAAATTCTTTTCAACAAGGTATTTTTCCAAGGGGGTTCCCAACCTATAGTTTTATGAAGGAACTAAGAGTCACAATGACATGATGCTAGCCATCATACCACTAAGGGGATGATAATTGAGGTGTTAAAGGGATCATACATACTTAGGATAAGCATGTATAGGGACAACATAATTAAGATGATTCAAACAGGGGTCATGATGTTAATCATCATACCACTATAAAGATGGCAACATGGATATAGTCAAGGGGGCATACATGCTTAGGGTGAGCATGCATAACATAAACAAGGGGGTTCACATACTTGGGAGCAAGTATGCAAAGCATCAACAAGGGGTTCAACATACTTTGGGAATAAGTATGCATAGAGCTGAGGACCAAAAATCACACATGATACAAGGAACCAAGTATATAATGGAGCAATGAGCACAACAAGAAGAATAAATAGAAAGAGATCAAAAGATGGCTTGCCTTGGTTGGCTTGTTTGTCCCTGGACTTCTCCAACTCCATCAAATAAGACTTTCAACAACATAAATAAAATCCTCGTCCGATTCCACTTCTTCTTCTTCTCCGAAATTGTTCGCATCTAACGCCGTAAAATATAAAAAGAACACAATCAACACATTGCACCAACTAAACAAACATGCCACAATCATAAGATAATCACTCAACCATAGACTAGTATTGAGGATACTAAGGTCTTATAGTCCCTATAAAGCAACTAACATTTTATTTTAAGAAAACTCATTTTAAATCTCCCAATAAAGGCATGAGAATCTCAAAAATAAGCAAATGTCCCTATGCTTATCACCAGGGCTTAAACCTAATATTCCCTGGTGGATAGCATCACAAAGAAGACCTCTGCATTGGTTTTGTACCAAAAACTTTTATATTTTATTTTTAAACATTTTTGGAAAAACAGAAAACATTTTCTTACTTTATTTTTCTCACAAAATAAAACACAAGTACAACAAACAATAATTATATCTATGGATACCTATTCAAACCTAGATTCATACAAAATTGGATTCACACCAATTTTGAAAGCATAAAAGATTTTTAATAAATAAAATACTATTCAGAGGGTCCAATTTAAAGTTTAAAAACTTAGAAAATCTCAGTTGCTCAAATAAATATGAGCTCTGGATATGCTGTTTAGAAAAGTAATGTGAGTACAACAAAAGTGGTTTCACTCAAAAATAACATTTTATGCTCCCTAAATAAATCCCCGATCACAGATTCTGAATATAATTGTACTAAATACCACAATATCACACTTTGAACTAAAATACTCAAACCAGTGCTAAAGGTTGGGAATTTCTATGTAGTTTACAAAAAAATTGGATTTGGAACTAAAATTGTTTTGAAACTCTCACAAATGAATTAACATTGAAATTGCATGTATTTACTATTTTAAAAACTGAGGAAAACAAAAAATAGGTATTGGCCCAAATATTGTCTTATCTGGTTAAGAAAACATCCAGGAGTACTACAAAACTTGATTCACTCAAATTGGATCAAAATTGAATTTTTGTTGAATTAAAAGCTAGCAGGGGCCTGCCAGATATTATTTTCAGAAAAGGAAATAGAAAATATCACGGGCTCAATCTCTACACGGGCCGTGCGGGAACTAGTCGGGCCGGCCCATTAGCGTGTCCAGGGTGTGGGGGGAAAAAAGATTAAGAATCTGACTAAGGGTCCCACCTCTTATTATCTCACTAAAAACTGAAGGGGTATGCTACCCTAGGATCAAGATCTAATGGCTGGTATCTACCAAGTTAACTTAAATGGACTTGGATGCTTTAAAAAGTGTGCAACCAGCTAGCTGCTTAGGTGCTGATCGAAACACGATGGCGTTCGCGTCCAGGACACAGGAGGAAGTCGGGGAACTCACCATGGGGGCGCTTGGAGGATAGGAGGACGACGCGGGGATTTGGAGGAGGCTCGGCTTGGTCTCCTCGCACGCGCAGGCGGGCTTGCGGTCAGTGGCGAGGTCGCCGCTTGGCGTCGGGGCGGAGCTGCGCGGACTCGCGTTTGAAGACGGTGATCGGGAGCTCACCAGCGGGGTGCGCTGCTCGACGAAGACGACGCAGGGACGACACTGGGATGGAGAAGAGTGTCGGGGCGGTTCGGCTCGGTGTCTCGGACGCGCTAGCTTTTCTTGGTCGTCGGCGTAGATGTGCGCGTGTGCAGCACCGAGGACGATGGTGCTTTGCAGCGGTGCTCCAAGGTGGCGTCTGGGCGTTGGTCCTTGCCGGGAAAAGGAGCGAGGTTCAGCCCTGGTAGAGATGGATTATGCGAGAGAAACATAGAGGCGGGCGGAGGGAAGCAACAACCTCGAGTCCTCGACGAAGACGGTACCGGCGAAGCGGTGCAGAGGCAGGACGGGGCAGTCCAGGGACGCTTCCAGCTCGAGCAGGTGATCCTCGACGACACGGACGGCTCCTTCTCCGGCGACGCTCGCGAGCACACGACGACGGCGGCCGATTCTTGCGCACCTCCGCGCGGTGACTGCGACAGAGAAAGGCTTTCCTCGTCGAGCGAGAGGGGGAGGGCAGAGCTGTGCCAGGCTAGTGGGCGAGAAGTGGAGTGCTCCAAGAGCTGTGTGGCGAAGGATGAGGCCGAGGGGAGGCTTTTATAGCCGAGGGTGGCGTCGGATGGACGCGGGCGCGCGGTGGTTTCGGCCAATGGCTGCACGAGGGCTGACGTATGGGCGGTGCGACCTGCTGACGTCAAGAGGCTGGTGTCAGCAAGGCGAGGGTGCCGCGCGCGGGTGCGAGGACGGGCGCGTCCACGAACAGCCGATCGGGCTCGAGTCTAAGCGTAGGCGCGCGATGCGATCTTGGCGATCAACTCGTGTTGGGCATGGGCGCTTGCGTGTGCGTGTGCGTTGGTGTTGGTCTGGTTGTGTGGGTCGTGGTGTTCTGGGTTAGCTAGGTACCGAGTGGTGTGGCTTTGGGCAGAGACAAGTACCTTGTTTGGCTCAAACTTCATACGGTCATCTCCTTCTCCCTCTAAATTTTCTTTGCCAAAAGAAAAAAAACAAGGGCGCGCGAGGTTGTTCAAATTGGAGACAAAGGTGGGTGTTAGAGCGCTGGTAGGAAGAGAGACGTTTGGCAAGAAAAGGTTGCTTTGAAAAAGAAGGAGAAAAGGACTTCGGTCAAAATTGACCAAAATTGGGTCTGAGAGGAAAATATAGAATTTACCCATAAGATGCATATTTTGTTTAGTGCAAAAATGAACAAGAAGGGTGGTAGAGAGAAAGAGTTATTAGAGCACAAATTAAGGGGGAGGGGAACCTTTTTTTTCTAAGGTCTAGTGTAGAATGGTCAGCCTATTCTTATATTCCCCACAAAGGATTAAAAATGAGAGTGACATGAATGTCTACTAAGGTCAAGGGGTGATGCTGGTGATAGTTGGACAAAAATTATAATTGAGAAGGGTTGGATGACTATGGACGGATTAAATCATTTGTTGGGCAAAAGATCATTTACCCAGATCATGCAAAGATGGAGTAGTGATCTCTAAAAATAGACATGTGAGATGTATTAATTTATATGGCGATGCCTTGGATTTGAGTTACAGTGTCTATGGCCTTTATTTTATAAAAAAAACTCATTTGAAATATTTGAAAACAAGAGAGGGCTTAGAGGGTTGAATGATCCAAGGTTGAAGTAGAATAAATGGTGGACCATTCTATATTATTTTGGGTATCCTAAACTACATATAAAACTTTTATATAAATTTTAGAGTCACAAAGCAAGGGTAGGTCTTTGGGAAAAAACTTTGTGTGAAAACAAAATATCTTTTAGAAAACCATTTTGTGATACTATTATCTAAGAGGATCATAGCCAATTTGAAAGAAAAGGTTTTGGCAAGATCTTTTCAATTAAGATTTTGAATTATAATACAAAGAGGTTTGGTGATTTTTGTGAAATGATTTTCTCAATATTTTTGAATGGAGGAGGTTAAGGTAATACAAGAGTGACCACAGCTTAGCTATTTTTCTTGAGACTAGAATTATGTGGGTTGCTAGATTGTTCTACCTCTAGAGGTGTTGTTCTTTGGGTAGCTCAAGTCAAAACTCAACAAGGCATATCAAGACAATTCACCTACCAACAGATCAAGGCAATTCATCTTAACAGATAGATCAAGGCAATTCATCTAATTACTCTTTAGAAAAAGTTTTTGTTCCCCCAGATTTTTGCACTAAGGACAACTAAACAGGTTTGCAAAAGTTGGGGTGTGACAGGACCGGGGTCCACAGTTCACTAGTGGTGTCTCTCCAATAAGATAAATAGCATGTTGGGTGAACAAATTACAGTTGGGCAATTGACAAATAGAGAGGGCATAACAATGCACATACATATCATGATGACTACTATGAGATTTACTTTGGGCATTACGACAAATTACATAGACCGCTATCCAGCATGCATCTATGCCTAAAAAGTCCACCTTCGGGTTAGCATCCGCACCCCTTCCAGTATTAAGTTGCAAACAACAGACAATTGCATTAAGTATGGTGCGTAATGTAATCAACACAAATATCCTTAGACAAAGCATCGATGTTTTATCCCTAGTGGCAATAGCACATCCACAACCTTAGAACTTTCTGTCACTGTCCCAGATTCAATGGAGGCATGAACCCACTATCGAGCATAAATACTCCCTCTTGGAGTTACAAGTATCAACTTGGCCAGAGCCTCTACTAGCAATGGAGAGCATGCAAGAACATAAACAACACATATATGATAGATTGACAATCAACTTGACATAGTATTCCATATTCATTGGATCCCAACAAACACAACATGTAGCATTACAAATAGATGATCCTGATCATGATAGGTAGCTCACGAGATCTAAACATGATAGCACAATGAGGAGAAGATAACCATCTAGCTACTGCTATGGACCCATAGTCCAAGGATGAACTACTCACACATCAGTCCGGAGGCGATCATGGTGATGAAGAGTCCTCCGGGAGATGATTCCCCTCTCCGGCAGGGTGCCGGAGGCGATCTCCTGAATCCCCCGAGATGGGATTGGCGGCGGCTGCGTCTCTGGAAGTATTTCCGTATCGTGGCTCTCGGTAATAGGGTTTTCGTGACGGAGAGTTTAAGTAGGCGGAAGGGCAGAGTTGGAGGCGGCGCAGGGGCCCCACACCATAGGCCGGCGCGGGCCCCATGCTGGCCGCGCTGCCCTATGGTTACGGCCCCTCGTGGCCCCACTTCGTATGCTCTTCGGTCTTCTGGAAGCTCCGTGGAAAAATAAGACCTTGGCGTTAATTTCGTCCAATTCCGAGAATATTTCCTTTGTAGGATTTCTGAAACCAAAAACAGCAGAAAACAACAACTGGCGCTTCGGCATCTCGTCAATAGGTTAGTGCCGGAAAATGCATAATAATGATTGTTGCCTGCCAAAACCCACTGGCGAGCAGCGACGAGCAAAACGAAGAGCCGGGAGGCTCCCAGAACTGCTGGTGGGCCCTGGTCCCTCGGGCAACGGCCCGCAAAACTCCGGCACACGTCCAGGCTGTTGCGAGGGCGTGCCACCTGACCGATACCTGGTCAGGAAGGTGATGGATTGCTTCGATTAATTTCCTGCATGGAAGACACGTAAACATTAAATCCGAGCCTCGATCGGCTCTCAGGTTACCCTGCAAATCGGCTCAAGGAGCCGATCGGCCCATGGTTCGTATTGGATCTACGATAACATGGGGGTCCTGCTTTGTCAAAACCAAGTTAAATCGACCTACGATAGTCTAGGGTTTTCACCGCATAATTGGAGCGTCCTACACGTAGTTGAGCCTGGAATATACGAAAGATAACAGAAAACTAGTCCTAGAAAAGGCCTAAAAACCAACATAGAGACGATTCCCGGAACAACTCCTCTAGGATCGGCAAACGATACCTTACGCACTACTGGATCATCCAACCCGTTTGCAAGGCCTAACCATACGGATATCAAACTAATCCTTGAAGAACAAGGAACAACCAGAACAGATCAGATCCACTAAGTAAAGATCAAGCAAGTTGTTGCCCTTGCACCTAAAATAGATGCAAAGGCAGCTAGATTGTAGGGGTAGCTTAACTAAGCAAACATATCAAAAAGTATCGATGCTAGCCCTAACATATCCATGATAACAATGTTACTCGCCATCAAAAAGGCTTCAGTACGAGCAACACAAAACAACGAATAAACTGATACTGCCCAGATCGCAAGATGCGATCTGGGCAGCATAGCGCTTACCCGGAAGAAACCCTCGAAACAAGGGGTGGCGATGCACCTAGATTGTGTTTGTTGCGAACGTGATCGTCCCCTTTCCTCAATAACCCTAAGTACATATTTATAGTCCGTGGACTTTCTACTTTTGAAATAAACCTAACCGTGTACGAACTAAACTCTATCTCTTAACTTTGACCGAAACGTAATCTACCATATTGTACAGATACAAGGGCAATCTAGCCCAAACTCTCGCAAGAGGCCGATTCAGAAACCTTTATGCGCATATCTTCTAAGCCCATCTCAATCACGGCCCAACTCCCAATGTGGCTAAAATCTGGCGATAACACATGCCCCCCTAGTTTTGGCAATATTAATTCCAAAACCAATCTGTTTTTTTCTTCATCGGGTGACGCGTTGTAGAGCAGAACCGCTACAGTGCCTTTTCATCATGATGCCTTGCCTTCTCAACTTCTCCGTACTGCACGATTTGACAGTTTTGGCACCGCACCCTCGGAAACCGCCACAGCATTGAATCGAAACTCCCCTTTATTTAACCGCATCCGGGCAGTTCGCCTCCTCATCCTCTTGCTCCACATTCAATCGAAACTCCATGGATTCCTCCTTTGCCTCTTCGGGTCTCTCCTTCCAATCTTCCTCCTCCCGCGAGCCGACGCCGGAATACAACCTGACAGCGGCGTACGAAGCCCTCGCCCCACTGTGGTGGGACGAGAGTGATTGGGATTCCACCGTCGAGTCAGAGGATGACGAATCCTTGACCGACGGGGAAGATGACCTCCAGTTCCTCATCGACGGGGAGTTGGAGGAGGAGAGCGACGGCGACGCCTTCTCCTGGGGCGAGGATCTCTCCTCCGACGAGTACCCGCCGGCGAAGCGCTTCCGCGCCGGGTCGGCGGACAACGACGACAGAGACGAAGACGAAGAAGAAGCCCCTGCCGGAGGCTTCAACAGCAGCGATGAGGACGTCGCCGGCAGCAGCGCCGGTGAGAGCATGGACGGCGACGACGAGGGCAGCGACGGCGGCGACAGCGTCGGCCCCTAGACTAGGGACTACTAGAATAGGGCTAGTAGTAGTACATTAGGCAGTAGATCCTCCTTTTGTGAGAAATCGGCTCTTCTTGTAAAAAAAACCCTCTTCGCCACTGAAGAATGCTTCTCTGCCTTAGTTCTCCCGATTGTCAAAGCAGGTCAACGCATAAAGAGCCGATGGCAACGCATCAGGCTTTTACCATAAAACGCTAGTAGGGCCAGACTTCAAACGGTAACCTGCGACCCCCGTCCAAAAGACCAAACTCAGATCCCCACTTGCTCATCGCACAGATTCAACTCCCGGCGACGCGAATCCCAGATCCCCAACCGCGCAGATCCATCTTCGCCAGCAATCAGATGGCGGAATCGTCCAACGCCAGCGAAACAGTCTCTGGTCTGAAGGTAATCTCTAACTGCCCCTCGCCATCCGAGCATAGTGTTGGAATTAATAACAAACATCTGAATTAATGCCTTATTTCACCATTAATTTTAGGTATCAGACATTTTGTTGCCGCATCCTTCTCTTCCAAATTCTCTTTGTCTTGGCCCCCGGTCTGTCGAGAGTCCTTCCCACCTAATTTCCTGCGAGGCCAATAGGATTCCCTTCGTGAACCAGAACTTAGATCTGACCTCTTGGGCCGACTGCTTACGAGCCTGGCCTAACCCTCCTGAAGATTGGGTTTCCTGGTACAGTAGAGTGTCCAAAACTCACAAATCCAAATGGGAAACCACCGGAATAGCCGATGCTCTGTCCTTATCATTATCTCCTCTTGAGAAGCATGAAAATCTTCTAAAAACCATCGGCTACTTCTGGTCTGATGCCCTGAACTGCTTCATGTTTGGCCACGGCCCCATGACACCAACTCTGCTAGATGTGGTGATGATCACCGGCCTAGATATCACATCCCCCAGCCCCTCTGCTTTTATGCTACCAAGGGTTCCTTTCAAACTCTCTTCCAAAACAGAGTGCACAAACTGGGGTGCTTACCTTCGACGCCACATGAAAAACAAAGGCCCTGTAACAGAGAAAGAGCACACAGCTTTCCTGAACTTCTGGTTGGAGCACTTTATATTCTGTGGCCCTTCACTTGCTCCGACCAAGAATTATCTTCCCTTGGCCTATGAACTTGCCAGAGGTACCCAGCTTGGCATCGGCAAACTATTCCTTGGAGAGGTCTATCGATACCTCCAACTAATGTCTGTCAAATTATCTTCCCAACAGACAGTCAAAACAGGAGGTCCCTGGTGGTTTATTCAGCTATGGGCTCAGTTGTATTTTCAGAACCAGATCCCAAACTTCCCACCTTTGGCCACTTGCACCTTCCCAGATGCTAACGGGAAGCAGATCCGATGCACTAGCTACGGCCAAGCCTTGTATAGCCTTCCAGGTAGCAAACTGATCCCTAAGGAAGCATCAAAGTGGTTCAGGATTTTCTTCCAAGGCATGGGCAATCCTCTCTTTTTCCCTTACACGGAGTCTGAAAATTTTGAAAATCCAGTCTCCTTCAGGTTAGACAGCTTTGCCGATGACACCAGCACCCGGCAATTGTATTCCATCATGATCCGTCCCTGCTTCCTTCCAGTTGGCATGAGCACATCGAACAGAATAATCAAACCTGGTTATGAGTCCTATCAACCGGTCGTCACAGCCCGGCAGTTGTGTCTTGGGCAGGTGTCTCCTCACTTCTTCCTCCACCACTTAACAGAGAGCAGAGCTGATTTGCCCGATGTCCTCACCGGTCAGAGGTGTTACTCTTTCTTTGATGCTCTAGCCATCCCGATCCCTAATAACCTCTCTTTCACCTCATCAACCGATGGTTTTGAGACCTGGTGGTCCATGTGGAAAACTCATGCCTTCAGGAGAGCTCTGGGACCGTTGCTGAGACAACTCGATGCCGAATATGACATCCCTGCAGAACAGGTACTACCACTCGCAAATTTTCTTGAAGTGGCTTACCATGATTTTTATAACTTTGCTCTGTCTCCTTGCAGCAACAAGATGGTCCAGAACCCACACACGCTGACGGCTCCCCCTTTGAATTTCTTCCACCGGCTCCGGTGGTCCTCTTCTGCAAAAGCTCGCCACCCTTGAAAAAGGTCGTGATGCAGAGCCAGCCGATTTCACCAAAATCGGCTTCCAAGAGCAAAGTCTCTTCCGGGCCAGCTGCCTCCCGAGCCCCAGTCAAGGCGAGAACAGCAGTGAGGAAAGTAGCTGCCAGGAAAACTTTGAAGCGCCGGAACCCTTTTCCAGATCAAGAGAGCTTGAACATACGTTGATCCATGCACTGGCTGGTTTCATCTATCTTTATGGGCTTTTGCAAACATACTTGTGCTTACTAACTCTTCTTTTATAGGCCTTCACCGAAGACAATTCCAGCGAGGAAACACGATCCAGCCGAGGGAATTCGAGCTCGGGCAACTCTGGGAAAATCACCACACAGAGCCAGCCAGATTTTTCACCATCGGCTTCCAGGAAAAGGTTAGTTCCTGAACCTGTTGCCCCCCAAGCTCCAATCAGAGCGGGGCAGGGCGGTCAACGCACAAAGAGCCGATGCGTCAAGAGGGCTCGAAAGGAACCGCAAGCCCCTTCATCAAACCAAGAGGCCTCAAACATAATTAACCTCCATACTCTTCCCGGCTCATTGCTGCTCGCATCGGCTAATCACCTCCTTTGCAGACTGATGACACTTCTAGTGGGGAAGTAGAGGAAGTACTGATGTCCTCCGCACCCCTGGATCTAGCAATCCCTATGGGTGCTGCTGACAAGGTCACCAATTTGGCCAAGCCCCCAGCAGAAACACAAGAGCCGACTACCTCATCATCGGCTATCCCCTTGGTCTCAGGAGAGGTATACTCCTTTCGTTTGGCTCACCCTTCCCTTTTGCTGCATACTGACGCTGTTTTATGTTTGTCAGGGTTGTGATCTCTCGGGCTTGCTAATGTTCGACCCTGAATCCATTGAACCAGCTCATCCTATGGCATGCGATGAACCACGGCCCAACGCCGTCCAACATCAATTCCAGCGCCTCAAAGCCCTGCTTTCCTCCCCGATCGAGACGTTGGTCGAAGACCCCGAGGAAGTGAAGAGCATTCTTGAAGAGATCCAGCACCACCTCCCGGTAGCTTTGCAGGTGAAACTTCGGCCAGTTGTGACTCTGTCTGCCAACAGGTCAAGGGTGAAGTTGGCTCGTCAGAGAATCGATCTACGCCACGCCAAACTTCCGTTGAAAACCGATATTGCAGACAAATGTCAGCGGCTCAACGAGAAAAAGGCGGCCTTAGATGCCAAAACTGACACCTTTGTCAGCACCGCCGAACTTGAGACCTTGCGAAAGGAATTGGAGGACCTTGAAGAGAGGGTCCGGGCAACCAAACAGCTTATTTCTGATAAGGAAGCTCTTATTGCCCGCTCCCAAGAAGAAGCAGAAGGCCTCAGAGTTCAACTGAAAGCTGATCTGGCAGAAATACGCGACCTGCACAAGCAGCTAGTGACGGGGAAGGACGAAGATGATGAGGCCGAGATCGCCGAGGTGGATCGTGTCCGTGCTGACGCCCTCCATGCCTTCGAGGCATTCCTTCCATAGAGCCTATCCATGTAATCTGACAACTGCTCGTAACAGCTTGTACCTCTAAAGTCGATGGCTGCGCATCAGCTTTTTAATCTAAAGTCGATGTATGTGCATCGGCTGTACTTTGTGTCCTATTGCTTTGTATATTTTTTTTTACCGGCCAATTTCATGAATCGGCCCACATATTTCAGTGTCCGTCATCCCACATACTTGGGAAATATTTCTTGAGATGCTGACCATTGACAGCCACTGGGAACTTCACACCGCTCAGCTCCTCCAGCATGTATGCGTTACCCTTTAAAACTTGGTCGACCCTGTACGGCCCGTGCCAATTTGGAGACCATTTGCCATACACTGCATCCTTAGTCCCCAATGGCAATACAGCTTCCCATACCAGATCACCAACGTGGAACTCCTTTGGTCTCACCTTCTTATTATATGCGCGAGCTACCTTGGCTTTGTTCTCTTTAATTTTCTCAAGCGACCAAAGTCTAAGTTCCGTTAGATCCTCAATACTATCACTCATCAGGGCTGCATATTCTTCAGTTGTTAGATCATTCTGAAACGTAACGCGTCTCGACCCAGCCGTGATTTCCCAGGGCAACACGGCTTCTTGTCCATAGACCAGCTGGTATGGCGAGGTTTTTATTGCTCCATGACAAGACATGTGATAAGCCCACAAAGCCTCTGACAATACCTCGTGCCAACGTCTAGGGTGTTCGTCGACCTTCCTCTTAATCAGCTTGATAAGGCTCTGGTTGGACGCTTCAGCTTGCCCATTTGCTTGAGCATAGTATGGAGACGATCGGATCAACTTAATTCCCATGTCCTCGCAGAACTTTCTAAACTCGCGAGAAATGAAGACCGAACCTCCATCGGTCGTGATAGTCTGGGGAATCCTGAATCTATGAATGACATGTTCATTCACAAAATTGATAACATCTTGTGATGCCACTGACTTCATTGGGACGGCTTCCACCCATTTAGTGAAATAATCTGTAATGGCCAAAATCCAATTATGTCCTTTGCTCGATGGAGGATTGATTTTGCCGATCATATCCATGCCCCAACCTCGAAACGGCCAAGGCTTGATGATGGGGTTCATTGCTGATGCGGGTACCGTCTGAATTTTCCCAAACATCTGACACGCTTGACACCCTTTATAGTACTTAAAGCAATCCTCAAGCATGGTGGGCCAATAGAACCCCGACCGCCTGATCAACCATTTCATCTTATGAGCCGATTGGTGAGTTCCACAGGCGCCTTCGTGTACATCGTGTAAGAGCCGATTTGACTCGGCTGGTCCCAGACATTTGAGAAGTAACCCTTCCAAAGTCCTGTAGAACATGTCATCTCCTATAAGGACATATTTCATGGCCTTGTACCTTATCCGTTTAGGTGCCCCCCGAGCCGGATCTTTCAAGTAGTTGAAGATATCGGCTCTCCAGTCATCCGGTTCCAGGAACTGTACCTGAACATCGGCTCCACCTGCTATGTCCTTGTAGCCTGATGCCATCTGTGCGAGATCGTTGGCCTCGGTATATTGCGACCTTGGGATCCAACTGAAGTTTATGTACCTAAATTGTGCCATCAGCTCACGGCATTGCATCCATAATGGGAAGAGCGACTCGCTCTCGCATCTGTATTCTTCCGTGAGCTGGGGAATCACCAATTTTGAGTCTCCAAAAAGTTCCGCTGCTTCTGCCCCGGCTTCCAAAAGCAACTACATTCCCTTGCGTATTGCCTCATACTCAGTGACATTGTTGGTGCAAGTGGTAGGTAGCCTGATGGAGAAGGAATATGTTGCCCCCCGGGGCGACACGAGTAGAATGCCGATGCCGCAACCCTCATCACAAGCCGATCCATCGAAAGACATGGCCCATGCATGCACAGACAGTGCTGCTATATCGGTGTTGATTCGTTCAGCGATAAGATCGGCCAACGCTTGTCCCTTGACTGCTTTCGCAGGCTGATACCAGAGATCAAATTCCGATAATGCAAACATCCACTTACCGAGTCGGCCTTTCAGCACAGGGGCCGACAGCATATGTTTGATGACATCTGATTTGCATATGATGACAATTTCCGCTGACAGCAAGATGTGACGAAGCTTGGTGCAGGTAAAAAATAGGCAGAGGCACAACTTCTCGATCTCAGGGTACCTAGTTTCTGCATCTAACATCCTCCTACTGAGGTAGAAAGCAACTCTCTCCAGACCATCATAAAGTTGCACCACTACTGAGGCGATGGAAGTGTCAGCTACTGACAAGTAAATATAGAATGGTCTGTCTTGCTAGGGCGGAACCAACACTGGTGGCTTTGTTAGGTACTCTTTAATCTCGTCAAATGCTCGCTGTTGCTCTGCCCCCAGCGAAACTCCTCATCAGATTTAATTTTCACCAGTCCCATGAACGGCTCGATTCGTCCTGATAGATTGGAGATGAACCTTCTGACGAAATTGATTTTGCCGATGAGACATTGGAGCTCCTTCTTCGTGGTAGGTGGCTTCATTGTTCGCACTGCCTCCTGACTTCTCAGGCCGATCTCAATTCCGCGTTCATGAACCAAGAAACCCAAGAATTGACTGGCTGTTACACCAAAAGCACACTTCATTGGATTCATTCTTAGCCCGAATTTTCTAGTTCGGTCCAGGATGCGACATCAATGTAAATCTCCACCAATTTGCCGATCAGATCATGAAAGATGTAATTCATGGCTCTTTGGTATGTTGCGCCGGCATTTTTCAGTCCAAATGTCATGACTACATATTCAAACAAGCCCACTGCACCTGGTACTCTGAATGTAGTCTTGTGTATATCTTCTGGAGCCATAAAAATTTGGTTGTAACCGGCATTGCCATCCATGAAGCTTAAAACCTTATGACCAGCAGCTGCATTGATCAATGTCTCTGCTACTGGCATTGGATACTCATCCTTTGGAGTGGCTCTATTGAGATCCCGAAAATCTATGGCGACGCGCCATCGGCCGTCCTTCTTCTCTACCGGTACGATACTAGAAATCCACTCAGCGTACCTGCATGGCCTGATGAACCCGGCGGTCAACATTTTCTCGATCTCTTTCTTGACTTCTTCTAAAATTTCGGCCTTCATTTGTCGTGCTCGTTGTTGGAACGGCCGAAATCCTTTCTTAAGAGGGAGCCGATGCTCAATGATGCTCCTGTCCAAACCGGGCATCTCTGTGTAATCCCAGGCAAAGCAATCTGGGTATTCTTTCAACAGAGCTATCATCAGGCCCCTCAGATGTGGACCTAGCTTTTTGCTGATAAATGTTGGTCGTGGCTTATCCCCAGGACCAATGTCGATCTCTTCTAGCTCATCAGCCGATGTAAACCCATACCCTAGCTTTCCGTCGCCTTGCTAAATCGATGCTGAACACAGGCAAAACGTATGAGGAGGATAATTTGGGCCGATTGCTGGAATCGGCCCCCCTTTTGATTGTATTGCTCAATGAAGGTTTACAACTTATTCGTGCTCTACGACGGGAGGGAGTCTCCTTACTACGACTACGTGACATGCTTGCGGTAAGATCATTGCTTTTTATTTTTTGGGGCCGATCGCAGGGATCGTCCTTGCCACGTACGTCCATTGACTTTGTTCTTGCTACTCTGTCAGGCCGGTGGATAAGACCAGCCTCACCCCGTTTTTCGTAGCTTCGATGCGCTCATAGCCGTCCAAACTAACTCCAGAGATCGACTCTTGATCATCTGTGTCCCAAATATTCATGCCAGCTATTGAGATCTCGACTGAGTCATCTGCATGAATGACCTCCACTTCATCTCCATCCCACTGTATCAGGCATTGGTGCATTGTGGATGGAATGCAGCAGTTGGCGTGAATCCAATCCCTTCCCAGCAGGACAGCATAGGTACTTTTGCTGTCGGCGATGAAGAATGATGTAGGGATGGTTTTTCGGCCCACGGTTAGATCCACGTTTAAAACGCCTTGCGTTTCTGATGCTTGGTCGTTGAAGTCGCTTAGTGTGACGTTGGTTTTGATCAGATCCGCGTTAGAGCGTCCCAAACACCGTAGCATGGAGTATGGCATTATATTGACTGTCGCTCCCGTGTCAACCAACATCTTGCTGACAGGCTGCCCGTTGATGTAACCTCTTAGGTACAGGGCCTTCAAATGTTTGTAGCTCCTCTCTCGTGGCTTTTCAAAGATAACTGGCCGTGGGCCGCAGTCAAACTGTGCCACTGGCGCTTCTTCGATTCTTGGAGCACAAAATTCTGATGAAAGAATGAACACCATATTTGTGCCAGCTGATGTCTCGGCATCGGTTTTTATTTGCTTGGGGTGCCATTCTTTCTTCTGTGGACGCATCTCCGTGTCCAAGGTTTGCTGAATTTTCACAGCCAGATCGGGCCGCACTTTCCTCAACGTGTGCAGGTATTGCGCCTCGGCTTCCTCCAAGCTACGTAGCCGCTGAACCCTACGCTTTTGGGAGTGACTGAGTCCATCAGGGCAACACCTTGGCCGGTGGTATCTATCCTCTTCTTCATCTTCTGACTCCTCGGAATCTTCCACTCGAGATGACTCAACTCGTTTGTTCTGAGATGGGAGAGGCCCTAGACGCTTGAACACTGAAACCTCACCTGTGTTCTCCTTCTTGTGTCTACATTCCGGGCAGTTGTCGATTGTAGGCAATCGGCTCATTCCTGAATCCCAGCAATGTTTAAAGAAGGGACAATCCCAATGTATGTCCATGTCTTCCCGCTCTCTTGGCTTCCCCTTAGCGCGACGCTCATACCCTTCGTCGTCTCTATCATACCGACGATATTTTCCATTGTCTACATCAGACCGACGATATCCCTCGTCTGTATCGTACCGCCGGCGTCGATCGTACTGACGCTCAAATTTGTTAAGGAGATGCTCGGAGAGCGGTCGTTGATACCGCACGTTTCTCACTTGTTCCTCGGTGATGTACCGTCTGTCATCATATCAGGGACGGTCGCGTGGGCCGGCCTCCTCCTTTTCCTTGCCACGGGGTTGACCGCTTTCTTGTTTATCCCTTCCATGGTGGTATACAGGCCCTGCCATGTTAACACCGAATGAAAAATCTGGCTGACGCCTCGTGGAGTGATTGTGTTCCACCATGTTGATGCCAGGAAATGGTTGCGTGTCCACCTTCATGGCAAACTGACCAAAGGTCAAACGGCCTTGTTCTATCGCCGTTTGGATTTGCCGACGCAACTCCTTGCAGTCATTGGTGATATGGGTGAACGAGTGATGCCACTTACAGTACGGCCTCATGTTCATTTCTTGTGCTGTAGGGATTTTATGGCCTTCGGGTAACTTAAGCTGTTTTTCCTTAAGCAATAAGTCAAATATTTGCTCAGCTTTGCTTATGTCGAAGTCAAACCCTTTTGCAGGCCCTTGTTGCTTCACCCATTTGCAGGACACGGGATCTGCCCCCCGAGCCCATTCAGCCACGGCTACTTCCTGGTCTTCTGCAGAGTCCCCAACTTCTCCTGTCTCGACCAAGCCTTATCGGGCGCTTGAACTTGTCTTGGTACAATTCTGGGTGGCGCTGCTCATAGAATGTTAATTTCTGAACCATGTGCGCCAGTGAATTGTAGTCTACTTGGAAAGCTAGATCCTTGATCGGTGTTGCGAGGCCCAATACTGCCAGATCGACTGCTTCTTTCTCAGTTAAACGAGCCGAATAACACCGGTTCTTGACAGTCCTGAAACGCTGGATATATTCCGACACCGTTTCTCCACGCTTCTGCCACACCTGTGCCAGATCGGCAATGCCGGCCTCGGTAGCGTCTGAGTGATATTGAATATGAAACTGTTCTTCCAGCTGCTTCCACGTCCGGACTGAATCTGGTGGCAACGAGGTGTACCACCCAAAAGTTGGTCCTGTGAGAGACTGCGCAAAAAACCTTACACGCAACTGGTCTGATGCTGAAATCTTGCCCAGCTGTGCCAAATATCGGCTCACATGCTCAATTGAGCTAGACCCTTCTGATCCATTGAACTTGGAGAACTCAGGGAGCCGATACTTGGGCGGTAGTGGAATCAAATCGTATTCATTGGGGTACGGCTTGGAATAGCCGAGAGTTCTCCTCTTTGGCAGGATGCCGAACTGGTCTCTCAAGATTGTACTGATTTGTTCCATGGTACTAGCTGCAGGGGCTGAGCTTTCATGACTCGTTCCGGTGGCATATTTAGCTAGCCACGCCTGTTTATCAGCGTCCGCTCCAGAAATCCCTCCTGTTGCAGTTTGGTTCGTGCGCGCCAAGCTGTTAGAGTCTGGCACGTATGTCCACACGTATCCATGTGGGATCTCTTTAGGCGGCTCTTGCAGGAACTGGTAATCGCCAGGATCGCCTCCAATCTTGTAGACGACGTATGCCGGTGAACCCGGCAGCTCTGGAGCTGCAAGCGCGAATGGCAACTGCGGTCTGGTTTGGAACGGTATCTCTCCCTGGTGAGTTCCTAGGGCCGGCCCTGACGGAGAGTACTGATGCTTCATGATTTCCTGAACCACGCGAACCGCAACGCGCTCGAAAGCGTTTACCAGGCTCTCAGAATGACGGTGTAGAGAATGAGCCACCATGTAATTAACTTCCTGGCGCAGAGCTCTGGTGCGTTCTTCTGAAGAGGTAGACAGATCCACTTCATCGAGAACGCCTTCAGGTGAGAACCCTTTCCACCTAATGCCATGTTTATGGGTCCTCTCGTAAGAGCCGATGAGATCGGCTTCGAAAAGAGCTTTAATCTCATCATATTTCTTCTTGTGCTCCTCAGGCAGTTCTTCGTACGTGACTGGTGCCTCTGCCATCTCAGCTGCAGATGTTGACGTCGTTGTTGTAGAAGGTCCCACCGGGCATGCCAGAATGTGTTGCTTGCCAAAACCCACTGGCGAGCAGCGACGAGCAACACGAAGAGCCGGGAGGCTCCCATAACTGCTGGTGGGCCCTGGTCCCTCGGGCAACTGCCCGCAAAACTCCGGCACACGTCCTGGCTGTTGCGAGGGCGTGCCACCTGACCTATACCTGGTCAGGAAGGTGATGGATTGCTTCGATTAATTTCCTGCATGGAAGACACGTAAACATTAAATCCGAGCCTCGATCGGCTCTCAGGTTACCCTGCAAATCGGCTCAAGGAGCCGATCGGCCCATGGTTCGTATTGGATCTATGATAACATGGGGGTCCTGCTTTGTCAAAACCAAGTTAAATCGACCTACGATAGTCTAGGGTTTTCACCGCATAATCGGAGCGTCCTACACGTAGTTGAGCCTGGCATATACGAAAGATAACAGAAAACTAGTCCTAGAAAAGGCCTAAAAACCAACATAGAGTCGATTCCCGGAACAACTCCTCTAGGATCGGCAAACGATACCTTACGCACTACTGGATCATCCAACCCGTTTGCAAGGCCTAACCATACGGATATCAAACTAATCCTTGAAGAACAAGGAACAACCAGAATAGATCAGATCCACTAAGTAAAGATCAAGCAAGTTGTTGCCCTTGCACCTAAAATAGATGCAAAGGCAGCTAGATTGTAGGGGTAGCTTAACTAAGCAAACATATCAAAAAGTATCGATGCTAGCCCTAACATATCCATGATAACAATGTTACTCGCCATCAAAAAGGCTTCAGTACGAGCAACACAAAACAACGAATAAACTGATACTGCCCAGATCACAAGATGCGATCTGGGCAGCATAGCGCTTACCCGGAAGAAACCCTCGAAACAAGGGGTGGCGATGCGCCTAGATTGTGTTTGTTGCAAACGTGATCATCCCCGTTCCTCAATAACCCTAAGTACATATTTATAGTCCGTGGACTTTCTACTTTTGAAATAAACCTAACCGTGTACGAACTAAACTCTATCTCTTAACTTTGACCGAAACGTAATCTACCATAATGTACAGATACACGGGCAATCTAGCCCAAACTCTCGCAAGAGGTCGATTCAGAAACCTTTATGCGCATATCTTCTAAGCCCATCTCAATCACGGCCCAACTCCCAATGTGGCTAAAATCTGGCGATAACAATGATGTAAAGTGTGTATAAAACATGTGAGTATTGTCATAAAAGTAGCATGGAACATAAGAAATTATAGATACGTTTGAGACGTATCAAGCATCCCCAAGCTTAGTTCCTACTCGCCCTCGAGTAGGTAAACGATAACAAAGATAATTTCTGAAGTGACATGCTATTATAATCTTGATCAATACTATTGTAAAGCATATGAGATGAATGAAGTGATTCGAAGCAACGGTAGAGACAATGATTAAACAACTGAGTCATATAACAAAGAATTTTCATGAATAGTACTTTCAAGACAAGCATCAATAAGACTTGCATAGGAGTTAACTCATACAGCAATAAATTCTTAGTAGAAAGTTTTGAAGCAACACAAAGGAAGATATAAGTTTCAGCAGTTGCTTTCAACTTCAACATGTATATCTCATGGATAATTGTCAACACAAAGTAATATGATGAATGCAAATAAGCAAGTATGTAGGAATCAATGCACACAGTTGACACAAGTGTTTGCTTCTAAGATAGAAAGAAGTAGGTAAACTGACTCAACCTAAAAGTAAAAGAATGGCCCTTCGCAGAGGGAAGCATGGATTACTATTTTTGTGCTAGAGCTTTTCATTTTGAAAACATAGAAACAATTTTGTCAACGGTAGTAATAATTTATATGTGTTATGCATAAGACATCCTATAAGTTGCAAGCCTCATGCATAGAATACCAATAGTGCTCGCACCTTGTCCTAATTAGCTCGGATTTACATGGATTATGATTGCATAACATATGTTTCAACCAAGTGTCACAAAGGGGTACCTCTATGCTGCCTTTACAAAGGTCTAAGGAGAAAGTTCGCATTGGATTTCTCGCTTTTGATTATTCTCAACTTAGACATCCATACCGGGACAACATAGAAAACAGATAATGGACTCCTCTTTAATGCATAAGCATTCAACAACAGGTAATATTCTCATCAGAGATTGAGGATTAATATCCAAACTGAAACTTCCACCATGATTCATGGCTTAAGTTAGCGGCCCAATGTTCTTCTCTAACAATATGCATACTCAAACCATTTGATCATGATAAATCACCCTTACTTCACACAAGACGAACATGCATAGCAACTCACATGATATTCAACAAAGTAATAGTTGATGGCATCCCCAGAAACATGGTTACCGCTCAACAAGCAACTTATAAGAAATAAGATACATAAGCTACATATTCTTTACCACAATAGTTTTTAAGGCTATTTTCCCATGAGCTATATATTGCAAAGACAAAGAATGAAATTTTAAAGGTAGCACTCAAGTAATTTACTTTGGAATGGCAGAGAAATACCATGTAGTAGGTAGGTATGGTGGACACAAATGGCATAGTTTTTGGCTCAAGGATTTGGATGCACGAGAAGTATTCCCTCTCAATACAAGGCTTTGGCTAGCAAGGTTGTTTGAAGCAAACACAAGTATGAACCGGTACAACAAAACTTACATAAGAACATATTGCAAGCATTATAAGACTCTACACTGTCTTCCTTGTTGTTCAAATATCTCACCAGAAAATATCTAGACTCTAGAGAGACCAATCATGCAAACCAAATGTCAACAAGCTCTATGGTAGTTCTTCATTAAGAGGTGCAAAGTACATGATGCAAGAGCTTAAACATGATCTATTTGAGCACAAAAATTGCCAAGTATCAAATTATTCAAAACATTATACCAATTACCACATGAAGCATTTTCTGTTTCTAACCATATAACAATGAATGAAGCAGTTTCAACCTTCGCCATGAACATTAAAAGTAAAGCTAAGAACACATGTGTTCATATGCAACAGCAGAGCGTGTCTCTCTCCCAAACAAAGAATGGTAGGATCCGATTTTATTCAAACACACACAAAAATAAAAACATACAGACGCTCCAAGTAAAGCACATAAGATGTGACGGAATAAAAATATAGTTTCACTAGAGGTGACCTGATAAGTTGTCGATGAAGAAGGGATGCCTTGGGCATCCCCAAGCTTAGATGCTTGAGTATTCTTAAAATATGCAGGGATGAACCACGGGGGCATCCCCAAGCTTATACTTTTCACTCTTCTTGATCATATTGTATCATCCTCCTCTCTTGACCCATGAAAACTTCCTGCACACCAAACTCAAAACAAACTCATTAGAGGGTTAGTGCATAATCAAAAATTCACATATTCAGAGGTGACATAATCATTCTTAACACTTCTGGACATTGCACAAAGCTACTGAAAGTTAATGTAACAAAGAAATCCATCAAACATAGCAAAAGAGGCAATGTGAAATAAAAGGCAGAATCTGTCAAAACAGAACAGTCCGTAAAGACGTATTTTTATGGGGCACCAGACTTGCTCAAATGAGAAAACTTAAAACTAATGAAAGTTGCGTACATATCTGTGGATCACGCACGTAAATTGGCATAATTTTCTGAGTTACCTACAGAGACTACTGTTCAAATTCGTGACAGCAAGAAATCTGTTTCTGCGCAATAATCCAAATCTAGTATGAACTTTATCATCAGAGACTTTACTTGGCACAACAATGCAATAAAAATAAGATAAGGAGAGGTTGCTACAGTAGTAACAACTTCCAAGACTCAAATATAAAACAAAGTACTGTAGTAAAATCAGGGGTTGTCTCCCATAAGCGCTTTTCTTTAACGCCTTTCAGCTAGGCGCAGAAAGTGTATATCAAGTATTATCAAGAGATGAAGCATCAACATCATAATTTGTTCTAATGATAGAATCAAAAGGTAACTTCATTCTCTTTCTAGGGAAGTATTCCATACCTTTCTTGAGGGGAAATTGATATTTAATATTACCTTCCTTCATATCAATAATAGCACCAACAGTTCGAAGAAAAAGTCTTCCCAATATGATGGGACAAGATGCATTGCATTCAATATCCAAGACAACAAAATCAACGGGGACAAGGTTATTGTTAACCATAATACGAACATTATCAATCCTCCCCAAAGGTTTTTTATAGCATTATCAACAAGATTAACATCCAAATAACAATTTTTCAATGGTGGCAAGTCAAGCATATCATAAATTTTCTTAGGCATAACAGAAATACTTGCACCAAGATCACATAAAGCATTACAATTAAAATCATTGACCCTCATCTTAATGATGGGCTCCCAACCATCTTCTAACTTCCTAGGAATAGAAGTTTCAAGTTTTAGTTTCTCTTCTCTAGCTTTTATGAGAGCATTTGTAATATGTTTTGTAAAGGCCAAATTTATAGCACTAGCATTGGGACTTTTAGCAAGTTTTTGTAAGAACTTTATAACTTCAGAGATGTGGCAATCATCAAAATCTAAACCATTATGATCTAAAGCAATGGGATCATTGTCCCCAATGTTGGAAAAAAATTCAGCAGTTTTATCACAAAAGTTTAATGATTTTAGCAGTTTCAGGCAGTTTTGCTCGCTTTGCATTAGGAGTAGAAACATTGCCAACACCAATTATTTTACCATTAATAGTAGGAGGTGCAGCAACATGTGGAGCATTAGCATTACTAGTGGTGGTAATAGTCCAAACTTTAGCTACATTATTCCCTTTAGCTAGTTTTTCATTTTCTTCTCTTTCCCACCTAGCATGCAATTCAGCCATTAATCTTATATTCTCATTAATTCTAACTTGGATGGCATTTGCTGTAGTAACAATTTTATTTTCATTATCCATATTAGGCATAACTTGGTATTGATTATCCATATTATCCATATTAGGCATAACAAGATTCAGTAAAGCAGGTTTAATTTCAAAGAATTCTGCTATAGTGGCAGGTGGAGCAATAGTTGTGCATAAGAAATCATTATTATTTGTGTTTGTGAAGTCACACAACTTAGTATTTTCAGGAGTATTCATTTTAGCAATAGTAAATAAAGTAAACTAGATAAAGTAAATGCAAGTAACTAATTTTTTTGTGTTTTTGATATAGCAAACAAGACAGTAAATAAAGTAAAACTTGCAACTAATTTTTTTGTGTTTTGTTTTAGTGCAGCAAACAAAGTAGTAAATAAAATTAAAGCAAGACAAAAACAAAGTAAAGAGATTGGAAGTGGAAGACTCCCCTTGCAGCGTGTCTTGATCTCCCCGGCAATGGCGCCAGAAAAAGTTGCTTGATAGCGTGTAGATACACGTCCGTTGGGAACCCCAAGAGGAAGGTGTGATGCGTACAGCAGCAAGTTTTCCCTCAGTAAGAAACCAAGATTTATCGAACCAGTAGGAGCCAAGAAGCACGTTGAAGGTTGATGGCGGCGGAGTGTAGTGCGGCGCAACACCAGGGATTCCGGCGCCAACGTGGAACCTGCACAACACAACCAAATTACTTTGCCCCAACGTGACAGTGAGGTTGTCAATCTCACCGGCTTGCTGTAACAAAGGATTAGATGTATAGTGTGGATGATGATGTTTGCAGAGAATAGTAAAGCGAGTATTGCAGTAGATTGTATTCGATGTAAAAGAATGGACCGGGGTCCACAGTTCACTAGTGGTGTCTCTCCCATAAGATAAATAGCATGTTGGGTGAAAAAATTACAGTTGGGCAATTGACAAATAAAGAGAGCATAACAATGCACATACATGTTATGATGAGTAGTGTGAGATTTAATTGGGCATTACGACAAAGTACATAGACCGCTATCCAGCATGCATCTATGCCTAAAAGTCCACCTTCAGGTTATCATCCGAACCCCCTCCAGTATTAAGTTGCAAACAACAGACAATTGCATTAAGTATGGTGCGTAATGTAATCAATAAATATATCCTTAGACATAGCATTGATGTTTTATCCCTAGTGGCAACAGCACATCCACAACCTTAGAGGTTGTCATCACTCCCTGCATTTAATGGAGGCATGAACCCACTATCGAGCATAAGTACTCCCTCTTGGAGTTACAAGCAATGACTTGGCCAGAGCCTCTACTAGCAACGGAGAGCATGCAAGATCATAAACAACACATAGATGATAGATTGATAATCAACATAGCATAGTATTCCATATTCATCAGATCCCAACAAACGCAACATGTAGCATTACAGATAGATGATCTTGATCATGTTAGGCAGCTCACAAGATCCAACAATGATAGCACAATGAGGAGAAGACGACCATCTAGCTACTGCTATGGACCCATAGTCCAGGGGTGAACTACTCACACATCAATCCGGAGGCGACCATGGCGGTGTAGAGTCCTCCGGGAGATGATTCCCCTCTCCGGCACGGTGCCGGAGGCGATCTCCTGAATCCCCCGAGATGGGATTGGCGGCGACGGCGTCTCTGGAAGGTTTTCCATATCGTGGCTCTCGGTACTGGAACTATCATCGACGAAGGCTTAAGTAGGCGGAAGGGCGGAGTCAGAGGAGTCACAGGGGCCCCACACGCTAGGGCCGCGCGGGCCCCCCTTAGGCCGCACCACCCTAGTGTGGCGGCGCCCCGTGGCCCCACTTCGTCTATCCCTCGGTCTTCTTGAAGCTTCGTGGAAAAATAGGACCCTGGGCTTTGATTTCGTCCAATTCCGAGAATATTTCCTTACTAGGATTTCTGAAACCAAAAACTGCAGAAAACAGCAACTACCTCTTCGGCATCTCGTTAATAGGTTAGTGCCAGAAAATGCATAATAATGACATATAATGTGTATAAAACATGTGAGTATCATCATAAAAGTAGCATGGAACATAAGAAATTATAGATACGTTTGAGACGTATCACATATCATGATGACTACTATGAGATTTACTTAGGGCATTACGACAAAGTACATAGACCGCTATCCAGCATGCATCTATGCCTAAAAAGTCCACCTTCGAGTTAGCATCCGCACCCCTTCCAGTATTAAGTTGCAAACAATAGACAATTGCATTAAGTATGGTGCGTAATGTAATCAACACAAATATCCTTAGACAAAGCATAGATGATTTATCCCTAGTGGCAACAGCACATCCACAACCTTAGAACTTTCTGTCACTGTCCCCAGATTCAATGGAGGCATGAACCCACTATAGAGCATAAATACTCCCTCTTGGAGTTACAAGTATCAACTTGCCAGAGCCTCTACTAGCAACGGAGAGCATGCAAGAACATAAACAACACATATATGATAGATTGATAATCGACTTGACATAGTATTCCATATTCATCGGATCCCAACAAACACAACATGTAGCATTACAAATAGATGATCTTGATCATGATAGGCAGCTCACAAGATCTAAGCATGATAGCACAATGAGGAGAAGACAACCATCTAGCTACTGCTATGGACCCATAGTCCAAGGATGAACTACTCACACATCAGTCCGGAGGCGATCATGGTGATGAAGAGTCCTCCGGGAGATGATTCCCCTCTCCGGCAGGGTGCCAGAGGCGATCTCCTGAATCCCCCGAGATGGGATTGGCGGCGGCTGCGTCTCTGGAAGTATTTCCGTATCGTGGCTCTCGGTAATAGGGTTTTCGCGACGGAGAGTTTAAGTAGGCGGAAGGGCAGAGTTGGAGGCGGCGCAGGGGCCCCACACCATAGGCCGGTGCGGGCCCCATGCTAGCCGCGCCTCCCTATGGTTACGGCCCCTCGTGGCCGCACTTCGTATGCTCTTCGGTCTTCTGGAAGCTCCGTGGAAAAATAAGACCCTGGGCGTTGATTTCGTCCAATTCCGAGAATATTTCCTTTGTAGGATTTCTGAAACCAAAAACAGCAGAAAACAGCAACTGGCGCTTCGGCATCTCGTCAATAGGTTAGTGCCGGAAAATGCATAATAATGATGTAAAGTGTGTATAAAACATGTGAGTATTGTCATAAAAGTAGCATGGAACATAAGAAATTATAGATACGTTTGAGACGTATCAAGGCACAAAACATGAAAAACACGTATTTTTGTGACGCCTCTCAAAACATGTATCGGCATGTACGGTAGCAGTAAATCACCCCGGGAACCGGAAAATATGTGCTATAGCCCACGAAATGGGAAAAAACATGAAAATTGTGAGCTCTAGATCACGGAATTGGAGGCTGAAAACATGAAAAACAAGAGTTTTTGCAACGCTTCTCAAATCGTGTATTAGTCGTTACGTTGGCTTGAAATCATCCCGGGAACAAAAGAATAAGATGATGGTGTTGATATCCTTGTTCTTTGCCGACCATCTTCTTATTCTTTTGTTTTTAGTGGTGTTGGTAAAGAAGATTTATGAGTTCTTGGTTTATTTTTTTTCTTCATGCACTCATAAGCATATTCTCTTTATCTTGGTTGTATTCTAAATGATATATAGGGAGTGAGGAATCCATGTTTGTGCATATTGTATTCAAATGCAAACATTATAAATTATGCACGAACCTTGGGGAGCTTCCTTATTTTATTTAGAGCACTATATCTCTCTTATCATGATATCTTTGTTTGTCCAATTGGATCTTTGATTTCTTGCTTTATTTGTTGAATCTTACTTCACCATGTTATCTTTATGCAATCCTTGATCCTCAATATAGTTTGACTTCCTTCAAGTATTCGTCATTGGATATGTGCATTTGATTCCACTCAAATTATGAGAAGTGCACACCTTGGGGAGGAACTCACATTATATTAGCTTTCTAAATTTTTCTCCCATTTTGGCACTTGATGCCAATGGGGGAGAAGTTTAGAGGGTTTAAGGGAATGGTTTTATACTTAAGTTTGGTTTGTGCTTAAGTGTTTTGCCTCTCATGCATTCCATATTTATATGTCTTGCATGGTTGTATATATATAGCGGAAACTATCCCAAAGGTTAATCTTGAAAGTGTATGCAATAAATTCATGTTCATCACACGTGCATACATTGTATATATATAGTGGAAACTATCGATTTGAAGATATATATGTGATATGATCAAAAAGAAGAAATGAAGATAGAGTTCTTATGTGGAACTCAATTTTAGCCATGCTCTAGCTTATGTGATAAGCAACGAATGATCAAGATCTTGAGTGCTTGATTCCAAGTGAAGAATTCTTTATACACCTCAAGATAGTATGATAGAGCATGAGAAGATACAAGGTTGGCCAATACAAAAAGTGAAGAATAGATTCAAGATTGGTCAACACATGAGCATGAAGAATGTTCCACGAGAATTCATGTGGTATGGTAAGCCATGTCAATCATGCTTTATGAACTAACCCATCATATATGTTCCCTTGTGTTGTCTATGTGGGTTAGGTATCTTTTCATGGACATTCTTCAAAAGTGAGATCTCATATAGCCCATGAGAGGATGACATCAAGTGGTGATCTTCATCAAGGTTGAGTTGGGAAACTTCAAGGTGTGCATCTCAAGAGGATCATATGCTTGAAGCTTGCCGTCCATTTGGAATGATCAAGATCTTGAGTGCTTGATTCAAAGTGAAGAATTCTTTATACACCTAAAGATAGTATGATAGAGCATGAGAAGATACAAGGTTGACCGATACAAAGAGTGAAGAATAGATTCAAGATTGGTCAACACATGAGCATGAAGAATGTGCCACGAGAAGTCATGTGGTATGGTAAGCCATGTCAATCATGCTTTGTGAACTAACCTGTCATATATGTTCCCTTGTGTTGTCTATGTGGGTTAGGTATCTTTTCATGGACATTCTTCAAAAGTGAGATCTCATATAGCCCATGAGAGGATGACATCAAGTGGTGATCATCATCAAGGTTGAGTTGGGCAACTTCAAGTTGAGCATCTCAAGAGGATCATATGCTTGAAGCTTGCCGTCCATTTGGTGTTAATGGACATGTGAAGATGTGCATCAATGGAGCTTTCCCATCATGGTGTATGGGGGAGCATTTGTGAGTCTTCACGAAGTAACGATGATCAAGTAAGGTATTCCGGCTTGAGTGGAGCTTGAAGAGTTATCATCAAGATCAAGAAGGATGCGCAAGGCAAAGGTATGGTCTTGCTAGGTTTTACTTTTACCAGTATCAAGGTGGTTGTTGGGAGACCGGATTATAGGATAAATAGCCGCACTATCAAGAGGGGCTTTCGGTTTGGTAACTTGATCACATCGTCTTAGGGAGCACAACCCTTTGCATGCATTGCATTCCATAAATCAGGTTGATTCTTGGTGTTTCTCTGTGGCTCTTTTATAGATAGGTCAAAACATTCATCTTATGGTTTCTACTCCGTGGGTGGACAATGATGTGTCTATGCATAAAGTTGTAGGGCTTGTTGTTCTGATTCCAACAAGCCCAAGATCATCGAAATCGGAGTCCGGACGCAAAACTTATCATGGTTTTTGTAAAATATGTTTTCATGATTGGACCGGTGCCTCGCCCGGCCATCCCACCGGATGGCCCGGTTTCAACCGGCCCCTGGACTGGTGCCAACCAGGACATGTGATGTAAGTCCATGTTCCCCTGGTCACGGCCTAGCCTCAAGTCCGGTTTGGACCAGGCGGTCCGGTCTATGGCCCGGTCTGTGGCCCGGTCTGTGGCCCGGTCTTTGGCCCGGTCTCTGGCCCGGTTGGACCAGCTCCTACGCTAGGCGGCCCGGTCTTAGGCCCAGTTTGGCCCGGTTGAGGCCAGGCTGCACAAAAATCTCTCAGATCTGCTCTCAACGGTTATATCTTCCCTTGGGCTATAAAAGGGGCTTCTTCCCCAACAGTTATCTAGGGTTCTTGAGCATGTTTTTGACCACCATTGTTGAACCTCTTGAGCTTGCTTCCTCTCTCTTCCCTCCTATGATTCTTGCATATTCTTAGGGGATTTGAAAGAGGGGATCTAGATCTACAACCTCATCCAATCCATTCCTCCTCTAAGTGAGGGGAACTCTTGGGATCTAGATCTTGGAGTCATTTGTTGATTTCCTCCATTGTTCTTCCTCTCTAATCTCATCCTAGCATTTGTTGCTTGAGTGGGATTTGAGTGTGAAGGATTTGAACACCTCTAGTGTTCTTGCTTTGCATCATTGCATAGTGTTGAGCTCCCCACCACGATTAGTTCGAGTGAGAGACCGTGAGCTTGTTACTCTTGGAGGGTGACCTCCTAGTTGGCTTGGTCGGTGTCCCGGTGACCTCTTCATGGAAGATTGTGAAGGAGCCCGGGCTTCTCCTTCGTGGAGCTTGTGAAGTGGTTGTGGAGCTTGCCATCTCTGGAGTGGAGGAAAAGCTAACCATAAGGAAAGGGTCATTATCCTTCGTGGGTTTGGCTCGGAGAAGAAGGTGAGCCTTCGTGGCGTTGGGGAATCCTTCGTGGGACCTCCACCTCTCCAAACGTGACATACCTTCTTGCAAAGGAAGGGAACACGGGAATACATCTTTGTCTCCACGTGCCTCGGTTATTTCTATACCCGAGCTTACTTTCCTTGTGATAGCCATCGTGCTTGAAGTACATATATCTTGCTATCACTTGTGCTACATACATCTTGTGCCTCTCTTGCTTAGCTCTAGTTGTTGTTGTTGCACTTAGTTGAGCCTAGCATATTTAGGGGTTGTGCTTGTAAACTAAACGTTAGTTTAATTCCGCATTCTTACAAGCCAAATCCGTAAGAGTTTTTAAACGCCTATTCACCCCCCCCCCCCTCTAGGCAACATCTCGTCCTTTCAGTAATGATGGAGATTTTCCCTGATTCTTCGATTCAAGCAAAATCTCGGGGGCTACTGACATAGGCATCCCCAACGGGCCTGCCAGAGATGGTGCCCGGGGTTTACTAAAGGCCCATGACCCGAAGTTTATGAAGCCTGGAAGCCCAGTTAAGCAATGGTTTGGAAAGATAGAGTTGTATTAGGAATAATGACTTGTAACTATTACGGGACAAACTCAAAGAGTCTCCCGGTCTTTGTAACTTGTACATCACGAAACCCTCGGCTCAGCCTCCTATATAAGGGGGAGTCGAGGGAGAAAGAGAGGATCGATTTCATTGTCAACACAACCCTCTTTTTCTAGCAGTCGAGTACTTTTCCGGCTGAACCGTCGAGATCTACTTGCCCTCTACTTCCACGAAAACCCTAGTCTACAATCTGTAGACATTGACAAGTCGATACCTTGTCACCCCACCCCCACCAGACACTCCCAGAGAGCGCCCAGGGCGCAGCTCGGGGATGCTGCTCGATGAGGCCGTCCCGCTGTCGCGAGGTCATCGTGCGGTGATGGGAAGGTTGAGCTTGTCTCCGACGTCACCACCCCCTCCTCTCTGATCCCTACTGGCCCTCGTCGCCTCCTAAACCTAGCCTTGTCCCCCTTCTCGCCCAGGGACGCCGGAGAACCACACCGTCAAGCTCTGCCCGAGGATCATCGTGAGGTCATCACCGCCGGAAGGAGCCAAGGAGGATGAGGGAAGCACCACCGAGCCCGTCCCCGCCCAGTACCACGATGCCGCCCCCTAGCCCCGCCTTCGCCGATGTTCTCCGCCCCTCGCCGGTGAGTCCTCGGCCACCCTCGTGCCCCTCTCTCACCGCCAGCATGCACGCCTACATGGCACGGATAAGACAGTGGCCCGGGGCCGTCCGATTCCAATCGGACACGTGCATAGCCCCATGGCCACGTCGGCCCATGCAGCATGGCCCGCCACGGGCCCCTCTCCCCCTTTTCTTTTATTTTTTCTTTTCTTTCTGTTTCGCCGCGTGGATAACCCTCCAGGGACGGCCCAACTCCACCCACCCGCACGGCCCAAAAACCCTCCCGCCCAAACCCATCGTTTGAATTTTATTTTTTCGGTTTAAAATTGGATAAAGAATATGAGAACTAATCTGTTAATAACTTGAGTTTTATTTGTCCGATTGGCGTGAAACCTTTTGCATTGGAACAACATTTTCAAGACCTTTCACATGCCACTGGCCCCGTATTTTTAGGATTTTTCTACGATATTTGGTATTACAAACTTGTTCTTTGTGTACTGTAGACTCCACCAAAATCCTAGATTTGTAATTTTAATGTTTTTAACTGAATCCAATTTTGTTGATCTTGTTTTAATACTGGCCATCTAAGAAAAATAGTATTATCCCCTGCTTATGCAAATTTTATTACGGTTAGGAATAGTGTGTGTCACATTAAATGTTGGTTCTAAAATCCTTTGATTTTATTCAAATCTTTAACCACTCCTTTTATCAAAGATGGTCAACTCATGTTTCACTTTTGTCAAACAAATATCCCTGCATATTTTGACTTGTTTCATTTAAATCTTGGTTCTTGAACTATGTGTTGATTGTATGTTGTCGTTTATTTTCGCGACACTAGATACGAACGTGGGAGAAGTTGAAGGAGAGGAATTTGGAGAAGGATTTGAAGAACACCAGGGACTAGCCAACCAAGGCAGGCCATCTTTTGATATCATAATGTCATGTTACTTGTTGTTGTTATCTATTTGTTGTTTTTGTCTCTTGATCCATCTTGGGCTAGTTAATTTTGTGATTTGCTTTGCATACTTAACTTAAGTATGTGAGCTTCTTGGCACCCAATTACCCCCTCCCCTTAGTGGTGTGATGATTAGCATCATGCCCGTGTTGTATCATTCCACTCAAGTTGACACTATGCATGCTTCCCTTAAGCATGTATGACCCCCTTGACATCCCACTTAGTCTTTTCCTTAATGGTATGATGGCTAACATCATGCCATTGTTGTAAGCTTTAGTTCATCAAAATAAACCCCTAGGTTGGGAAAACCCGATGTTTTAGTTTTCGGAAAGATTTTGAAAACCTTGGGAAGACACGGTCATGTCCAAGTGTTGTTTCAAGAAAAGGGTCTTGATGTTTTGGAAAGTGGTATATGGTTAGTTGGTGACAAACAAAGGAAGTGTGGGTAAAATGCTTTTGAAAGAGTACTGCGTATAATTGTTCGCCATTCCAACTTTTTAACGCGCAACCACATTACCCTAGGGTGGGACGGGTGACGTGGGCATTACCCTTCGGGTAACCGACATTGCCCTATCCTGTATTGATTAATTGGAGGCCCATGAAGACACCTGGAGGCAAGATGGGCCACCTGGACGGTGCACCAGAAGAATCCTTGACGGACAAGGCAAGGAAGCAGCCGAACAAGGAAAGATTAGATCTAAAACTACTGTAAACCTAATCGTACTCGGTTAGACCTCTTGAGACCTGGCCTCCTATATAAAGGCCGGGAGAGGGGCTACCGAGGGACACAATCAATCATAGCAACCTTAGCCACTAGAAAATCTAGAGCTAGGTCGCCGTAGCACTTAGCCTCTCGGCGAAATCTCAGCCGAACTATTCGGCACCCCATTGTAACCCATTATCATCATAATCGAGAACAGATAGGCAGGACGTAAGGGTTTTACCTCATCGAGGGCCCCGAACCTGGGTAAATCGCTCTTCCCGCTTGTCTGTGAACCGATGTCTCGTGTCAGCTTGCAGGATTCCGCTAACCCTAAGCCCCAAACGGAGGGCATTGCCGAGGAGTACCCTCGACAATTGGCGCCGTCTGTGGGAACCCTGTCGGCACAAGATCGGACATCGGCGGAGCCCGTCATGTCATCAGCAGCTTCATCAACACCATCATCGCCTCATCTGGGAAGCCCGATTCGTTTCGGATCCTATGAATTCACCCCACACAGCGATTCGTCTCGCTCGACCTTCTCCGATCTACAAGGCAACATGGAGATGACCTTCGGGAGCGTCCACTACAACGTCAACTCGGAAGGAATTCTTCGGCTGCTGGAATCACCCATCTCCGAATCGACGAGCCCAAGCGCGTTGTCATCACTCAACCTTTCGGCTGGCCTGACAAGCCCGTCGAGTTCGCCCGCGCCTTCGACTCCCCGTTCAGCATCCTCCATGTCGGTCGGATCCGACGATCCCGCGTCCTCAGAACTAACCTCGTACTACTGCGTGAACTGTGATACCAGGTACGGGCTGGGATCGAGCGACACACCGTTCATCTGCAATGCCCATTATTCATTGGGAGAGGACAGCATCGACAGCATCGCCCAAGGAGACACCCGAAGAGCAGCGCCCCACCAAGTTTATGTTGCTAACAGGGGAGACGGGGATCGCACTCCCCGGTCCAGCAGGCGAGCTAGTTTTGAGAACAGCGCCAGCAACAATAACAGCGACCACACCATCGCAGAGGAGGAGTGGGCAGCAGCCAAGGCAGACGTGCTTAACAACACGCCACTTCCGGCAGGAACCACGGTTGGCACTCTCAATGCTTACCGCTCCATATTGGAGCAAAATCGGGAGCGACTATCCAAGGAACAAGCCACCCTCGAGAGACGCCTATCTGCGGCAGACCGATCCAGCGAGCGACGAAGGGGCTCGCAAGGAAGCGCCTCTCGAAGTACTCACGGGGGAGGCAAACATCGATCAAGAATGTCCAGGCTCTTGGAAGACGATGCCAGAGAAATAACGTCAAATTTGACCAAGTCCTTCATGACCACAGACACCGCGGGCATGCCACGACCAAAGACCGTCGCGGGAGCAACCGCCAACCTCGCCGCATACCTCATCAATCAGCGCCCTGAAGGTTCCATGGCTCAAGCCCATCGGGGTGCCCTAGAAAGTCTCGCGATATTAGGAGACAATCTGGTCCCAAGAAAGGACAAGACCACGTTGCAAGCTAGTGGCTCAAAACATCATGCAAGAGATGCTCGGGATGAAATTACCCAGAGCAGGATCGACAAAGCAAGGCGGCGACGCGCCGCCAGGGAGGAGCATGACAGCGATTCTTCGGATGAGAGTCAGGAGAACGACGGCGAGCTTAGGGGAGCCGATTGTTTAAGTTACAAAATTCGGGAAGCAATGCCACCTAGGAAGTTCAAACCCATCCCTACTGATGCTGCCAAATATGATGGGCAGTAGGAGCCGAGGTCCTGGATAGACGACTATCTGCAGACCGTGATTCTACAAAAGGGGAACCAGATAGCAGCAATGTAGTGCCTGCAGCTCTACCTAAAGGACTCAGCGCGAGCCTGGTTAAGAGGCCTGTCGAAGGGTTCCATCAAATCATGGGACGACCTAGTAGAGGCTTTCGTTGCCAACTTCCAAGCAACGTACAAAAGGCCCGTCGGGATCGAAGAGTTACGGAATTGCCAGCAAAAGCAGAAGGAATCGATGCGCTCATACATCGGGAGATTCACCAAACTCCTGAATGCTGCAGAAGACGTATCTGTCGACAGAGAAATCGACGCCTTCAGTGATGGCATCCGACGTGAAAGCTACATAGAAGAACTCGGACGAAAAAGCCGAAGACCATAACCAAGTTAATGGAAATCGCCAACAGCTGGGCCGATGGCGAGGACAACGTTCGAAAGCCACGACAGCGCAGCAACGACGAAGATGATGACCAGCCGAAGCACGACTCGGGTGGTCGAAGGGATCGCAACAAGAGAAGGAAGAACCGCAGCTATGATGACAACAACTTGGTAGCCGCAGGGTACTCTGATCGGCAGGACGATCGGTATGACGACAGGCGAGATGATCGACAGGATGGTAATCGGAACAACTCTGGGAACCGTGGCAACTATAAACCACGACAACAGAGAACTCCCGAACTACCCTACGCTGAGCAGATCAACGCTCTCTGCTACTTGCATTCGTATACCGATTCCAAGGATGGTAAAATAAAGTCCAGCCACTTGCTCGGGGACTGTCGACAGTTCATTGACATGCACAAACTCATCCAGCAGGCAGGCCAGCAACAGCTAACGCCACCACCACCACCACTCCGGCTGTGCATAACCGAACTGAAACCGAAAACCGAAGCGAAAAAAACCTAACCGAAATCAAATTTCAGTTTTTATGGTTTTATGGTTAGGTTTCAGTTAGTAAAACATCAAACCGAAAGTACTTCAGTTAATTCGGTTTTTAACCAAAAAACCGCGGTTAAACGAAACCGAATGCACAGAGCAACATAAAATCCCGGCCAGCCCAGCTTCAAACGTAGCCTTAATATAGCACCTAAACTGAAAAGCCTACACGTAAGGTTGTCTGGTAGCTTGGTTCTTTTGTTTGTTCGCCTGGTACATGGTAACCACGGATTGTAAGTTCAATACTTCACATGATCGCATATGTTAGACGGCCTGATTTTATTTATTTTTTCTTTCCCCCTTTGGAAAAACCTTCGTACGGCCATGCAAAATACATCCATATTTTAGTTTGTTCAAATTTTCTTTCTTTTTTGTTTCGCTCTCTTGCAAAATCTTTAGTACGATCATACAAAATACAGAAAATAAAATATATGGCCATAAAATTTACTTTTCAATCCAAAATTCACGTCAACTTTGGTTAGTTTGGTTATTACCGAAACCGAACCGAATTTTAATGGTTATTACCGAAACCGAATCGTATTTTTATACGTAACCGTATTAACCGAAGTATTGAAACCGTATTTACCGTATAACCAAATAAACCGAACCAAATTAACCATATTAACCGAATGCGCAGCCGGAACCACCACCACCTCCACCGCAACATCAGGTCCAGCAAGCTCAGCCTCATCAACCCAACGAGGCATTTCCCCCACCACGCGGGCAGATGAGTATGATCCATAGGACAGGTGTTTCCAGACGAGAAATGAAGAAGCTCACTCGAGAAATCAACCTGGTAGAAAGAATCATGGCGAACATCCCTGAGTACGTCGAGTGGTCGTCTTAGAACATCACGTTCAGTCGAGCGGACCACCCGATGACTATACCAAAACCAGGACACGTTGCCCTCGTAGTTGAGGCACAAGTCGGAGGATTCAAGATGAGAAAAGTCTTCATGGATGGTGGAAGTGGACTCAATCAGATATTCCTTGACACAATTAAGAGTATGGGGATCACCATGAGAATGTTAGAAGAATCAGACACCCGCTTCCATGGGATCCTTCCTACTTCACCGGCGTACTCTCTTGGCAAAGCTTACCTGAATGTCGTCTTTGGCAAACCCGACAACTTTAGGAAGGAAAAGATCGAGTTCGAAGTCGTGAACTGGGAGTCGCAGTATCACGCTATACTCGGGAGACCAGCTTATGCCAAGTTCATGGATGTACCGCACTACGCATACCTCAAGCTGAAAATGCCTGGGAACAACGGGACAAACATTACAGTCTATGGAAGTTTTTCACGCTCGGACAATTGTGATCGGGACTTTCAGAGGATCGCTGCTAAATTTGTCCTGAGGCAGGAAATTGCTGACCTTCCGTCGAAAACATCGTCACGCAGTATTAAGGACGAAGAACGCGTTAGAGGAGCAAAGAAGAAGTCAGCCGACCTCGCTCTCGAAGCTCCGGCAGCACAAACTTCGGCAGCCCAAGCCTCGACAGCAAAGGCTTCGGCAGCTGATGATGCAGAAGATATGGGAGGCAGCAAGACACTGACAATCTCTGCCCAGACCCCTGGCGAAGTCGACGACGCTTCGAAAAACACCAACACGGTGAACAAGCAAGAAGATGAGAAGAATGATGGCGTGTATTTCACACGTTCGTTGGGCAACCCCAAGAGGAAGGTATGATGCGCACAGCAGCAAGTTTTCCCTCAGAAAGAAACCAAGGTTTATCGAACCAGGAGGAGCCAAGAAGCACGTTGAAGGTTGATGGCGGCGGGATGTAGTGCGGCGCAACACCAGGGATTCCGGCGCCAACGTGGAACCTGCACAACACAACCAAAGTACTTTGCCCCAACGAAACAGTGAGGTTGTCAATCTCACCGGCTTGCTGTAACAAAGAGTTAACCGTATTGTGTGGAAGATGATTGTTTGCAGAAAACGAGAACAAAGATTGCAGTAGATTGTATTTCAGTAAAGAGAATTGGACCGGGGTCCACAGTTCACTAGAGGTGTCTCTCCCATAAGACGAACAGCATGTTGGGTGAACAAATTACAGTTGTGCAATTGACAAATAAAGAGAGCATGACCATGCACATACATATCATGATGAGTATAGTGAGATTTAATTGGGCATTACGACAAAGTACATAGACCGTCATCCAACTGCATCTATGCCTAAAAAGTCCACCTTCAGGTTATCATCCGAACCCCCTCCAGTATTAAGTTGCTAACAACAGACAATTGCATTAAGTATGGTGCGTAATGTAACTAGTGACTACATCCTTGAACATAGCACTAATGTTTTATCCCTAGTGGCAACAGCACAACACAACCTTAGAACTTTCTCACATCCGTCCCGGTGTCAATGCGAGCATGAACCCACTATCGAGCATAAGTACTCCCTCTTGGAGTTACAAGCATCTACTTGGCCAGAGCATCTACTAGTAACGGAGAGCATGCAAGATCATAAACAACACATAGCATAACTTTGATAATCAACATAACAAGTATTCTCTATTCATCGGATCCCAACAAACGCAACATATAGAATTACAGATAGATGATCTTGATCATGTTAGGCAGCTCACAAGATCCGACAATGATAGCACAATGGGGAGAAGACAACCATCTAGCTACTGCTATGGACCCATAGTCCAGGGGTAGACTACTCACACATCACACCGGAGGCGACCATGGTGGCGTAGAGTCCTCCGGGAGATGATTCCCCTCTCCGGCAGGGTGCCGGAGGCGATCTCCTGGATCCCCCGAGATGGGATCGGCGGCGGCGGCGTCTCTGGAAGGTTTTCCGTATCGTGGTTCTCGGTACTGGGGGTTTCGTCACGGAGACTTTTTATAGGCGAAAGGGCAGGTCAAGAGGCGGCACGGGGGCCCCACACTACAGGCCGGCGCGGCCAAGGGGGGGCCACGCCGCCCTATGGTGTGGCCCCTCCGTGGCCCCTCTTCGTCTCTCCTTCGGACTTCTGGAAGCTTCGTGAGAAAATAGGCCCCTGGGCTTTGATTTCGTCCAATTCCGAGAATATTTCCTTACTAGGATTTCTGAAACCAAAAACAGCAGAAAACAACAACTGGCACTTCGGCATCTTGTTAATAGGTTAGTTCCAGAAAATGCACGAATATGACATAAAGTGTGCATAAAACATGTAGATAACATCAATAATGTGGCATGGAACATAAGAAATTATCGATACGTCGGAGACGTATCAGCATCCCCAAGCTTAGTTCAGCTCGTCCCGAGCAGGTAAAACGATAACACAGATAATTTCTGGAGTGACATGCCATCATAATCTTGATCATACTATTTGTAAAGCATATGTAGTGAATGCAGCGATCGAAACAATGTATATGACATGAGTAAACAAGTGAATCATATAGCAAAGACTTTTCATGAATAGCACTTCAAGACAAGCATCAATAAGTCTTGCATAAGAGTTAACTCATAAAGCAATAATTCAAAGTAGAGATATTGAAGCAACACAAAAGAAGATTAAGTTTCAGCGGTTGCTTTCAACTTGTAACATGTATATCTCATGGATATTGTCAACATAGAGTAATATAATAAGTGCAATAAGCAAGTATGTAGGAATCAATGCACAGTTCACACAAGTGTTTGCTTCTTGAGGTGGAGAGAAATAGGTGAACTGACTCAACATTGAAAGTAAAAGAATAGTCCTCCATAGAGGAAAAGCATCGATTGCTATATTTGTGCTAGAGCTTTGATTTTGAAAACATGAAACAATTTTGTCAACGGTAGTAATAAAGCATATGCATCATGTAAATTATATCTTATAAGTTGCAAGCCTCATGCATAGTGTACTAATAGTGCCCGCACCTTGTCCTAATTAGCTTGGACTACCGGGTCATCACAATGCATTGTTTTTACCAAGTGTCACAAAGGGGTACCTCTATGCCGCCTGTACAAAGGTCTAAGGAGAAAGCTCGCATTGGATTTCTCGCTATTGATTATTCTTCAACTTAGACATCCATACCGGGACAACATAGACAACAGATAATGGACTCCTCTTTTATGCATAAGCATATACCAACAATTAATAATTTTCTCATTTGAGATTTGAGGATTGTTGTCCAAAACTGAAACTTCCACCATGGAGCATGGCTTTAGTTAGCGGCCCAATGTTCTTCTCTAACATATGCATGCTTAACCATATGGTGGTAGATCTCTCTTACTTCAGACAAGACGGACATGCATAGCAACTCACATGAAATTTAACAATGAATAGTTGATGGCGTCCCCAGTGAACATGGTTATCGCACAACAAGCAACTTAATAAGAGATAAAGTGCATAATTACATATTCAATACCACAATAGTTTTTAAGCTATTTGTCCCATGAGCTATATATTGCAAAGGTGAATGATGGAATTTTAAAGGTAGCACTCAAGCAATTTACTTTGGAATGGCGGAAAATACCATGTAGTATAGGTAGGTATGGTGGACACAAATGGCATAGTGGTTGGCTCAAGTATTTTGGATGCATGAGAAGTATTCCCTCTCGATACAAGGTTTAGGCTAGCAAGGCTTATTTGAAACAAACACAAGGATGAACCGGTGCAGCAAAACTCACATAAAAGACATATTGAAAACATTATAAGACTCTACACCGTCTTCCTTGTTGTTCAAACTCAAAACTAGAAATTATCTAGACCTTAGAGAAACCAAATATGCAAACCAAATTTTAGCATGCTCTATGTATTTCTTCATTAATGGGTGCAAAGCATATGATGCGAGAGCTTAATCATGAGCACAACAATTGCCAAGTATCACATTACCCAAGACATTTATAGCAATTACTACATGTATCATTTTCCAATTCCAACCATATAATTAACAATTTAACGAAGGAGAAACTTCGCCATGAATACTATGAGTAGAAACCAAGGACATACTTGTCCATATGCTACAGCGGAGCGTGTCTCTCTCCCATAAAGTGAATGCTAGGATCCATTTTATTCAAACAAAACAAAAAAAACAAAAACAAACCGACGCTCCAAGAAAAAGCACATAAGATGTGATGGAATAAAAATATAGTTTCAGGGGAGGAACCTGATAATGTTGTCGATGAAGAAGGGGATGCCTTGGGCATCCCCAAGCTTAGACGCTTGAGTATTCTTGATATATGCAGGGGTGAACCACCGGGTGCATCCCCAAGCTTAGAGCTTTCACTCTCCTTGATCATGTTGCATCATACTCCTCTCTTGATCCTTGAAAACTTCCTCCACACCAAACTCGAAACAACTCATTAGAGGGTTAGTGCACAATATAAATTGACATATTCAGAGGTGACACAATCATTCTTAACACTTCTGGACATTGCATAATGCTACTGGACATTAGTGGATCAAAGAAATTCATCCAACATAGCGAAAGAGGCAATGCGAAATAAAAGGCAGAATCTGTCAAAACAGAACAGTTCGTATTGACGAATTTTAAAATGGCACCAGACTTGCTCAAATGAAAATGCTCAAATTGAATGAAAGTTGCGTACATATCTGAGAATCATGCACGTAAATTGGCTTAATTTTCTGAGCTACCTACAGGGAGGTGGACCCAGATTCGTGACAGCAAAGAAATCTGGAACTGTGCAGTAATCCAAATCTAGTACTTACTTTTCTATCAACGGCTTAACTTGGCACAACAAAACACAAAACTAAGATAAGGAGAGGTTGCTACAGTAGTAAACAACTTCCAAGACACAAAATAAAAACAAAGTACTGTAGGTAAAAACATGGGTTGTCTCCCATAAGCGCTTTTCTTTAACGCCTTTCAGCTAGGCGCAGAAAGTGTGTATCAAGTATTATCGAAGGGTGATGCATTCTCAGCGGGTTGTGGAGTTTTCTCAACTAGGCATAGTATATTGGATACATAAGTTTCAGCATCTCCCTTTTCATTAGTCTTAGGCGTGCTACTCTCATCAAACAAATTTTCAGGAACTAGCCAAGCATAGTTATTTTCTAATGCATCATTCATAGCTAAGAGCTTACACGGTATTGGTGCTTTTATCTCCCCTCCATCATCAATATTATTAGTGTATCTTATTCTATCCATATCCATCCTTTCAAGGAGACTAACAAAATTAGTAGGAGAACCAAGCATATTAAATTTAGCAAACACCTTTCTAGCTTCTCTTGCTAGACCACCAAATTCTCTAAGAAGGGTTTCTAATACAAAATCTTTCTTTTCCCCTCTTCCATATCACCAAGTGTGAAAAACATGTGTTGGATTATAGGATTAAGATTAACAAATTTAGTTTCCAACAGTGCGAACTAAATGCGCAGCAGCAATTTCATAAGTAGGCGCAAGGTCTACCAAGTGTCTATCTTCAAAATTTTCAATAGTACTAACATGATTGAAAAATTCTTCTATATTATTTCTCCCAACTATAGACCCACGTCCTACCGGTATGTTTTTTGTGGTAAAATTAAAAGGAAACATGATGAATAAAGTAAATGCAAGTAAACTAATTTTTTTGTGTTTTTGATATAGTGAACAAGATAGCAAATAAAGTAAAACTAGCAACTAATTTTTTTGTATTTTGATTTAGTGCAGCAAACAAAGTAGTAAATAAAACTAAGCAAGACAAAAACAAAGTAAAGAGATTGAGAAGTGGAGACTCCCCTTGCAGCGTGTCTTGATCTCCCGGCAACGGCGCAGAAATTTAGCTTGATGGCGTGTATTTCACACGTTCGTTGGGCAACCCCAAGAGGAAGGTATGATGCGCACAGCAGCAAGTTTTCCCTCAGAAAGAAACCAAGGTTTATCGAACCAGGAGGAGCCAAGAAGCACGTTGAAGGTTGATGGCGGCGGGATGTAGTGCGGCGCAACACCAGGGATTCCGGCGCCAACGTGGAACCTGCACAACACAACCAAAGTACTTTGCCCCAACGAAACAGTGAGGTTGTCAATCTCACCGGCTTGCTGTAACAAAGAGTTAACCGTATTGTGTGGAAGATGATTGTTTGCAGAAAACAGTAGAACAGTATTGCAGTAGATTGTATTTCAGTAAAGAGAATTGGACCGGGGTCCACAGTTCACTAGAGGTGTCTCTCCCATAAGACGAAACAAAGATGTTGGGTGAACAAATTACAGTTGGGCAATTGACAAATAAAGAGAGCATGACCATGCACATACATATCATGATGAGTATAGTGAGATTTAATTGGGCATTACGACAAAGTACATAGACCGTCATCCAACCGCATCTATGCCTAAAAAGTCCACCTTCAAAGTTATCATCCGAACCCCTCCAGTATTAAGTTGCTAACAACAGACAATTGCATTAAGTATGGTGCGTAATGTAACTAGTGACTACATCCTTGAACATAGCACTAATGTTTTATCCCTAGTGGCAACAGCACAACACAACCTTAGAACTTTCTCACATCGTCCTGTGTCAATGCAGGCATGAACCCAATATAGAGCATAAGTACTCCCTCTTGGAGTTACAAGCATCTACTTGGCCAGAGCATCTACTAGTAACGGAGAGCATGCAAGATCATAAACAACACATAGCATAACTTTGATAATCAACATAACAAGTATTCTCTATTCATCGGATCCCAACAAACGCAACATATAGAATTACAGATAGATGATCTTGATCATGTTAGGCAGCTCACAAGATCCGACAATGATAGCACAATGGGGAGAAGACAACCATCTAGCTACTGCTATGGACCCATAGTCCAGGGGTAGACTACTCACACATCACACCGGAGGCGACCATGGCGGCGTAGAGTCCTCCGGGAGATGATTCCCCTCTCCGGCAGGGTGCCGGAGGCGATCTCCTGGATCCCCCGAGATGGGATCGGCGGCGGCGGCGTCTCTGGAAGGTTTTCCGTATCGTGGTTCTCGATCGGGGGTTTCGTCACGGAGACTTTTTATAGGCGGAAGGGCAGGTCAAGAGGTGGCACGGGGGCCCCACACTACGTGCCGGCGCGGCCAAAGGGGGCCGCGCCGCCCTATGGTGTGGCCCTCCGTGGCCCCTCTTCGTCTCTCCTTCGGACTTCCGGAAGCTTCGTGAGAAAATAGGCCCCTGGGCTTTGATTTCGTCCAATTCCGAGAATATTTCCTTACTAGGATTTCTGAAACCAAAAACAGCAAAACAAGAATCGGCACTTCGGCATCTTGTTAATAGGTTAGTTCCAGAAAATGCACGAATATGACATAAAGTGTGCATAAAACATGTAGATAACATCAATAATGTGGCATGGAACATAAGAAATTATCGATACGTCGGAGACGTATCAAAGAACCCCTTCAATACTTAAGCAATCTACTAGTGTTTAGTTTCCTTTTCAAACAAGGCTCTCCCCTTTTTCGCCCTCTAGTTCCGCTTTTTATTATTAATAAGAACTTAAGTTTTGATCCCTTGAAAAGCATTGCAGTTGATCGGAGCGCCTAAACCGCATCTCTGTAAACCTTGCCCACGCTCCATGGTGAACGATGGTACGACACAGTACGCGGCAAAGGATCATGCTCCGAAAAAATGCCTCTACGAGTGCTACAGGATGCAACATAAACAAGGACATTAACCCTTCCCTCTGCTATAGATGCCTCTACGAGCGCCGTAAATAGCAAGAGTCCGGAAGTACACATCAACACAACCCACGTTCGATATTTTACTTACGGAAATATCAAAGAACAACGGGTTCAACGGCAGTCATTACACCCGAAATATTCGGGAGTGACTATCGAAGCATACATTGGTTGAAGGCAAAGTTGCGCATACAACGGGATTAGCAAAACCCGCAACACGAGCTGATCACTCAAAAGATTTGTCGACCAACAAATACATACACGACTAAACGAGCAATTAAGATTTGCTCCTTCAAAATTTGCCAACGGCATCAACATGGTAAAAATACATATACATGTATCTACCAAATAACAAACCCCGGATAAAACAATCCTAAAACTTGGATAAAGTAACCAAAACATCTATACAAACAACCTTAACTCCTGAAATCACCCTTGCGGAGTGTCTTTTTCTTCAGGTGCATTCGAATCCTTCTCCAGCTTGTCGACAATCATATTGGCAGGTAGCAAAACCTTCGGATACAGCGTCTCCAAGTCACCAGTTGCATTGGCAATAGACAGTAAATTCGCTGAAGGATAACGCGCAAGGACAAGAGCAAGCGTAAACCTGGCCCCTGCAAAGACCTGAGCTCGCACCAAGTCCCGAATCTTCTTGGTATTCCCAAACTCCGACATCAGAGTTAGTAGCGTGGGGGGAACTCTGTTCAAGGGAAACATTGTCGTCCAAACCACCTCAGGGCTTTGTAGCATTTGTCGAAGAAATGGTGGACCTGTTGGACCCTATCCTAGAAATGTGCAACAGCCGAAGCTTTCGACTGCTCCCGCCAAAAAATCTCTTCGGCTGACGACAACTGGGTTAATGCGTGTACGCGTTCATGGACCCGCTTGTTCTCTTCAGCACGATTCAAAGATATGAATGGCAAGGCAATTGACGGAAGATCAGGCAAATATGGTTTTGGTGGAAGAACAATGAATGCAAGGGTCAGGGAACTTACAGTTTAAACTTTCGGTGGCTTTATGAAGTTCAGTAAGGGCGTAGCGCTCCACATCAGCCGCAATCTCGCCCTTCTTCTTGATGATAGCAGCCAAGGCATAGGTGCTGCGCAGATCCTTCTCTAACTGTGTGATCTGATCCTTCATACGTTGGATCCGATCATCTTCAGAAAGGGCACCCGAAGAATCTTCGACAGATGCAGGCACGGGGAACACCTGCAATAAACAGCGTCAAAAAGCATGACAGACCGATTCACACCAACATCGGAAGATACTCCCATCGGGAGAATGCAAGTGACAAGATTATAACAAAGAGTGTGCTAGCAACATTGCTAGCACAAAATTTTATTACAACCAAAGGTTATCCAAGCAAGACAATGTTTCACATCCAATCAAAAGAAAAGTCTGCTACAAAAATCAGAGGGCTTGGGTCTGAGTTGATAAACTAGGGCATGTCGATGCCTTCCTTGATGAAACCAACTCGAGGAGCTGGCGTGCACATCTAAGAAACCCCAAGAGGAAGGTGTGATGCGTACAGCAGCAAGTTTTCCCTCAGTAAGAAACCAAGGTTTATCGAACCGGTAGGAGCCAAGAAGCACGTTGAAGGTTGATGGCGGCGGAGTGTAGTGCGGCGCAACACCAGGGATTCCGGTGCCAACGTGGAACCTGCACAACACAACCAAATTACTTTGCCCCAACGTGACAGTGAGGTTGTCAATCTCACCGGCTTGCTGTAACAAAGGATTAGATGTATAGTGTGGATGATGATGTTTGCAGAGAACAGTAAAGCGAGTATTGCAGTAGATTGTATTCGATGTAAAAGAATGGACCGGGGTCCACAGTTCACTAGTGGTGTCTCTCCCATAAGATAAATAGCATGTTGGGTGAAAAAATTACAGTTGGGAAATTGACAAATAAAGAGAGCATAACAATGCACATACATGTTATGATGAGTAGTGTGAGATTTAATTGGGCATTACGACAAAGTACATAGACCGCTATTCAGCATGCATCTATGCCTAAAAAGTCCACCTTCAGGTTATCATCCGAACCCCCTCCAGTATTAAGTTGCAAACAACAGACAATTGCATTAAGTATGGTGCGTAATTGTTATCACCAGAATTTAGCCAGAGCAGGAGATGGGCCGTGATTGAGATGGGCTTAAAGGATAAACACCGAAAGAGTTTCGGAACCGGCCTTGGGCGAGAATTTGGGCTAGATGGCCCGTGTATCTGTAAATTATGGTAGATTATGTGTCGGTTAGAATTAAGAGTGATGAGGACATCCCTGCTATACCACTACCTCCGTCATTGATAAATGAAGATGAACCTGCTGTGAAGCTCAAGTCCAATGAAGTTCGGATTGGACCAATTACAAGGGCTCGTGCGAAGCTACTTAAACAACAGGTGAACTTGTTTCTAAACGATAATTTGATTGATGAGAACTTTATACTACCTAAGTCCTATTACTTATGTATCATTAGGTATCAAGAGGAGACGAGCATCGCACGAGGAGAGGAGCAGCTGGACATGAAGCTGGACATGAAGATGGACGTCAAGATGGACGTGAAGCTGGACATGGAGCTGGACATGAAGATATCTCATGGACGTGCGAGGGAGGAGCGGGAGGCATGCGCGAGAGGAGAAGAAGACGTCCAGGCCGGTCCAGCACCCGGTCCGACCGGCCGCCAGACCGGCCAATCCGGTCACTGGCCCGGTCGACCGGGCGCCAACCGGACGCAACTTATCGTACCGGAAGAAAACCGGAAACCTCGCAACTATCCGGTTGCCGCCCGGTTGCCGCCCGGTTGACCGGACACCAGACCGGCCGCCCCGGTCCCTGGCCCGGTTGATCGGATTCCAGACCGAACTTGTCCGAGTCTATCTCGACCAGATCTATTCTGGGTCGGTGTTACTTGTATTTTTCGACCAGAACTCATCCCGGACGCCTATATAAGTGCCTTGGACGACCCCCTAGCTGCTTTAGACCACGTTTAAGATAAACCCTAGTTCTTAGTTGTTTGCTTATGCAAAACTATTGAATCCCTACACCATATTGCTTGATATTGTGTAGATCCTGATAAAGTCTTGTGTGAACTGCTGTTCCATTGGGAATTGGACGATTGCAACTTACCGCTTCGTGGTCGGCGGCTACGTGCGCAAGTGTGTGGAGTTGCGAATATCTTGCAGGGTTGAGAGCTGTTGCATTGGCGACAGGGACCAATCGAGAGATCTCATTGCGTCATACAAGTTATCATCCACTACATCGTCGTGTTCCTCCGCTGCTATCACCCGTGATCATCATCACCACCGTTGCTTACTGAGAAGATCGGGCCACCCCTTATCATCTTGGTATCAGATTTCCAGTTTTCCTCGGTAAGCCATCCACAATCCACCCCATAGTTGAGTTGTGAGTGTTTTCCTATCCAGAAAAAGCCAAAAATATTAGGGTTAGGGTTTGCCATCGCCTTAGATTGCACTAATTTCAAGTTTTAGTTAATTTTCGTAGTTGTTTTTGCGTATCTTTGTCTATCATCTAGTTGTTAGGGTTTGAGTCTCTACTTTCATCTAGTTTTAGTTTTTGTTACTCCGAGTCCACATAGCGTACAGTGTGCTTTTCCCAACCATAGCCACAGCCTATCGATATACGTGACTAGGAACTTCCCCAGAAGAGACTAGTTTTACCGCTCGTCAGGCTGCTCATTAGGGTTTGGTGCTTTGCATATTTTGTTGGCCGTGTTATCAAGGAGTTGAGTCATAAAATCAAAAAAAAACAAACAGAAAATTGAAAAGAAGTAAAAGGAGCTACATAGCTGCGTGTGTTACAACAAGAAAAATACAAAAAGAAAAAGTGAAGTGCTAGTTGAATCAAGTGAAGGCCTAATTTTACTTTACTGCACCCGTAGTTGAGCAATCTTGTGCCTGTCTCGTTGAGCTTTGCTAGCGTCTCTCTAGTGCATTGCAACCTTGTTCCCACATATAGTTGCATTGCCCCATTATATCGCCTTGTGTGAGTATCATTGGTTATCTACGGTCAGCGCTAGAGCTTGTTATTGGTGCAAATAGGTAGCCTACCTACAGCCCCACATATATCCTGCTTTGCCGTGTGATTTGTTCTTATACCCTTGATATTCGCTTCGCTACATCCGTGCACTAGTTGTTACTACAAGTGGTAAGCAACACTAATTTACTTTGGAACGGTAAGATCTCCTTTTCTTATCAGTTTTTGAGTGAGTTGTGAGAGTACCGCCATATATTTTTGATTTAGTGCACTAACCTACTAACCATGTCTGCTAGTGATGAGAAAATTGTTAACCAGGAGAACAAGAACTCCGCGGATTTGATGACATGGAAGGAGTATGAGGCTCTTCGTAATGAGATGCGACGTGAATTCCGCGCTCAGGATGATGAGCTTAAAGGGACGGTCCAAGAGATCTCCCAGAAGCTGGATGCTACAAGTGCGACCGTCACAAGGATGCAAGATCAAACGACGGATATACAACCCAGTCTTACTGACTTGCACTTACTTGTTGAGAATTTGACCGCACGACAACAACAAGATGATGATGAAGATCCTGAGCTTCAAGATGACGCACACAATGCTCGTGGTGCACCTCGTGGTGATCGTGCTCGCGGTTGGGTTCCACTTGGCCGCAATGGTCGTGGACATGATGAGGAAGATGGATTGGGTAAGCCCAAATTCTCTATACCCAAGTTTGAAGGAGGTGCTGATGTTGAAGAATACCTCACTTGGGAGCTCAAGATTGAGAAGCTATGGAATCTACATCCGCACTACACTGAAGATAGGAAGATCAAGCTTGCTTCTTCTGAATTTGATGGCTATGCATTGCGTTGGTAGGATGCTTTTGTTCGTAACCGAGATGAGGATGGTGAGCAACCTATACGTACATGGCGTGCCATGAAGGAGGCTATGACTTCTCGCTTTGTGCCTACAAATTACTTGCGGAATATATATGATAAGCTGACTCTATTGAGACAAGGTGTGAAGACTATTGATGAATACTACATGGAGATGGAGATGCTTATGCAGCGTGGCCGTGTCCGTGAGTCTCTTGAGATGACAATGCAGTGTTTTCTGAATGGTTTGAAGTATGATATCAAAGGCATTGTTCGTCACTACAGCTACACCAATATGAATCAATTGTTACATCATGCAAGAGAAGCTGAATCACAGTTGGCTGACGAAGCAAAGATCAAAGGACGAGCTACAGGAGATGGGCGTTTCACACCCCGCACGGCCCCATCTACGGCGCCGGCGCCTTCGACGCGCTCCGCCCTTACTCTACTCCGCCTAGTAAGTCGGTCTCCAATGTGTCTAACACAAAGAAGTCCGAATCTGCTGCAAGTACGAGTGGCTCTAATGTGTCTACTGCGCGTAACCGTGATATTGTTTGTCACACATGTGGTGGCAAAGGTCACTTCAAGAGAGATTTTCCTAACCGTAAAGTCATGATTATCAATGAGGACAATGAGTATGAGACTGGAGATGATGTTGATCCTAATGCTCCAGAAGATGATGACTATGACACTGATGGTGAAGATGCATATCCGTCTTATGCTCGCACCATTGTTGTGTCGCAGCGTGCTCTTAATGTGTTGCCTAGTGCATCTACTCTGCGCTGCAATTTGTTCCAAACAAAAGCTTTAGTTGGTCCTGAGAAGGCTTGCAAGGTCATTATTGATGGCGGGAGTTGCCGCAATTTAGCAAGCAAGGAGTTGTGTACCAAGCTGAAGTTGAAGTATCTACCGCACCCACATCCATACTATATTCAGTGGTTGAGCGACAATGGTGAGATGAAGGTAAACCACATGGTGCGTGTTGAATTTGCTATTGGACCGTATAAGGATTGCATTGATTTTGATGTGGTTCCTATGACGGTGTGTCACCTACTATTGGGTCGGCCTTGGCTCTATGACCGTACTGTGCAACACAATGGCCGTGCCAATACATATCACTTGGAGTTCAAGGGCAAGAAAATCAACTTACAGCCTATGACACCACAGCAAATTGTCAATGAGTCTCATCAGAAAGTTGAAGTGAACTTGGAGGATGCATCTTTAGATAGGCGAGAGAATTGTAATGTTGTGAGTGATATAACGAAAAGTGAGAGAGTGAATTCCTTAGTCTCATTTGCCACCAAAGAAGACATGAGAGAATTTAGTGAGGATCCTACAGCCATGCCTCTTGTGCTCTTGTACAGGGGTACGGTTTTGGTTTCTAACGACATGACCCCTCTTCCTCTTGGTGTTTCTAATGTTTTGCAGGAATTTGGCGACGTGTTTCCGGATGAGGTACCCGCAGGACTTCCACCATTGCGAGGTATTGAGCATCAAATCGACTTGATTCCCGGAGCTTCGCTACCCAATCGGGCACCATATAGAACGAACCCCGAAGAAACGAAGGAGATACAGAAGCAAGTACAAGCGCTACTCGACAAAGGTTATATCCGCATAAGCCTTAGTCCTTGTGCTGTTCCTGTTATTCTAGTTCCTAAGAAAGATGGTACATGGCGAATGTGCGTAGATTGTAGAGCTATAAACAATATCACTATTCGATATTGTCACCCTATTCCCCGTTTAGAGGATATGCTAGATGAATTGAGTGGTGCTGATGTGTTCTCTAAAATTGATTTGCGTAGTGGTTATCATCAAATTAGGATGAAAGAAGGGGATGAGTGGAAAACTGCCTTTAAAACAAAATTTGGGTTATATGAGTGGTTAGTAATGCCTTTTGGTCTAACTAATGCACCTAGCACCTTCATGAGACTGATGAACCATGTTTTGCGTGAATTTATTGGCAAGTTTGTGGTTGTGTACTTTGATGACATATTAATCTACAGCCGCAATGAATCTGATCATACTATACATATTCGACATGTTTTGCAAGTGTTGCGTGATAATAAACTCTATGGTAATCTTGAGAAGTGCACGTTTTGCAAAGATAAGGTCATATTTCTGGGTTATGTTGTCTCTAAGCATGGAGTAGAAGTAGATGTGTCTAAAATTGAAGCTATTCAAAATTGGCCTACTCCCATGAATGTGAGTCAAGTAAGAAGTTTTCATGGTCTAGCTGGGTTTTCTAGAAGATTTGTGCCCAACTTTAGTACTATTGTTGCACCTTTGAATGACTTGACTAAAAAGGGTGTTATATTTGAGTGGGGCGCAGCCCAAGATCATGCTTTTGATGAACTTAAGAGATTGTTAACTTCTGCACCGTTGCTTGCACTTCCTGATTTCAATAAGCAATTTGAGATTGAATGTGATGCTAGTGGTATTGGAATTGGTGGTGTGTTGATGCAAGAGGGTCTCCCCATTGCATATTTTTCTGAGAAACTGTGTGGTGCTAAGTTGAACTATCCTATCTATGATAAAGAATTCTATGCTTTAATTAGAGTTCTTGCGGTTTGGCAACATTACTTGTGGCCAAAAGAATTTATCATACATTCTGATCATGAAGCTTTGAAATACCTGAAAGCTCAGTCTACTTTGCATAAGCGTCTTGCTAAGTGGGTTGAGTTCATTGAGCCTTTTCCATGCATTATTAAGCATAAGAAGGGAAAAGATAATATTGTTGATGATGCTCTATCTAGGAAGAATATGCCATTAACTCAACTTGATGTTAAACTTCCTGGATTAGAAGTGCTATGTGATTTATATGCTACTGATCATGATTTTGCTGAACCATATCGCTTATGTGCTCTTGGTAAAGCATGGGAAAAATATCACATACATGATGGGTTCTTGTTTAGAGCTAACAAACTATGTGTTCCAGAATCGTCTGTGCGTTTGCTCTTATTGCAGGAATCACATGCTGGAGGGTTGATGGGTCACTTTGGGCGTGAGAAGACGCTACTCATGCTAGCTGACCACTTTTATTGGCCAAAGATGAGGCGGGACGTGGACAAGTATGTGAAGAGGTGCATTACTTGCAACAAGTCCAAGTCCAAGCTGAAGCCTCACGGTTTGTATACTCCTTTACCGGCACCTACTACACCTTGGGAGGATATTAGTATGGATCTTGTGTTGGGTTTGCCGCGTACTAAAAGAGGCCATGATTCTATATTTGTGGTAGTGGACAGATTTTCTAAAATGTCACACTTTATTGCCTACCACAAAAGCGACGATGCGTCGCATATTGCTAACCTGTTTTTCAGGGAGATTGTTCGACTACATGGAGTCCCGAAGACTATTGTTTCTGATCGTGATGTGAAGTTCATGAGCTACTTCTGGAAGACACTTTGGGGAAAGCTGGGGACAAAGCTACTGTTCAGTACTACTTGTCATCCCCAAACTGATGGTCAAACTGAGGTGGTGAATCGAACCTTGTCACAACTGTTGAGATCCATGATCAAGAAGAACCTGAAGGAGTGGGAAGAGTGTTTGCCGCATGTGGAGTTTGCTTACAACAGGGCAGTACACTCTACCACGGAGCTGTGTCCTTTTGAGGTGGTGTATGGTTTCAAACCCATTACTCCACTTGACTTGTTGCCTTTGCCCATACATGAGAGAGTTAATATGGAGGCATCCAAGAGGGCAGATTTTGTGCGAAAGATCCATGTGAAGACTAAAGAGTTGATAGAGAAGAAAGGCAAGAGCAATGCTACAAGGATGAACAAGAAGCGTAAGGATATGTTGTTCAAACCTGGTGATATGGTCTGGGTACATTTTCGCAAGGATAGGTTCCCGAAGCTGCGGAAGTCTAAGTTGAAGCCTCGTGGTGCTGGTCCTTACAAAGTGCTTGCCAAGATCAATGATAATGCATACTCGATAGATCTTCCAGTTGATGAGTTTGGTGTCAGTAATTCTTTCAATGTTGCTGATTTGACACCATATGACGGAGAAGACCTTGGAGCGTCGAGGTCGACGCCTTTTGAAGGGGGGAGATGATGAGGACATCCCTGCTACACCACTACCTCCGTCATTGATAAATAAAGATGAACCTGCTGTGAAGCTCAAGTCCAATGAAGTTCGGATTGGACCAATTACAAGGGCTCGTGCGAAGCTACTTAAACAACAGGTGAACTTGTTTCTAAACGATACTTTGATTGATGAGAACTTTATACTGCCTAAGTTCTATTACTTATGTATCATCAGGTATCAAGAGGAGACGAGCATCGCACGAGGAGAGGAGCAGCTGGACATGAAGCTGGACATGAAGACGGACGTCAAGATGGACGTGAAGCTGGACATGGAGCTGGACATGAAGATATCTCATGGACGCGCGAGGGAGGAGCGGGAGGCATGCGCGAGAGGAGAAGAAGACGTCTAGGCCGGTCAGCACCCGGTCCGACCGGCCGCCAGACCGGCCAATCCGGTCACTGGCCCGGTCGACCGGGCGCCAACCAGACGCAGCTTATCGCACCGGAAGAAAACCGGAAACCTCGCAACTATCCGGTTGCCGCCCGGTTGCCGCCCGGTTGACCGTACCCCAGACCGGCCGCCCCGGTCCCTGGCCCGGTTGACCGGATTCCAGACCGGACTTGTCTGAGTCTGTCTCGACCAGATCTATTCTGGGTCGGTTTTACTTGTATTTTTCGACCAGAACTCGTCCCGGACGCCTATATAAGTGCCTTGGACGACCCCCTAGCTGCTTTAGACCACATTTAAGATAAACCCTAGTTCTTAGTTGTTTCCTTATGCAAAACTATTGAATCCCTACACCATATTGCTTGATATTGTGTAGATCCTGATAAAGTCTTGTGTGATCTGCTGTTCCATTGGGAATTAGACGATTGCAACTTACCACTTCGTGGTCGGCGGCTACGTGCGCAAGTGGGTGGAGTTGCGAATATATTGCAGGGTTGAGAGCTATTGCATTGGCGACAGGGACCAATCGAGAGATCTCGTTGTGTCATACAAGTTATCATCCACTACATCGTCGTGTTCCTCCGCTGCTATCACCCGTGATCATCATCACCACCGTTTCTTACTGAGAAGATCGGGCCACCCCTTATCAAAGAGTTAGAGTTTAGCTCGTGCACGGTTGGGTTTATTCCCAAGTTAGAAAGTCTACGGACTATAAATATGTATCTAGGGTTATTGAGAAAGGAGGACGATCACGTTCACGACAAACCAATCTAGGCGCATCGCCACCCCTTGTTTCGAGGGTTTCTTCCGGGTAAGCGTCATGCTGCCTAGATCGCATCTTGCGATCTAGGCAGTATCTGTTTATTCGTTGCTTGGTGTTGCTCGTGCTGAAGCCTTGTTGATGGCGATCAACACTGTTATCGTAGATGTTTTGGGGCTGACGTGGATACTTGTATGATATACTTGCTTAGCCATGCCGCCCCTTGACATCTAGCTGCCTTTGCGCCTATCTTGGGCGTAAGGGCAGCATCTTGCTTAATCTTTGTTTAGTAGAACCGATCTGTTATAGTTGCTCCTTGGTCTCCAAGGATTAGTTTGATATCCGCATGATTAGGCCTTGCAAACGGGTTGAACGATACAGTAGCTCGTAAGGCATAGTTTGCTGATCCTAGAGGGATTGTTCCGGGAATCGACGTCATGTTGGTTTTTAGGCCTCTTTAGGACTAGTTTTCTATTATCTTACGTATCTGCCATGCTCAACTACGTGTAGGATGTTCCGGTTATGCGGTGAAAACCCTAGACTGTCGTAGATTGATTTATCTTGGTATTGATTAAGCATGACCCCCATGTTATCGTAATTCCAACGTGTACCATGGGTCAATCGGCTCTTTGAGCCGATTCACAGAGTAACCTAAGAGCCAATCGGCTCTTTGCGTGTTCGCCATGCAGGAAACTAATCGAAGCAATCCAACACCTTCCTGACCAGGTATAGGTCAGGTGGCACGCCCTCGCACCAGCTAGGACGTGTGCCGGAGCATTGCGGGCCGTCGCCCGAGGGACCAAGGCCCACCGCAGTCCTGGGAGCCTCCCGGCTCTACTGTGTTGCCCGTCGCTGCTCGCTGGTGGGTTTTGGCCGGCAACAGTAATGTAATCAATAAATATATCCTTAGACATAGCATTGATGTTTTATCCCTAGTGGCAACAGCACATCCACAACCTTAGAGGTTGCTGTCACTCCCCCAGATTTAATGGAGGCATGAACCCACTATCGAGCATAAGTACTCCCTCTTGGAGTTACAAGCAATGACTTGGCCAGAGCCTCTACTAGCAACGGAGAGCATGCAAGATCATAAACAACACATAGATGATAGATTGATAATCAACATAGCATAGTATTCCATATTCATCAGATCCCAACGAACGCAACATGTAGCATTACAGATAGATGATCTTGATCATGTTAGGCAGCTCACAAGATCCAACAATGATAGCACAATGAGGAGAAGACGACCATCTAGCTACTGCTATGGACCCATAGTCCAGGGGTGAACTACTCACACATCAATCCGGAGGCGACCATGGCGGTGTAGAGTCCTCCGGGAGATGATTCCCCTCTCCGGCACGGTGCCGGAAGCGATCTCCTGAATCACCCGAGATGGGATTGGCGGCGGCTGCGTCTCTGGAAGGTTTTCCGTATCGTGGCTCTCGGTACTGGAACTATCATCGACGAAGGCTTAAGTAGGCGGAAGGGCGGAGTCGGAGGAGTCACGGGGGCCCCACACGCTAGGGCCGCGCGGGCCCCCCTTAGGCCGCGCCGCCCTAGTGTGGCGGCGCCCCGTGGCCCCACTTCGTCTATCCCTCGGTCTTCTGGAAGCTTCGTGGAAAAATAGGACCCTGGGCTTTGATTTCGTCCAATTCCGAGAATATTTCCTTACTAGGATTTCTGAAACCAAAAACAGCAGAAAACAGCAACTGGCTCTTCGGCATCTCGTTAATAGGTTAGTGCCAGAAAATGCATAATAATGACATATAATGTGTATAAAACATGTGAGTATCATCATAAAAGTAGCATGGAACATAAGAAATTATAGATACGTTTGAGACGTATCAAGCATCCCCAAGCTTAGTTCCTACTCGTCCCGAGTAGGTAAACGATAACAAAGATAATTTCTGAAGTGACATGCTATCATAATCTTGATCAATACTATTGTAAGCACATGTAATGAATGCAGCGATTCGAAGCAATGGTAAATGTAATGAGTAAACAATTGAATCATATAGCAAAGACTTTTCATGAATAGTACTTTCAAGACAAGCATCAATAAGTCTTGCATAAGAGTTAACTCATAAAGCAATAAATTCATAGTAAAGGCATTGAAGCAACACAAAGGAAGATTAAGTTTCAGCGGTTGCTTTCAACTTGTAACATGTATATCTCATGGATATTGTCAGCATATAGTAATATAACAAGTGCAATATGCAAGTATGTAGGAATCAATGCACAGTTAACACAAGTGTTTGCTTCTTGAGATAGAAGGAAATGGGTAAAATGACTCAACAATAAAAGTAGAAGAAAGGCCCTTCGTAGAGGGAAGCATGGATTGCTATATTTGTGCTAGAGCTTTTATTTTGAAAACAAGAAACAATTTTGTCAATGGTAGTAATAAAGCTTATGTATCATGTAAATTATATCCTACAAGTTGCAAGCCTCATGCATAGTATACCAATAGTGCCCGCACCTCGTCCTAATTAGCTTGGATTTACATGGATTATCATAGCATAGCATATGTTTTAACAAAGTGTCACAATGGGGTACCTCTATGCCGCCTGTACAAAGGTCTAAGGAGAAAGTTCGCATTGGATTTCTCGCTTTTGATTATTCTCAACTTAGACATCCATACCGGGACAACATAGACAACAGATAATGGACTCCTCTTTAATGCATAACCATTCAACAACAGATAATACTCTCATAAGAGATTGAGGTTTGTTGTCCAAACTGAAACTTCCACCATGGATCATGGCTTTAGTTAGCGGCCCAATGTTCTTCTCTAACATATGTATACTCAAACCATTTAATCATGATAAATCACCCTTACTTCAGACAAGACGAACATGCATAGCAACTCACATGATATTCAGCAAAGTGTTGATGGCGTCCCCAGGAACATGGTTATCGCTCAACAAGCAACTTATAAGAAATAAGACACATAAGTACATATTCAATACCACAATAGTTTTTAGGCTATTTGTCCCATGAGCTATATATTGCAAAGATAAAGAATGGAAATTTTAAAGGTAGCACTCAAGCAATTTACTTTGAAATGGCGGAGAAATACCATGTGGTAGGTAGGTATGGTGGACACAAGTGGCATAGTGTTTGGCTCAAGGATTTTGGATGCATGAGAAGTATTCCCTCTCGATACAAGGTTTAGGCTAGCAAGGTTGTTTAAAGCAAACACAAGTATGAACCGGTACAGCAAAACTCACATAAAAGACATATTGTAAGCATTATAAGACTCTATACTGTCTTCCTTGTTGTTCGACTCTTACTAGAAAATATCTAGACCTTAGAGAGACCAATTATGCAAACCAAATTTAGCAAGCTCTATGTATTTCTTCATTAATAGGTGCAAAGTATATGATGCAAGAGCTTAAACATGAGCACAACAATTGCCAAGTATCAAATTATTCAAGATATTATACCAATTACCACATGTAGCATTTTCCGTTTCCAACCATATAACAATTTAACGAAGCAGTTCAACCTTCGCCATGAATATTATGAGTAAAGCCTAAGGACATATGTGTCCATATGCAACAGCGGAGCGTGTCTCTCTCCCACACAGTGAATGCTAGGATCCAATTTTATTCAAACAAAACCAAAAACAAAAACATACAGACGCTCCAAGTAAAGCACATAAGATGTGATGGAATAAAAATATAGTTTCACTAGAGGAACCTGATAATGTTGTCGATGAAGAAGGGGATGCCTTGGGCATCCCCAAGCTTAGACGCTTGAGTCTTTCTGAAATATGCAGGGATGAGGACCGGGGAATCCCCAAGCTTAGAGCTTTCACTTTCCTTGATCATATTGTATCATCCTCCTCTCTTGATCCTTGAAAACTTCCTCCACACCAAACTCAAAACAACTCATTAGAGGGTTAGTGCATAATCAAAAATTCACATGTTCAGAGGTGACACAATCATTCTTAACACTTCTGGACATTGCACAAACCTACTGAAATTTAATGGAACAAAGAAATCCATCTAACATAGCAAAATAGGCAATGCGAAATAAAAGGCAGAATCTGTCAAAACAAAACAGTCCGTAAAGACGTATTTTTCTGGGGCACCAGACTTGCTCAAATGAGAAAACTCAAAACTAATGAAAGTTGCGTACATATCTGAGGATCATGCACGTAAATTGGCATAATTTTCTGAGTTACCTACAGAGACTACTGTTTAAATTCGTGACAGCAAGAAATCTGTTTCTGCGCAATAATCCAAATCTAGTATGAACTTTATCATCAGAGACTTTACTTGGCACAACAATGCAATATAACTAAGATAAGGAGAGGTTGCTACAGTAGTAACAACTTCCAAGACTCAAATATAAAACAAAGTACTGTAGTAAAATCATGGGTTGTCTCCCATAAGCGCTTTTCTTTAACGCCTTTCAGCTAGGCGCAGAAAGTGTATATCAAGTATTATCAAAAGATGAAGCATCAACATCATAATTTGTTCTAATGATAGAATCAACAGGTAACTTCATTCTCTTTCTAGGGAAGTGTTCCATACCTTTCTTGAGAGGAAATTGATATTTAATATTACCTTCCTTCATATCAATAATAGCACCAACAGTTCGAAGAAAAAGACTTCCCAATATGATGGGACAAGATGCATTGCATTCAATATCCAAGACAACAAAATCAACGGGGACAAGGTTATTGTTAACCATAATACGAACATTATCAATCCTCCCCAAAGGTTTCTTTATAGCATTATCAACAAGATTAACATCCAAATAACAATTTTTCAATGGTGGCAAGTCAAGCATATCATAAATTTTCTTAGGCATAACAGAAATACTTGCACCAAGATCACATAAAGCATTACAATTAAAATCATTGACCCTCATCTTAATGATGGGCTCCCAACCATCTTCTAACTTCCTAGGAATAGAAGTTTCAAGTTTTATTTTCTCTTCTCTAGCTTTTATGAGAGCATTTGTAATATGTTTTGTAAAGGCCAAATTTATAGCACTAGCATTGGGAATTTTAGCAAGTTTTTGTAAGAACTTTATAACTTCAGAGATGTGGCAATCATCAAAATCTAAACCATTATGATCTAAAGCAGTGGGATCATTGTCCCCAATGTTGGAAAAAAATTCAGCAGTTTTATCACAGGCAGTTTCAGCAGTTTTAGCAGTTTCAGGCAGTTTTGCTCGCTTTGCATTAGGAGTAGAAACATTGCCAACACCAATTATTTTACCATTAATAGTAGGAGGTGCAGCAACATGTGGAGCATTAGCATTACTAGTGGTGGTAATAGTCCAAAATTTAGCTACATTATTCTCTTTAGCTAGTTTTTCATTTTCTTCTCTGTCCCACCTAGCATGCAATTCAGCCATTAATCTTATATTCTCATTAATTATAACTTGGATGGCATTTTCTGTAGTAACAATTTTATTTTCATTATCCATATTAGGCATAACTTTCAATTTCAAAAGATCAACATCAGCATCAAGACTATCAACTTTATAAGCAAGTATATCAATTTTCCCAAGCTTTTCTTCAACAGATTTGTTAAAAGCAGTTTGTGTACTAATAAATTCTTTAAGCATGGCTTCAAGTCCAGGGGGTGTATTCCTATTATTGTTGTAAGAATTCCCATAAGAATTACCATAACCATTACCATTATTATAAGGATATGGCCTATAGTTGTTACTAGAATTGTTCCGATAAGCATTGTTGTTGAAATTATTATTTTTAATGAAGTTCTCATCAACATGTTCTTCTTGAGCAACCAATGAAGCTAACGGAACATTATTAGGATCAACATTTGTCCTACCATTCACAAGCATAGACATAATAGCATCAATCTTATCACTCAAGGAAGAGGTTTCTTCAACAGAATTTACCTTCTTACCTTATGGAGCCCTTTCCGTGTGCCATTCAGAGTAATTAATCATCATATCATCAAGAAGCTTTGTTGCGGCGCCTAGAGTGATGGACATAAAGGTACCTCCAGCAGCTGAATCCAATAGGTTCCATGAAGAAAAATTCAGTCCTGCATAAAAGGTTTGGATGATCATCCAAGTAGTCAGTCCATGGGTTGGGCAATTTTTAACCAAAGATTTCATTCTTTCCCATGCTTGTGCAACATGCTCAGTATCTAATTGCTTAAAATTCATTATGCTACTTCTTAAAGAGATAATTTTAGCAGGAGGATAATATCTACCAATGAAAGCATCCTTACATTTAGTCCATGAATCAATACTATTCTTAGGCAAAGATGGCAACCAATCTTTAGCTCTTCCTCTTAATGAGAAAGGAAACAATTTTAATTTTATAATGTAACCATCTACATCCTTATACTTTTGCATTTCACATAGTTCAACAAAATTATTAAGATGGGCAGCAGCATCATCAGAACTAACACCAGAAAATTGCTCTCTCATAACAAGATTCAGTAAAGCAGGTTTAATTTCAAAGAATTCTGCTGTAGTGGCAGGTGGAGCAATAGGTGTGCATAAGAAATCATTATTATTTGTGTTTGTGAAGTCACACAACTTAGTATTTTCAGGAGTATTCATTTTAGCAATAGTAAATAAAGTAAACTAGATAAAGTAAATGCAAGTAACTAATTTTTTTGTGTTTTTGATATAGCAAACAAGACAGTAAATAAAGTAAAACTAGCAACTAATTTTTTGTGTTTTGTTTTAGTGCAGCAAACAAAGTAGTAAATAAAAGTAAAGCAAGACAAAAACAAAGTAAAGAGATTGGAAGTGGAAGACTCCCCTTGCAGCGTGTCTTGATCTCCCCGGCAACGGTGCCAGAAAAAGTTGCTTGATAGCGTGTAGATACACGTCCGTTGGGAACCCCAAGAGGAAGGTGTGATGCGTACAGTAGCAAGTTTTCCCTCAGTAAGAAACCAAGGTTTATCGAACCAGTAGGAGCCAAGAAGCATGTTGAAGGTTGATGGCGGCGGAGTGTAGTGCGGCGCAACACCAAGGATTCCGGCGCCAACGTGGAACCTGCACAACACAACCAAATTACTTTGCCCCACCATGACAGTGAGGTTGTCAATCTCACCGGCTTGCTGTAACAAAGGATTAGATGTATAGTGTGGATGATGATGTTTGCAGAGAACAGTAAAGCGAGTATTGCAGTAGATTGTATTCGATGTAAAAGAATGGACCGGGGTCCACAATTCACTAGTGGTGTCTCTCCCATAAGATAAATAGCATGTTGGGTGAACAAATTACAGTTGGGCAATTGACATATAAAGAGAGCATAACAATGCACATACATGTTATGATGAGTAGTGTGAGATTTAATTGGGCATTACGACAAAGTACATAGACCGCTATCCAGCATGCATCTATGCCTAAAAAGTTCACCTTCAGGTTATCATCCGAACCCCCTCCAGTATTAAGTTGCAAACAACAGACAATTGCATTAAGTATGGTGCGTAATGTAATCAATAAATATATCCTTAGACATAGCATTGATGTTTTATCCCTAGTGGCAACAGCACATCCACAACCTTAGAGGTTGCTGTCACTCCCCCGGATTTAATGGAGGCATGAACCCACTATCGAGCATAAGTACTCCCTCTTGGAGTTACAAGCAATGACTTGGCCAGAGCCTCTACTAGCAACGGAGAGCATGCAAGATCATAAACAACACATAGATGATAGATTGATAATCAACATAGCATAGTATTCCATATTCATCAGATCCCAACAAACACAACATGTAGCATTACAGATAGAGTATCTTGATCATGTTAGGCAGCTCACAAGATCCAACAATGATAGCACAATGAGGAGAAGACGACCATCTAGCTACTGCTATGGACCCATAGTCCAGGGGTGAACTACTCACACATCAATCCGGAGGCGGTGTAGAGTCCTCCGGGAGATGATTCCCCTCTCCGGCATGGTGCCGGAGGCGATCTCCTGAATCCCCCGAGATGGGATTGGCGGCGGCGGCGTCTCTGGAAGGTTTTCCGTATCGTGGCTCTCGGTACTGGAACTATCATCGACGAAGGCTTAAGTAGGCGGAAGGGCGGAGTCGGAGGAGTCACGGGGGCCCAACACACTAGGGCCGCGTGGGCCCTCCTTAGGCCATGCCGCCCTAGTGTGGCGGCGCCCCGTGGCCCCACTTCATCTATCCCACGGTCTTCTTGAAGCTTCGTGGAAAAATAGGACCCTGGGCTTTGATTTCGTCCAATTCCGAGAATATTTCCTTACTAGGATTTCTGAAACCAAAAACAGCAGAAAACAGCAACTGGCTCTTCGGCATCTCGTTAATAGGTTAGTGCCGGAAAATGCATAATAATGACATATAATGTGTATAAAACATGTGAGTATCATCATAAAAGTAGCATGGAACATAAGAAATTATAGATACGTTTGAGACGTATCACATATCATGATGACTACTATGAGATTTACTTAGGGCATTACGACAAAGTACATAGACCGCTATCCAGCATGCATCTATGCCTAAAAAGTCCACCTTCGGGTTAGCATCCGCACCCCTTCCAGTATTAAGTTGCAAACAATAGACAATTGCATTAATTATGGTGCGTAATGTAATCAACACAAATATCCTTAGACAAAGCATCGATGCTTTATCCCTAGTGGCAACAGCACATCCACAACCTTAGAACTTTCTGTCACTGTCCCAGATTCAATGGAGGCATGAACCCACTATCGAGCATAAATACTCCCTCTTGGAGTTACAAGTATCAACTTGCCAGAGCCTCTACTAGCAATGGAGAGCATGCAAGAACATAAACAACACATATATGATAGATTGATAATCAACTTGACATAGTATTCCATATTCATCGGATCCCAACAAACACAACATGTAGCATTACAAATAGATGATCTTGATCATGATAGGCAGCTCACAAGATCTAAACATGATAGCACAATGAGGAGAAGACAACCATCTAGCTACTGCTATGGACCCATAGTCCAAGGATGAACTACTCACACATCAGTCCGGAGGCAATCATGGTGATGAAGAGTCCTCCGGGAGATGATTCCCCTCTTCGGCAGGGTGCCGGAGGCGATCTCCTGAATCCCTCGAGATGGGATTGGCGGCGGCTGCGTCTCTGGAAGTATTTCCGTATCATGGCTCTCGGTAATAGGGTTTTCGCGACGGAGAGTTTAAGTATGCGGAAGGGCAGAGTTGGAGGCGGCGCAGGGGCCCCACACCATAGGCCGGCGCGGGCCCCATGCTAGCCGCGCCTCCCTATGGTTACGGCCCCTCGTGGCCGCACTTCGTATGCTCTTCGGTCTTCTGGAAGCTTCGTGGAAAAATAAGACCCTGGGCGTTGATTTCGTCCAATTCCGAGAATATTTCCTTTGTAGGATTTCTGAAACCAAAAACAGCAGAAACAAAGAATCGGCGCTTCGGCATCTCGTCAATAGGTTAGTACCGGAAAATGCATAATAATGATGTAAAGTGTGTATAAAACATGTGAGTATTGTCATAAAAGTAGCATGGAACATAAGAAATTATAGATACGTTTGAGACGTATCAAGGCACAAAACATGAAAAACACGTATTTTTGTGACGCCTCTCAAAACATGTATCGGCATGTACGGTAGCAGTAAATCATCCCGGGAACCGGAAAATATGTGCTATAGCCCATGAACTGGGCATAAACATGAAAATTGTGAGCTCTAGATCACGGAATTGGAGGCTGAAAACATGAAAAACAAGAGTTTTTGCAACGCTTCTCAAATCGTGTATCAGTCGTTACGTTGGCTGGAAATCATCCCGGGAACAAAAGAATAAGATGATGGTGTTGATATCCTTGTTCTTTGCCAACCATCTTCTTATTCTTTTGTTTTTAGTGGTGTTGGTAAAGAAGATTTATGAGTTCTTGGTTTATTTGTTTTTCTTCATGCACTCATAAGCATATTCTCTTTATCTTGGTTGTATTCTAAATGATATATAGGGAGTGAGGATTCCATGTTTGTGCATATTGTATTCAAATGCAAACATTATAAATTATGCACGAACCTTGGGGAGCTTCCTTATTTTATTTAGAGCACTATATCTCTCTTATCATGATATCTTTGTTTATCCAATTGGATCTTTGATTTCTTGCTTTATTTGTTGAATCTTACTTCACCATGTTATCTTTATGCAATCCTTGATCCTCAATATAGTTTGACTTCCTTCAAGTATTCGTCATTGGATATGTGCATTTGATTCCACTCAAATTATGAGAAGTGCACACCTTGGGGAGGAACTCACATTATATTAGCTTTCTAAATTTTTCTCCCATTTTGGCACTTGATGCCAATGGGGGAGAAGTTTAGAGGGTTTAAGGGAATGGTTTTATACTTAAGTTTGGTTTGTGCTTAAGTGTTTTGCCTCTCATGCATTCCATATTTATATGTCTTGCATGGTTGTATATATATAGTGGAAACTATCCCAAAGGTTAATCTTGAAAGTGTATGCAATAAATTCATGTTCATCACACGTGCATACATTGTGGGGGAGTTTGCTCTATATATATTGATTCTACTCACATCCCTTGCATTAGTTGTAGTTGTGTGAGTAGAGCTGGTTTTGATATGGACTAGTAGCTTTGTGTTACTTGACCATATCAAATACAACCTCTTGTATACAACTTATTCTCGGATAAGTTGCATACTCGTTTCTAATATTCATTATATAAACCCTCTTATTGTGGTTGTCATCAATTACCAAAATGGGGGAGATTGTAAGGGTATATTGCCCTATGTGTGGTTTTGGTAATTGATGACAACCCCTATGGACTAATATTTTCATTGAGTTTATATGAAGGAATATTCCATAGGTACTACTTGTATTACATGTGTTGGATTCAAGTATGTATGCCATGAAGATAAAGATATACCTTGTGTATTGGCATCAAGATCATCGATTTGAAGATATATATGTGATATGATCAAGAAGAAGAAATGAAGATAGAGTTCTTATGTGGAACTCAATATTAGCCATGCTCTAGCTTATGTGATAAGCAACGAATGATCAAGATCTTGAGTGCTTGATTCCAAGTGAAGAATTCTTTATACACCTCAAGATAGTATGATAGAGCATGAGAAGATACAAGGTTGGCCAATACAAAGAGTGAAGAATAGATTCAAGATTGGTCAACACATGAGCATGAAGAATGTGCCACGAGAATTCATGTGGTATGGTAAGCCATGTCAATCATGCTTTATGAACTAACCCATCATATATGTTCCCTTGTGTTGTCTATGTGGGTTAGGTATCTTTTCATGGACATTCTTCAAAAGTGAGATCTCATATAGCCTATGAGAGGATGACATCAAGTGGTGATCGTCATCAAGGTTGAGTTGGGAAACTTCAAGTTGTGCATCTCAAGAGGATCATATGCTTGAAGCTTGCCGTCCATTTGGAATGATCAAGATCTTGAGTGCTTGATTCCAAGTGAAGAATTCTTTATACACCTAAAGATAGTATGATAGAGCATGAGAAGATACAAGGTTGACCGATACAAAGAGTGAAGAATAGATTCAAGATTGGTCAACACATGAGCATGAAGAATGTGCCACGAGAAGTCATGTGGTATGGTAAGCCATGTCAATCATGCTTTATGAACTAACCCGTCATATATGTTCCCTTGTGTTGTGTATGTGGGTTAGGTATCTTTTCATGGACATTCTTCAAACGTGAGATCTCATATAGCCCATGAGAGGATGACATCAAGTGGTGATCATCATCAAGGTTGAGTTGGGCAACTTCAAGTTGAGCATCTCAAGAGGATCATATGCTTGAAGCTTGCCATCCATTTGGTGATAATGGACATGTGAAGATGTGCATCAATGGAGCTTTCCCATGATGGTGTATGGGGGAGCATTTGTGAGTCTTCACGAAGTAACGATGATCAAGTAAGGTATTCCGGCTTGGGTGGAGCTTGAAGAGTTATCATCAAGATCAAGAAGGATGCGCAAGGCAAAGGTATGGTCTTGCTAGGTTTTACTTTTACCGGTATCAAGGTGGTTGTTGGGCGACCGGATTATAGGATAGATAGCTGCACTATCAAGAGGGGCTTTCGGTTTGGTAACTTGATCACATCGTCTAAGGGAGCTCAACCCTTTGCATGCATTGCATTCCATAAATCATGTTGATTCTTGGTGTTTCTCTGTGTCTCTTTTATAGATAGGTCAAAACATTCATCTTATGGTTTCTACTCCGTGGGTGGACAATGATGTGTCTATGCATAAAGTTGTAGGGCTTGTTGTTCTGATTCCAACAAGCCCAAGATCATCGAAATCGGAGTCCGGACGCAAAACTTATCATGGTTTTTGTAAAATATGTTTTCATGATTGGACCGGTGCCTCGCCCGGCCATCCCACCGGATGGCCCGGTTTCAACCGGCCCCTGGACTGGTGCCAACCAGGACATGTGATGTAAGTCCATGTTCCCCTGGTCACGTCCTGGCCTCAAGTCCGGTTTGGACCAGGCGGCCCGGTCTATGGCCTGGTCTCTGGCCCGGTTGGACCAGCTCCTACGCTAGGCGGCCCGGTCTTAGGCCCGGTTTGGCCCGGTTGAGACCAGGCTGCACAAAAATCTCTCAGATCTGCTCTCAACGGTTATATCTTCCCTTGGGCTATAAAAGGGGCTTCTTCCCCAACAGTTATCTAGGGTTCTTGAGCATGTTTTTGACCACCATTGTTGAACCTCTTGAGCTTGCTTCCTCTCTCTTCCCTCCTATGATTCTTGCATATTTTAGGGGATTTGAAAGAGGAGATCTAGATCTACAACCTCATCCAATCCATTCCTCCTCTAAGTGAGGGGAACTCTTGCGATCTAGATCTTGGAGTCATTTGTTGATTTCCTCCATTGTTCTTCCTCTCTAATCTCATCCTAGCATTTGTTGCTTGGGTGGGATTTGAGTGTGAAGGATTTGAACACCTCTAGTGTTCTTGCTTTGCATCATTGCATAGTATTGAGCTCTCCACCACGATTAGTTCGAGTGAGAGACTGTGAGCTTGTTACTCTTGGAGGGTGACCTCCTAGTTGGCTTGGTCGGTGTCCCGGTGACCTCTTCATGGAAGATTGTGAAGGAGCCCGGGCTTCTCCTTCGTGGAGCTTGTGAAGTGGTTGTGGAGCTTGCCATCTCTGGAGTGGAGGAAAAGCTAACCATAAGGAAAGGGTCATTATCCTTCGTGGGTTTGGCTCGGAGAAGAAGGTGAGCCTTCGTGGCGTTGGGGAATCCTTCGTGGGACCTCCACCTCTCCAAACGTGACGTACCTTCTTGCAAAGGAAGGGAACACGGGAATACATCTTCGTCTCCACGTGCCTCGGTTATTTCTATACCCGAGCTTACTTTCCTTGTGATAGCCATCGTGCTTGAAGTACATATATCTTGCCATCACTTGTGCTACATACATCTTGTGCCTATCTTGCTTAGCTCTAGTTGTTGTTGTTGCACTTAGTTGAGCCTAGCATATTTAGGGGTTGTGCTTGTAAACTAAACGTTAGTTTAATTCCGCATTCTTACAAGCCAAATCCGTAAGAGTTTTTAAACGCCTATTCACCCCCCCCCCCCTCTAGGCGACATCGCGTCCTTTCAGTAATGATGGAGATTTTCCCTGATTCTTTGATTCAAGCAAAATCTCGGGGGCTACTGACATAGGCATCCCCAACGGGCCTGCCGGAGATGGTGCCCGGGGTTTACTGAAGGCCCATGACCCGAAGTTTATGAAGCCTGGAAGCCCAGTTAAGCAATGGTTTGGAAAGATAGAGTTGTATTAGGAATAATGACTTGTAACTATTACGGGACAAACTCAAAGAGTCTCCCGGTCTTTGTAACTTGTACATCACGAAACCCTCGGCTCAGCCTCCTATATAAGGGGGAGTCGAGGGAGAAAGAGAGGATCGATTTCATTGTCAACACAACCCTATTTTTCTAGCATTCGAGTACTTTTCCGGCTGAACCGTCGAGATCTACTTGCCCTCTACTTCCACGAAAACCCTAGTCTACAATCTTTAGACATTGACAAGTCGATACCTTGTCACCCCACCCCCACCAGACACTCCCTGAGAGCGCCCAGGGCGCAGCTCGGGGATGCTCCTCGATGAGGCCGTCCCGCTGTCGCGAGGTCATCGTGCGGTGATGGGAAGGTTGAGCTCGTCTCCGACGTCACCACCCCCTCCTCTCTAATCCCTACTGGCCCTCGTCGCCTCCTAAACCTAGCCTTGTCCCCCTTCTCGCCCAGGGACGCCGGAGAACCACGCCGTCAAGCTCTGCCCGAGGATCACCATGAGGTCATCACCGCCGGAAGGAGCCAAGGAGGATGAGGGAAGCACCACCGAGCCCGTCCCCGCCCAGTACCACGATGCCGCCGCCCAACCCCGCCTTCGCCGATGTTCTCCGCCCCTCGCCGGTGAGTCCTCGGCCACCCTCCTGCCCCTCTCTCACCGCCAGCATGCACGCCTACATGGCACGGATAAGACAATGGCCCGGGGCCGTCCGATTCCAATCGGACGCGTGCATAGCCCCGTGGCCACGTCGGCCCATGCAGCATGGCCCGCCACGGGCCCCTCCCCCCTTTTCTTTTATTTTTTATTTTCTTTCCGTTCCACCGCGTGGAAAACCCTCCAGGGACGGCCCAATTCCACCCACCCGCACGGCCCAAAAACCCTCCCGCCCAAACCCATCGTTTGAATTTTATTTTTTCGGTTTAAAATTGGATAAAGAATATGAGAACTAATCTGTTAATAACTTGAGTTTTATTTGTCCGATTGGCGTGAAACCTTTTGCGTTGGAACAATATTTTCAAGACCTTTCACATGCCACTGGCCCCGTATTTTTAGGGTTTTTCTACGATATTTGGTATTACAAACTTGTTCTTTGTGTACTGTAGACTCCACCAAAATCCTAGATTTGTAATTTTAATGTTTTTAACTGAATCCAATTTTGTTGATCTTGTTTTAATACTGGCCATCTAAGAAAAATAGTATTATCCCCTGTTTATGCAAATTTTATTACGGTTAGGAATAGTGTGTGTCACATTAAATGTTGGTTCTAAAATCCTTTGATTTTATTCAAATCTTTAACCACTCCTTTTATCAAAGATGGCCAACTCATGTTTCACTTTTGTCAAACAAATATCCCTGCATATTTTGACTTGTTTCATTTAAATCTTGGTTCTTGAACTATGTGTTGATTGTATGTTGTCGTTTATTTTCGCGACACTAGATACGAACGTGGGAGAAGTTGAAGGAGAGGAATTTGGAGAAGGATTTGAAGAACACCAGGGACTAGCCAACCAAGGCAAGCCATCTTTTGATATCATAATGTCATGTTACTTGTTGTTGTTATCTATTTGTTGTTTTTGTCTCTTGATCCATCTTGGGCTAGTTCATTTTGTGATTTGCTTTGCATACTTAACTTAAGTATGTGAGCTTCTTGGCACCCAATTACCCCCTCCCCTTAGTGGTGTGATGATTAGCATCATGCCCGTGTTGTATCATTCCACTCATGTGTAGGATAACGTTGCATAGAAAACAAAAAATTTCCTACCGCGAACACGAAATCCAAGCCAAGATGCAATCTAGAAGATGGTAGCAACGAGGGGATTATCGAGTCTCACCCTTGAAGAGATTCCAAAGCCTACAAGAGGAGGCTCTTGTTGCTGCGGTAGACGTTCACTTGCCGCTTGCAAAAGCGCGTAGAAGATCTTGATCACGATCGGTTCCGGCGCCACGAACGGGCAGCACCTCCGTACTCGGTCACACGTTCGGTTGTTGATGAAGACGACGTCCACCTCCCCGTTCCAGCGGGCAGCGGAAGTAGTAGCTCCTCTTGAATCCGACAGCACGACGGCGTGGTGTCGGTGGTGGTGGAGAAGTCCGGCAGAGCTTCGCTAAAGCTACGCGGGAGTTATGGAGGAGAGGGGGACGGCTAGGGTTTGGGAGGGGGTGGCCGGCCACTCAAGGGGGGCGGCCAGGCTGTGGTCTTGGGGTGGCCGGCCCCCTCCCCTTGGCCCCTCATTATATAGGTGGATTCCCAAGAGTTGGTCTCCAAGTCTTCGAATAAGACCCGAACCAAAAACCTCCCATAAAAAGGGGAAACCTAGCCCAACTAGGACTCCCACCAAAAGGTGGGATTTCCACCTCCCATGTGGGGGGTGGCCGGCCCCCTATGGGGGAGTCCACTTGGGACTCCTCCCCACCTAGGGCTGGCCGGCCATGGAGGTGGAGTCCCATGTGGACTCCACCTTCCTTGGTGGTTTCTTCCGGACTTTTCTAGAACCTTCTAGAACCTTCCATAGAACCTTCCGCGACATTTTATTTCACATAAAATGACATCCTATATATGAATCTTATTCTCCGGACCATTCCGGAACTCCTCGTGATGTCCGGGATCTCATCCGGGACTCTGAACAAATATTCGAACTCCATTCCATATTCAAGTTCTACCATTTCAACATCCAACTTTAAGTGTGTCACCCTACGGTTCGTGAACTATGTGGACATGGTTGAGTACTTACTCCGACCAATAACCAATAGCGGGATCTGGAGATCCATAATGGCTCCCACATATTCAACGATGACTTTAGTGATCGAATGAACCATTCACATACGATACCAATTCCCTTTGTCACGCGATATTTTACTTGTCCGAGGTTTGATCTTCGGTATCACTCTATACCTTGTTCAACCTCGTCTCCTGACAAGTACTCTTTACTCATGCAGTGGTATGTGGTCTCTTATGAACTTATTCATATGCTTGCAAGACATTAGACGACATTCCACCGAGAGGGCCCAGAGTATATCTATCCGTCATCGGGATGGACAAATCCCACTGTTGATCCATATGCCTCAACTCATACTTTCCGGATACTTAATCCCACCTTTATAACCACCCATTTACGCAGTGGCGTTTGGTGTAATCAAAGTACCTTTCTGGTATAAGTGATTTACATGATCTCATGGTCATAAGGACTAGGTAACTATGTATCGAAAGCTTATAGCAAATAACTTAATGACGAGATCTTATGCTACGCTTAATTGGGTGTGTCCATTACATCATTCATATAATGATATAACCTTGTTATTAATAACATCCAATGTTCATGATTATGAAACTAATCATCCATTAATCAACAAGCTTAGTTTAAGAGGCATACTAGGGACTTCTTGTTGTCTACATATCACACATGTACTAATGTTTCGGTTAATACAATTATAGCATGATATATAAACATTTATCATAAACATAAAGATATAAATAATAACCACTTTATTATTGCCTCTAGGGCATATCTCCTTCAGTCTCCCACTTGCACTAGAGTCAATAATCTAGTTTACATTTGTAAAGATATAACACCTTGGCCTTCTGGTGCTTTATCATGTATTGCTCACGGGAGAGGTTTTTAGTCAACAGATCTGACACGCTCAGAAACGTATGTATTTTGTAATTCATTTGCGTCTCAACGCATTACTCATTTCCAAATGAGTCGGCATTAAATATGTTTGATCTTCTGGTGGAACCTTAATTCCGCTGTCTGAAATATGTCACTAATATTGTCACACACAATATAGCTTCAAAATTCTGACTCTGTCGGAACTACACCAAGTTCTCAAAGAACCTCTTGACTTTAACATCCTTTGTTATTTGTCAAAACAATGACATATTCTGCCTTCTTTTGTAGAATCCGTCACAATATTTAGAACTCTTCTAAATCTAGCATAGACAACTTCTAGCTCTTTGTGCTACTTTTTAAAACAACACTTAGTCTAATTTGAGATTGAAATTTAATTTTTATATGTGACAAAACAAATATCGGTGTAATCACCTTACAGCGATTTGTTTGTCATTTCTCCATACAAAACTATATATATATCCTTGGTTTCTAAAGTACTCAAGGATATTCTTACTGTCGTCCAATGATCATCTCATGAATCATTCCGGTATATGCTCATAACATTTTAGAGCACAAGATATCTGATTTTGTACATATTATTCGTGATCTAAAATCACTCATGTGTTTTTACTCATTGAGTGTCAGATACACTCAAGTCTTGTTAAACCTTCACATGACAAGAACATTTTCTTAATATTTCTATATTGAACTATTTCAATATCCGTTCTATTGTACTTTGACTTAAACTTATTATGTGTTTCAATCTATCTTCATAGATCTTGACACTAAATATGTTTTAGTCCATATCCTTTCATTGAAGTTAATTTTCAATGAAAACTTTTAATCAAGTATATAATTACATCATTTATAACCAACTATATGTCACCTACATAAAGTACTATAAATATGTCTTAGCGCTCCCACTTAATTTCTTGCAAATGCAAGCCTCTTCATCGTCTCTGATGAAATCAAAAACCTTTGATTATTTCATCTGGTGAAGATTCCAACTCCGCGATACTTACTTCATCCAATTGAAGTTCGTATACCTATCTAGTATTCCACGGACCAGCAAAACTCTTGGTTGTATCTAGTATACACCTTTAAAACACACTTCTGTTAAGTAGTGTATTTTGCCATCCTACTAACATATCTCATAAAAAAATATGTAGTGATTACTAGAATAATCCACATAGACTATAAGCATTACTACGGAAGATCTAATCTTATCGTAGTCAACTCTTTGAACTTTGTCGTAAACAATTTTTCGATAAGTCGAGCTTCTTTTAAGGATATTCCATCCAAGTCCATCAATTTAATAGATCCATTTACTTTCAAAAAGTATTTATCTATCTTGGATTTCATGGCGTATAGCCATTTTAACGGAGTCAGGGCCCATCATAACTTCTTTGTTTGATCCTTTGTTCACAAATCATTTATTTGATCACAAAGTAAACCATACCTACAAGGTTCAATATGTACTTCGATCTCCATGGCTAAAACACTTTGTAGTCATGGGAGCCATGATCGTCGTGGCCGCTTCCGAAACAAATTCCGATGCTGCGCTACTCTGACCATTATGCTCAGGTTCATAAACCTTATCAAATTATATTGTCCTCCCACTCAAAAACTTCACTGGAAACAATTTCTCGGAATTTAGAAACATTGACAAACACTTTTGTCTTTGTCTCGTGGGAAGAATTCCCAATTAAATTTCTGGGATAACCAACAAAGACATTCATCCGATTTTGGTTGTAAACTATTAGACCAAAATTTAAAGAAAGACTATTAGGGTTTATACCCATACCATAACTCGTATGGTGTCATTTCAACGGATCATGATGATGCTCTATTCAGTGTAAAAGTGGTAGTCACTAAAGCATAATCCACAAAAATATAATGGCGTTATAATATTTTATCTCATCATTAATCCAACAAGGTTTGGATACATATCTCGGATACTATATCATCATTATGATACTCTAAGAAATGTGAGTTGTAGAACAATTTCATAACTCTTTTAGATGTTCGCTAAAACTCGTAATTCAAATATTTCCACCATGATTCAATCATAGATATTTGACTTTTCTATTACGATGATTTCCACTTCATGCTGAAATTTATTTGAATCCATTCAAATGTTTCAAACTTCTTCCTTATTGAATATATCCACATATATATACTCAATTCATTGTTGAAAGTTTTCATGAAGTAGAAGAATCTCCCGCACACAACCATGCCCAGTGAACCACATACATCATCATGTATTTTTCCACTAAGTTAGTTGCCCGTTCAACTTTTGGCCTATGAACGGTATTTTAATCATTCTCTTTAGAAAAGATTTTTGCGCCAAACGATTCAAAAATCAAATGACTCCAAAAATCCATTTGCATGGAGTTCCTTCATGCGTTCCTTTCTAACATGACCTAAATGGCGGTTCCACAAATAAGTGGAATTCAAATCATTTGCCTTATGGCATTTTAGCGTCAGTGTTATGTATGTGTGTTTCACCATTAAGATTTATAATAACTTATCCATCGTACATGGAGTAATGTCATAATTTGAACAACTCATTGTTTTCATTTGACCAGAGCAAAATAACAATTATTAAGTTCTTTATTATAAATTCTAAGTGCTAGATAGAATGCCAACGACGAACATAATAACACTTTATTTTTGTTCCAGACGTGCATTTTTATCATATTCCTTGTCAGTCACTTAGGCCATTGTATTCTTGTATTGCGTTGTTTTGTATGACACTTCATACCAACCAATATGGTACAAATACCCAAGAATTTCATTGTGTGACCTAACTAGGAATACAACCATAACATGTATATCATTTATATACACCTGAGCTAGACTTTCTAGTCTTTTCTTTCTTTTTGCCAAAATATCTTTTGCAGTTTCTCTTTTAGCTTTCCTCATTATTCAGAAAAACACTTTAACATCAATAACTTCTAGGTTTGTTGGTCAAATACCAATAACCTTGAGGTTCTTACTTTGAAGTTGATCATCATATGACAAGTGTTCTAGATTTCACTTATTAGTAACTTTGTAATATGATGAACAATTTCACTCATATTTTTATCCATCAATTCATGACAACTTTTTGAGACCATGTTCAGACATGCTAGGCTCATAAAGTTTAACCTTAGTATTCGCATGTGCAAATCTGGTTTGCACCCGTTGTAAGCACACGTAGAATCTATAACACCCGATCATCACGTGATGCTTCGATACGACGAGTCTTAGCAACGGTGCATACTAAGGATGATAACTTCATGGATATGCGAATATTATTAGTGCCCCAATAGTTGGAGGATTGTGACGCCTGGCGTCTTCAACCTTCATACATTCCCATAAAACTTATGAGTTTATGTAGTCTCACCAAATTTATATTCTATCAACTTGTAATAAGGTCTTAGATATCACATATATCTCATACCTTGATTATTTCTGAAAACTAAATTTTTCAGCTCCTTACTTTTCAAACAAATTTGAACTTCAAGTTTGACGGAGACAAGATAACTTTAGGTACTAATTGAAACCATAGCTCTTTGAATCAACAATGTGAGGTTTACTAAAAATTTGCAATAGGACTTAATCATTTCTTGATTCTTGAACAATACGGTACCAGTCCGTAAAGTTTCTTGTCAGATTTTAACAGTATTTCTATCTCAATTACAAGACTAGCGCATGGTAGAAAAACGGATGCCAATGCTACAAAATTAATTCAAAATACTACTCAGACTATGTTTATGATAATTAGTTCATGTTTTAATCTAATTACTAATGAACTCCCACTTAATACAACATCCCTCATAGTTGTTAAGTGGTACACGATCCACATCCACTACACCAAAACCGATCATCACGTGAGATGATGTAGCTTCAATGGTGAACATCAACATGTTGATCATATCATCCATATGACTCGTGTTCAACCTTTCGGTTTCCGTTGTCCCGAGGCCATGTCTGTACATGCTAGGCTCGTCAAGCAAACCCAAGTATTCCGCGTGTGCAACATGGCTTACACCCATTGTATGTGAACGTTGAGTCTATCACATCCGATCATCACGAGATGCTTCGAAACGACGAACTGTTACAACGGTGCATACGAGGGGAGAACACTTTATTATCTTGATATTAATGTGAGGGATCATCTTATAATGCTACCGTCGCAATCTAAGCAAAATAAGATGCATAAAGGATTAACATCACATGCAATTCATATGTGATATGATATGGCCCTTTTGTCTTTGCGCCTTCGATCTTCATCTCCAAAGCACGGACATGATCTCCATCATCAACGGGCATGATCTCCATCATCGTCGGCGTAGCGTCAAGGTTCATGGCGCCGGCTTCATGGTTGTTCACCTCATGTAGCAACTATTACAACTACTTTGAAATACTACTCAACATGAAATTTAAAGACAACCATAAGGCTCCTGCCGGTTGCCACAATACAATAATGATCATCTCATACATATTCATCATCACATTATGACCATATCACATCACCAAACCCTGCAAAAACAAGTTAGACGTCTCTAATTTGGTTTGCATATTTTACGTGGTTTAGGGTTTTCGAGTAAGATCTAATCTACCTACGAACATGAACCACAACGGTGATACTAGTGTTGTCAATAGAAGAGTAAGTTGAATCTTCACTATAGTAGGAGAGACAGACACCTGCAAAGCCTCTTATGCAATACAAGTTGCATGTCGAACGAGGAACAAGTCTCATGAACGCGGTCATGTAAAGTTAGTCCGAGCCGCTTCATCCCACTATGCCACAAAGATGCAAAGTACTCAAACTAAAGATAACAAGAGCATCAACGCCCACAAACCATTGTGTTCTACTCGTGCAACCATCTATGCATAGACACGGCTCTGATACCACTGTAGGATAACGTTGCATAGAAAACAAAAAATTTCCTACCGCGAACACGAAATCCAAGCCAAGATGCAATCTAGAAGATGGTAGCAACGAGGGGATTATCGAGTCTCACCCTTGAAGAGATTCCAAAGCCTACAAGAGGAGGCTCTTGTTGCTGCGGTAGACGTTCACTTGTCGCTTGCAAAAGCGCGTAGAAGATCTTGATCACGATCGGTTCCGGCGCCACGAACGGGCAGCACCTCCGTACTCGGTCACACGTTCGGTTGTTGATGAAGACGACGTCCACCTCCCCGTTCCAGCGGGCAGCGGAAGTAGTAGCTCCTCTTGAATCTGACAGCACGACGGCGTGGTGTCGGTGGTGGTGGAGAAGTCCGGCAGAGCTTCGCTAAAGCTACGCGGGAGTTATGGAGGAGAGTGGGGCGGCTAGGGTTTGGGAGGGGGTGGCCGGCCACTCAAGGGGGGCGGCCAGGCTGTGGTCTTGGGGTGGCCGGCCCCCTCCCCTTGGCCCCTCATTATATAGGTGGATTCCCAAGAGTTGGTCTCCAAGTCTTCGAATAAGACCCGAACCAAAAACCTCCCATAAAAAGGGGAAACCTAGCCCAACTAGGACTCCCACCAAAAGGTGGGATTTCCACCTCCCATGTGGGGGGTGGCCGGCCCCCTATGGGGGAGTCCACTTGGGACTCCTCCCCACCTAGGGCTGGCCGGCCATGGAGGTGGAGTCCCATGTGGACTCCACCTTCCTTGGTGGTTTCTTCCGGACTTTTCTAGAACCTTCTAGAACCTTCCATAGAACCTTCCGCGACATTTTATTTCACATAAAATGACATCCTATATATGAATCTTATTCTCCGGACCATTCCGGAACTCCTCGTGATGTCCGGGATCTCATCCGGGACTCCGAACAAATATTCGAACTCCATTCCATATTCAAGTTCTACCATTTCAACATCCAACTTTAAGTGTGTCACCCTACGGTTCGTGAACTATGTGGACATGGTTGAGTACTTACTCCGACCAATAACCAATAGCGGGATCTGGAGATCCATAATGGCTCCCACATATTCAACGATGACTTTAGTGATCGAATGAACCATTCACATACGATACCAATTCCCTTTGTCACGCGATATTTTACTTGTCCGAGGTTAGATCTTCGGTATCACTCTATACCTTGTTCAACCTCGTCTCCTGACAAGTACTCTTTACTCGTACCGTGGTATGTGGTCTCTTATGAACTTATTCATATGCTTGCAAGACATTAGACGACATTCCACCGAGAGGGCCCAGAGTATATCTATCCATCATCGGGATGGACAAATCCCACTGTTGATCCATATGCCTCAACTCATACTTTCCGGATACTTAATCCCACCTTTATAACCACCCATTTACGCAGTGGCGTTTGGTGTAATCAAAGTACCTTTCCGGTATAAGTGATTTACATGATCTCATGGTCATAAGGACTAGGTAACTATGTATCGAAAGCTTATAGCAAATAACTTAATGACGAGATCTTATGCTACGCTTAATTGGGTGTGTCCATTACATCATTCATATAATGATATAACCTTGTTATTAATAACATCCAATGTTCATGATTATGAAACTAATCATCCATTAATCAACAAGCTTAGTTTAAGAGGCATACTAGGGACTTCTTGTTGTCTACATATCACACATGTACTAATGTTTCGGTTAATACAATTATAGCATGATATATAAACATTTATCATAAACATAAAGATATAAATAATAACCACTTTATTATTGCCTCTAGGGCATATCTCCTTCATCATGTTGACACTATGCATGCTTCCCTTAAGCATGTATGACCCCCTTGATATCCCACTTGGTCTTTTCCTTAATGGTATGATGGCTAACATCATGCCATTGTTGTAAGCTTTAGTTCATCAAAATAAAACCCTAGGTTGGGAAAACCCGATGTTTTAGTTTTCGGAAAGATTTTGAAAACCTTGGGAAGACACGGTCTTGTCCAAGTGTTGTTTCAAGAAAAGGGTCTTGATGTTTTGGAAAGTGGTATATGGTTAGTTGGTGACAAACAAAGGAAGTGTGGGTAAAATGCTTTTGAAAGAGTACTGCGTATAATTGTTCGCCATCCCAACTTTTTAACACGCGACCACATTACCCTAGGGTGGGACGGGTGATGTGGGCATTACCCTTCGGGTAACCGACATTGCCCTATCCTGTATTGATTAATTGGAGACCCATGAAGACACCTGGAGGCAAGATGGGCCACCTGGACGGTGCACCAGAAGAATCCTTGATGGACAAGGCAAGGAAGCAGCCGAACAAGGAAACATTAGACCTAAAACTACTGTAAACCTAATCGTACTCGGTTAGACCTCTTGAGACCTGGCCTCCTATATAAAGGCCAGGAGAGGGGCTGCCGAGGGACACAATCAATCATAGCAACCTTAGCCACTAGAAAATCTAGAGCTAGGTCGCCGTAGCACTTAGCTTCTCGACGAAATCTCAGCCGAAATATTCGGCACCCCATTGTAACCCATTATCATCATAATCGAGAACAGACAGGCACGACGTAAGGGTTTTACCTCATCGAGGGCCCCGAACCTGGGTAAATCGCTCTTCCCAATTGTCTGTGAACCGATGTCTCGTGTCAGCTTGCAGGATTCCGCTAACCCTAAGCCCCAAACGGAGGGCATTGCCGAGGAGTAACCTCGATAATTGGCGCCATCTGTGGGAACCCTGTCGGCACAAGATCGGACATCGGTGGAGCCCATCATGTCATTAGCAGCTTCATCAACACCATCATCGCCTCATCTGGGAAGCCCGATTCATTTCGGCTCCTATGAATTCACCCCACACAGCGATTCGTCTCGCTCGACCTTCTCCGATCTACAAGGCAACATGGAGATGACCTTCGGGAGCGTCCACTACAACGTCAACTCGGAAGGAATTCTTCGGCTGCTGGAATCACCCATCTCCGAATCGACGAGCCCAAGCGCGTCGTCATCACTCGACCTTTCGGCTAGCCTGACAAGCCCGTCGAGTTCGCCCGTGCCTTCGACTCCCCGTTCAGCATCCTCCATGTCGGTTGGATCCGACGATCCCGCGTCCTCAGAACTAACCTCGTACTACTGTGTGAACTGTGATACCAGGCACGGGCTGGGATCGAGCGACACACCGTTCATCTGCAATGCCCATTATTCATTGGGAGAGGACAGCATCGACAGCATCGCCCAAGGAGACACCCGAAGAGCGGCGCCCCACCAAGTTTATGTTGCTAATAGGGGAGACGGGGATCGCACCCCCCAGTCCAGCAGGCGAGCTAGTTTTGAGAACAGCGCCAGGAACAATAACAGCGACCACACCATCGCAGAGGAGGAGTGGGCAGCAGCCAAGGCAGCCGTGCTTAACAACACGCCACTTCCGGCAGGAACCACGGTTGGCACTCTCAATGCTTACCGCTCCATATTGGAGCAAAATCGGGAGCGACTATCCAAGGAACAAGCCACCCTCGAGAGACGCCTATCTGCGGCAGACCGATCCAGCGAGCGGCGAAGGGGCTCGCAAGGAAGCGCCTCTCGAAGTACTCACGGGGGAGGCAAACATCGATCAAGAATGTCCAGGCTCTCGGAAGACGATGCTAGAGAAATAACGTCAAATTTGACCAAGTCCTTCATGACCACAGACACCGCGGGCATGCCACGACCAAAGACCGTCGCGGGAGCAACCGCCAACCTCGCCGCATACCTCATCAATCAGCGCCCTGAAGGTTCCATGGCTCAAGCCCATCGGGGTGCCCTAGAAAGTCTCGCGATATTAGGAGACAATCTGGTCCCAAGAAAGGACAAGACCACGTTGCAAGCTAGTGGCTCAAAACATCATGCGAGAGATGCTCGGGATGAAATTACCCAGAGCAGGATCGACAAAGCAAGGCGGCGACGCGCTGCCAGGGAGGAGCATGACAGCGATTCTTTGAATGAGAGTCAGGAGAACGACGGCGAGCTTAGGGGAGCCGATTGTTTAAGTTACAAAATTCGGGAAGCAATGCCACCTAGGAAGTTCAAACCCCATCCCTACTGATGCTGCCAAATATGATGGGCAGCAGGAGCCGAGGTCCTGGATAGACGACTATCTGCAGACCGTGATTCTACAAAAGGGGAACCAGATAGCAGCAATGCAGTGTCTGCAGCTCTACCTAAAGGACTCAGCGCGAGCCTGGTTAAGAGGCCTGCCGAAGGGTTCCATCAAATCATGGGACGACCTAGTAGAGGCTTTCGTTGCCAACTTCCAAGCAACGTACAAAAGGCCCGTCGGGATCGAAGAGTTACGGCATTGCCAGCAAAAGCAGAAGGAATCGATGCGCTCATACATCGGGAGATTCACCAAACTCCTGAATGCTGCAGAAGACGTATCTGTCGACAGAGCAATCGACGCCTTCAGCGATGGCATCCGACGTGAAAGCTACATAGAAGAACTCGGACGCAAGAAGCCGAAGACCATAACCAAGTTAATGGAAATCGCCAACAGCTGGGCCGATGGCGAGGACAACGTTCGAAAGCCACGACAGCGTAGCGACGACGAAGATGATGACCAGCCGAAGCACGACTCGGGTGGTCGAAGGGATCGCAACAAGAGAAGGAAGAACCGCAGCTATGATGACAACAACTTAGTAGCCGCAGGGTACTCTGATCGGCAGGACGATCGGTATGACGACAGGCGAGATGATCGACAGGATGGTAATCGGAACAACTCTGGGAACCGTGGCAACTATAAACCACGACAACAGAGAACTCCCGAACTACCCTACGCTGAGCAGATCTACGCTCTCTGCTACTTGAATTCGTATACCGATTCCAAGGATGGTAAAATAAAGTCCAGCCACTTGCTCGGGGACTGTCGGCAGTTCATTGACATGCACAAACTCATCCAGCAGGCAGGCCAGCAACAGCTAACGCCACCACCACCACCACCACCACCTCCACCGCAACATCAGGTCCAGCAAGCTCAGCCTCATCAACCCAACGAGGCATTTCCCCCACCACGCGGGCAGATGAGTATGATCCATAGGACAGGTGTTTCCAGACGAGAAATGAAGAAGCTCACTCGAGAAATCAACCTGGTAGAAAGAATCATGGCGAACATCCCTGAGTACGTCGAGTGGTCGTCTCAGGACATCACGTTCAGTCGAGCGGACCACCCGATGACTATACCAAAACCAGGACACGCTGCCCTCGTAGTTGAGGCGCAAGTCGGAGGATTCAAGATGAGCAAAGTCTTCATGGATGGTGGAAGTGGACTCATTCAGATATTCCTTGACACAATTAAGAGTATGGGGATCACCATGAGAATGCTAGAAGAATCAGACACCCGCTTCCATGGGATCCTTCCTACTTCACCGGCGTACTCTCTTGGCAAAGCTTACCTGAATGTCGTCTTTGGCAAACCCGACAACTTTAGGAAGGAAAAGATCGAGTTCGAAGTCGTGAACTGGGAGTCGCAGTATCACGCTATACTCGGGAGACCAGCTTATGCCAAGTTCATGGATGTACCGCACTACGCATACCTCAAGCTGAAAATGCCTGGGAACAACGGGTCAAACATTACAGTCTATCGAAGTTTTTCACGCTCGGACAATTGTGATCATGACTTTCAGAGGATCGCTGCTAAATTTGTCCTGAGGCAGGAAATTGCTGACCTTCCGGCGAAAACATCGTCACGCAGTATTAAGGACGAAGAACGCGTTAGAGGAGCAAAGAAGAAGTCAGCCGACCTCGCTCTCGAAGCTCCGGCAGCACAAACTTCGGCAGCTGTCAACACCCGGATTTCTAAGTCCAGATGCCTGTTATGCCATACATCGCAATCCCAGGAATATTGTTGTTGCGAGCCATAACAGTTGAATATCATAAGTCATCATTCATTACATACCATAGTCGTCTTACAGATTCAGATCACATGATCCAAATTACACGAATAGTTGATCTATTGATCAATGAACAAACACAAGTTCATAGCGGAAGCGTAAGATACAAGGACTTTCTAGTCCACAGGCCAATGGCTGACGTCAGAAGATTTCCTAGTTGTCGTAGGCGTCCTGGTTGTAGTCCTCTTGGTAGTTCTGCTCCTCTTCATAGTCTGGCCATTTGAATAGCCAGGGACACAGCCGTGAGTACTTTAAAGTACTCGCAAACTAATACTAATGTAAGTACTAACAATTTTAGTAAGGGGGTGCTAAGCTCTAGTTTATTTTGCATAAAGCCAATTTTAGTTCACAAGTAATTGAGAAAAGACTTATTCAAGTGCTAACTAACTCAAGTGGGAACCTTAGTGTCATTCCCACCATTCAAGTGGTGATTTCAATTCAATTCACCACAAGTCATTTCACCATCATCGTTCAACATCATTTTCAAAGATATGACATCGGAAACTATATGGCCTTTCCAACCGTCCGTAACCGTGGACACTGCTATTCGAATAGATTTACACTCTGCAGAGGTTGCACACTTGTGCCACAACATTTGATTTCATCCGTCGGGATTTCCCCGAATCATCGTAACTCAGTACGCGGATCATCAACCCTAACCTTTCACTTACATACCTTAGTATGAGCACCTCTCCCCATGAGCTTGGCCTCCCAGTGAAGACCAACTGTCAACCTGGGAACTGCACAGGGCTTGGCCGTACAATTCACCTCAACTTCACATCATTTCTCAACAACGGAGGCAGCCTCGGCATAACCCCTATGATGTGTGTTCAGAGGGAACCCATACTAAGATGCATAAATTTCCAGGTAAGCTCTACCCATAATCAGGTATTGTGGGGGTACTCAAAAATTGAAAAGGTATCGCATCCAAACCAACATCAGTTTTATCAAAAATCACCATCTTCTCTTGGTCACATTCACCTTCAAAAATCATTCAATGGAATGAATCATCATTCCAAGGTTTCAAACTCATTTCAAAGTCACATGTTCCCATCTAGAGTAGTCAAGTTTTATTTCATTAGCAATAGCTCTAAACCATGAGGGGTGCTATCTTGCTTTGCTTGATGGAGACTAACTTTACTACTCTAGTAAACTTCTTTACTTTGACCAAAGTTAACTATAAAAGTAACTCTTTAAGAAAACAAGTAAAAACTTGTAATGTATAAACTTGGGATAGGCTTATGTAAGAAAAGATAAGATTCATGGTGCCTTGCCCCAAGGGGCTTTGCACTTTGCAAGAATATTAGCTTGCCTTGGTAGTTCTCAAACTGTTCCTCCTCCTCCTCTTGGTAGCAACCTTCTTCTTCGGTGTACTCTCTGGTGCTAGCGTCTAAATTCGAATATGAGTATAATTACTCACTAATTCAATGGCTATTCCATGTATCACATATAAACACACAAACTACTCTATGCACACAAATAATCTAATTAAAGTGCATGGGTTGGGGTATTTAAATAGAATTCACTTCTTTGTATTTAATATGTAAATGATAGTTTCCATAGGGTTCTTGAGAAATAATTTCCCCTCATTGAAATCTTCTTAAGATTTAATTTCTCAAACAATCATATATGAACTCATATTGACCTAAGTCAAATGTTCATCATCATCATTTGTGAGAATGATTTAAATGAGGTAGATCACCTCATATCATTTAATAACACTTCATATGATTTAAATCCCTAAGTAATTCATATAAGAGAGTTGGGACCAGGGGTCCAAACATCCCATGAATTCATGTGGGACAAGATTTAAATGAAGTTTAAGATTTCATATGAATTACTTAATAGTTTTGGACAATATCAACTAGTCAAACTAGATATATTATCCATTAATTAAACTAGGGCATGATCATGCAAAGTGACCACACCATTTTATTGCATAAACAATTAGTGTAAGGCAAATGTGAGCTATTAGAGTTGGAAATAAGTTAATATCTATTTTGGTTGATTTTTAATAATTATTTGAATAGGGAAAAGTCCCTACCTTGTTATTTTTATCAAATTAATTCTACAAAGAATCTGGTCATGGGACCAGTGGCATGTTGTAGATAATTTCACTAGCTTTCCAACAATATAAAGTTCATTAAATTTGGTTGAGCCAATTTGAATCTATGGAATTTCAAATTTGTGATGTATTGAAATTGTTTGGGAATTGTTTAAATCGAATTTGAAATAAAAAGGCCGGCGGGAAAACTAACTGGGCCATGAAATAAAAAGGCCGGCGGGAAAACTAACTGGGCCCAAAGATTTAAAACGGCCCAAGGCCAGCCCACCACGCGTCTGTGCCCGCGTGGGCTGCCTGACAGAAGGGGGCCACCAGTCAGCGACTTAGGCTTACCGAAACGGTATAGGCAAATCTCAGACGCACGATTAGAACGAGGATCGACGGCTCCCGTGTGTCGTCCCTGTCGACGAGAGGGGAGGTGCTGGCGGCGACGGCAGGGGGTCGGAGAGCGCGACGGAGCTCCGGTGGTCGACGGCGGTGTTCACGGCGGCGTTGTCGATGCTGCTGAGGCGGCTGGTAGCAGTGGCGGAGCTTGGGGAGGCCGAATTTGATGGCGATGTCTGCGGCTCCGCCGCTGACTCGAGCTTGCGATTGGAGGTCCACCGGCGACAATGTGTATGGGAGAGGGTTCGAGGAAGCTCAGAAGGGAGTGGGGAAGATGATGGCGTGCTTGGATAGCTCGAGGAGGCGCTCCTTTTATAGGGCGCGAGGTGGCCGGAGGTCTGCGGCGAAGGCAACCGCGGCGCGGCAATTCCGGCGATGGAGAGGGGTAGGAGGGGGCAGGGCGAGGTAGGCGACGTCCAGGCGGTGCTAGAGAGCTAGCGGGCGAGGTGGGGGACGGTCTGGTGCGTGCGCGCGACGGCGACGTTCTGGTGGCAGGGTTGCGGGATTCCAATGAAGTGGTCGTCGGCGACAAGCGGCGCGAGAGCACGGGTCCTTGTCTGGCGGGTTTGTGTCACGGCGGCGCAGCTCGTCGTGCAGCTAGGGGGTCCAGGGGAGGTGTGCTGCGGCGAGGCGACGTGTGACCTGGGGGTGCCCATGGCGTGCGCGGTGCGACGCGAGCGGCATCCTGGGAAGATTTGGGCGCGCGAATTCCGGCGGGGGTCGGCGTTCTCCTTGACGATGGCGTGCCTAAGCGGAGGTAGGGAGATGAGGTGGAGCTTCTGGACACCAGGGCCATGGCTGGAGAGGAAGGGGAGAGGAGATGGCACGGCATGGTGGTGACATGGCCGGCATGGCCATGTCCTTGCTTGCTAGCTTGCCCTCCTAGGGTTCCTGTACTGGTGTGAGGGTGAGAGGGGACCAGGGGACAGGTTAGAGTGAAATGGGGGTGTAGGGTTGGGTAGAGCACTATTTGGAATAGTGTTTGCATTTAGTTCTATTTGAAAAATTGCAAATTTGGCTCAAATTTGGTTGACCTCCAAGGGTTTCCAAATTTGAATTTGGTGCATTTGTATAAGTTGTAAATGACCAGAGCCAACCATGTGTGTTGGTGGAATTTTAAAAATCAAAGAATAGCAAAATTTGACAAAGTGAGATTGTTGGATTTGATAAAAAGTTCCAACTTTGGATGAACCTTGCTATTGATCAAAGATGATTTTGGCATGGTGCTCTTTACCAAAGTTGCTCTCCTTCATGAGCTCTTGGATGACATGCAAAGAATTGACCAGGTTTAGTTTGAAAATTTTGAATGGCAAGGGCTCAAAATAGTGATCAGACTATAATTGGCAGTTTTGACCATTATTGTATGTGAGCCAAATTTGAGTTTGAAAACCATTTGATTTGTGTTTCTTGGATTCCAAAAGTTGTAATAAGTGGGTAGTATCATATTACAACTAATGGTGAAGACCAAAATGGTCTAGGGTCAAAATTTATAAAAATGGCATAAGCCATATGTGAGGGTTTTGTGAATTTCTAACTTTTATTCTTTTATTTTTCTTTGCTTCATTTTGACAAGAGTGAGGGTTTTTTGGTGTTATATTGAGTTGGATAAAAGGTTCCAACCATTTTGAGACAAAATTGGTGCCTAGGTCGAGGTTTGATATTTTGGCTAAGTGCCACATATGCCTCTATGCATATGTTTGAAATTATTTTGTTTCTCACTTGAATTGGTTGGGGAGTACTTGGTTGAGTGTGTTGAGGTATTTCAATTCATCTACTCAAGGTAGACAAGCAAAGCTCATCATTTTCAAAAAGTAGCCATAGGCTTGCATATGCCTTTTTCTTTATTAAGAACCTTTCTTTTTATTTTGTTTTTCCAAAGGTTGGTGCTAAGAGAGATGAGGTTTAGGGTTGAGTAATTTTTGCAATGGTTCACCACCATTTATCAAAGTAAGAAAGGTAGAGTTCAAAATCTCCATATTAGGGCTATATGCCCACATATGTCTTTTTCTTTATTTTGGGTTTCTCAAAATAGATCCAAAGTATTGTTGAGAAGGTTAGGGTTTAGGGTTTTTTCTTATTTGATTTCCTTCTCTTCTATTTTATCTGGTTTGTGATCTTCACTTGATTACTTTAGGGTTTTGGGTTTTATCACATAAGCATAATAACACTCATCATGGCAAAAACACAAGTAATGGGTATGAGCACTAAGCATAGCACTTTATTTAAGAAAAGTTTTTGTTGGTTCTCATTTTTGGAAAAAAGAAATTCATTTTCTCTTTGTTTTGAAATTTGGGGTGTTACAAACCCTTCCCCCTTAAACAAATCTCGTCCCGAGATTTTAAGAAAAGTTAGGTTCCTAAGAGAGATTGGGCGATATGATTTAATAGGAAGACATACTTGGCATGGCCTGAGGTGCTTCTTGGGCTTCAGTGGCAGTCATGTTGTAGTAGCGGCTGTTGTTGTTCTAGTTCTTTCTTGCGGCAAAGCGGCGTTGGTTCTGAGCAGGTGCAGCGGTGTTGCCGGCAATCTTGGCGAGTCTCTTGGGGCACTCATTGGAGTAATGCCCAACCACTCCACACTCATAACAAGTGATGGTGGCCTTGTCCTTGTTGGCGACGGGGATGGCGTTGCTTCCAGTCCTAGGGACAGTGTTGTTGTTGTTGTTGTTCCCGCTGTTGTTGTTGTTGGGGTTGTTGTTGCTGGTGTGATTGTTGTTGTTGTTGTTGCCTCCGGGCTTTGGGGGTCCTCCGTGGTTGTTGGTGTAGTTTGGGCGGTAGTTCTGGGCAGGGGGCTTGTTGTATTTAGGAATATATCCTCCAGATGAGTTGTTGCGGTACTTCTGGGTATTGCTGGACCCATGCTGGTTCATCATCCGACGCTTGCTGTTCTCGTTGGCTTGGTGCAGCTTCCCCTCCATCTGGATGGCGGAGTCCACCAGGGCTTCTAGGTCAGCAAAGGGAATGTTGACTAGTACAGTTTGCATCTCGTCATGTAATCCGTTCAGAAATCTTTCCTTCCGCTTTTCATTGGTGTCGGTTTCGTCCGGGGCATACCTTGACAGAGTGAGGAATCTGTCGCGGTATTCTACCACGGACATCCTGCCTTGCTTGAGTTCGCGGAACTCATCTCTCATCTTCTTAATCAGTCCTTGGGGCACATGGTACTTGCTAAACTTCAGCTTGAAATCTTCCCAGGTCATTATCTGTCCCGCATTCATTGCGCGCGTGCTGGTCCACCAGGCTCGTGCAGGTCCTGTCAGGTAGTGGGTGGCGAATAACACTTTCTCTGTGGCTTCAACTCCTGCCACTTCCAGGTTGTTCTCCATTGTCTGGAGCCAGTCATCGGCGTCGAGGGGCTCTTCGGTCTTGTTGAAGATAGGTGGGTTGGTGTTTTGAAAGTTCTTCAGTTTTGACCCAGGGTGGTCGTGGTTTCCATGGCCGTTGTTGTTCTGAGCAATCTGCTGCAGTGCAGCGATGTTGGCTTGGCGTTCAGCTCTCTCGGCTTCGCGGTCTGCCATCATCATCTCCAGCATCTGCATCATGGCTTCTTGGTTGGCATTGCGGGTTGGTGGGGCCATCTGATCATTGAGGTAGATGCTAAGATACGAGGGAAATTTCTATGGTTTGTTTGGGGTTTTTAAAGTTCAAAAGTGCAAAACTTGAAAACATGAGTAGTGTTGAGGGGGTAAAACCAACAACACGTTTTCATTCATACCAAACATCACACATTACAATTCTAACACACCGTTGGTTTGAAGAACCATTCATTCGCTCTACGATACAAGGGGATCCTGATACAACTCACACCTACTTAAGTGCTAGGGGGGATACTACTCTTCAGGATGGATTCTTCGCCTTCACGGGTGATGTGCTTGGCGAGAGGCGAGGGCGTTGTCCAAATCCCTGCGGGTTTTGTACAGCCTGAAGTCTTGGTGTGCTACATCGTGGTTCATCTCTGTGTGTGGTGACATGGTCATCGATCTTCCCATGGAGTCATGTCTTGGGTAGTAGATGAAGCGAGTGTTCTTGATCTTGTTCTCATTTTGTCCACACAGACGGGAAATTGCTTCTTGCATAGCTTTGACTAGTCCTTCCTTCCAAGTGTTTCCCGTTACAGAAAACCAGATGGTTTCCCATACCGGGGCTCCAAGCTTTCTTCGTAGATCAGTAGAAACTTCCCACCGAGGGGGTTCTCCGGAGTGGTTGTTGCGGGGTATTCCGAAGAACTCGGGATACGTGTGTCCTAGATATTCCACTAGTTGCTTCAAATCCTTTTCGAATCTTAGGTCGCCTCCGGGACCAAGCTGATAGAACTCCCATTGGTACTCCATCTGTGAGCAATTAGGATAAGTAAGTTAAAGAAGTAGTCAAGTGTGTAAAGTTTTAGGTAGTTCTACAAGGAAAAATTCGGGCATGAATTTCTCATTTTCGAAAAAGATCTCAAGGATGAGAGGGAGAATAAGTTTTTCCAAATATTCACTTCTTTGGTTTTGAAACTAAGTTTTTCAGACGTCCATTCTAACTAGGGCCTTCTAAGGTCAAACAATGGCTCTGATACCAACTTGTCAACACCCGGATTTCTAAGTCCAGATGCCTGTTATGCCTACATCGCAATCCCAGGAATATTGTTGTTGCGAGACATAACAGTTGAATATCATAAGTCATCATTCATTACATACCATAGTCGTCTTACAGATTCAGATCACATGATCCATATTACACGAATAGTTGATCTATTGATCAACGAACAAACACAAGTTCATAGCGGAAGCGTAAGATACAAGGACTTTCTAGTCCACAGGCCAACGTCTGACGTCAGAAGATTTCCTAGTTGTCGTAGACGTCCTGGTTGTAGTCCTCTTGGTAGTTCTGCTCCTCTTCATAGTCTGGCCATTTGAATAGCCAGGGACACAGTCGTGAGTACTTTAAAGTACTCGCAAACTAATACTAATGTAAGTACTAACAATTTTAGTAAGGGGGTGCTAAGCTCTAGTTTATTTTGCATAAAGCCAATTTTAGTTCACAAGTATTTGAGAAAAGACTTATTCAAGTGCTAACTAACTTAAGTGGGAACCTTAGTGTCATTCCCACCATTCAAGTGGTGATTTCAATTCAATTCACCACAAGTCATTTCACCATCATCCTTCAACATCATTTTCAAAGATATGACATCGGAAACTGTATGTCCTTTCCAACCATCCGTAACCGTGGACACGGCTATTCGAATAGATTTACACTCTGCAGAGGTTGCACACTTGTGCCACAACATTTGATTTCATCCGTCGGGATTTCCCCGAATCATCGTAACTCGGTACGCGGATCATCAACCCTAAACTTTCACTTACATACCTTAGTATGAGCACCTCTCCCCATGAGCTTGGCCTCCCAGTGAAGACCAACTGTCAACCTGGGAACTGCACAGGGCTTGGCCGTACAATTCACCTCAACTTCACATCATTTCTCAACAACGGAGGCAGCCTCGGCATAACCCCTATGATGTGTGTTCAGAGGGAACCCATACTAAGATGCATAAATTTCCAATTAAGCCCTACCCATAATCAGGTATTGTGGGGGTACTCAAAAATTGGAAAGGTATTGCATCAAAACCAACATCAGTTTTATCAAAAATCACCATCTTCTCTTGGTCACATTCACCTTCAAAAATCATTCAATGGAATGAATCATCATTCCATGGTTTCAAACTCATTTCAAAGTCACATGTTCCCATCTAGAGTAGTCAAGTTTTATTTCATTAGCAATAGCTCTAAACCATGAGGGGTGCTATCTTGCTTTGCTTGATGGAGACTAACTTTACTACTCTAGTAAACTTCTTTACTTTGACCAAAGTTAACTATAAAAGTAACTCTTTAAGAAAACAAGTAAAAACTTGTAATGTATAAACTTGGGATAGGCTTATGTAAGAAAAGATAAGATTCATGGTGCCTTGCCCCAAGGGGCTTTGCACTTTGCAAGAATATTAGCTTGCCTTGGTAGTTCTCAAACTGTTCCTCCTCCTCCTCATGGGAGCAACCTTCTTCTTCGGTGTACTCTCCGGTGCTAGCGTCTAAATTTGAATACGAGTATAATTACTCACTAATTCAATGGCTATTCCATGTATCACATATAAACACACAAACTATTCTATGCACACAAATAATCTAATTAAAGTGCATGGGTTGGGGTATTTAAATAGAATTCACTTCTTTGTATTTAATATGTAAATTATAGTTTCCATAGGGTTCTTGAGAAATAATTTCCTCTCATTGAAATCTTCTTAAGATTTAATTTCTCAAACAATCATATATGAACTCATATTGACCTAAGTCAAATGTTCATCATCATCATTTGTGAGAATGATTTAAATGAGGTAGATCACCTCATATCATTTAATAACACTTCATATGATTTAAATCCCTAAGTAATTCATAAGAGAGTTGGGACCAGGGGTCCAAACATCCCATGAATTCATGTGGGACAAGATTTAAATGAAGTTTAAGACTTCATATGAATTACTTAATAGTTTTGGACAATATCAACTAGTCAAACTAGCTATATTATCCATTAATTAAACTAGGGCATGATCATGCAAAGTGACCACACCATTTTATTGCATAAACAATTAGTGTAAGTCAAATGTGAGCTATTAGAGTTGGAAATAAGTTAATATCTATTTTGGTTGATTTTTAATAATTATTTGAATAGGGAAAAGTCCCTACCTTGTTATTTTTATCAAATTAATTCTACAAAGAATATGGTCATGGGACCAGTGGCATGTTGTAGATAATTTCACTAGCTTTCCAACAATATAAAGTTCATTAAATTTGGTTGAGCCAATTTGAATCTATTGAATTTCAAAGTTTGTGCTGTATCGAAATTGTTTGGGAATTGTTTAAATCGAATTTGAAATAAAAAAGGCCGGCGGGAAAACTAACTGGGCCCAAAGATTTAAAACAGCCCAAGGCCAGCCCACCACGCGTCTGTGCCCGCGTGGGCTGCCTGACAGAAGGGGGCCACCAGTCAGCGACTTAGGCTTACCGAAACGGTACAGGCAAATCTCAGACGCACGATTAGAACGAGGATCGACGGCTCCCGTGTGTCGTCCCTGTCGACGAGAGGGGAGGTGCTGGCGGCGACAGCAGGGGGTCGGAGAGCGCGACGGAGCTCCGGTGGTCGACGGCGGTGTTCACGGCGGCGTTGTCGATGCTGCTGAGGCGGCTGGTAGCAGTGGCGGAGCTTGGGGAGGCCGAATTTGATGGCGATGTCTGCGGCTCCGCCGCTGACTCGAGCTTGCGATTGGAGGTCCACCGGCGACAATGTGTATGGGAGAGGGTTCGAGGAAGCTCAGAAGGGAGTGGGGAAGATGATGGCGTGCTTGGATAGCTCGAGGAGGCGCTCCTTTTATAGGGCGCGAGGTGGCCGGAGGTCTGCGGCGAAGGCGACCGCGGCGCGGCAATTCCGGTGATGGAGAGGGGTAGGAGGGGGCAGGGCGAGGTAGGCGACGTCCAGGCGGTGCTAGAGAGCTAGCGGGCGAGGTGGGGGACGGTCTGGTGCGTGCGCGCGACGGCGATGTTCTGGTGGCAGGGTTGCGGGATTCCGGTGAAGTGGTCGTCGGCGACAAGCGGCGCGAGAGCACGGGTCCTTGTCTGGCGGGTTTGTGTCGCGGCGGCGCAGCTCGTCGTGCAGCTAGGGGGTCCAGGGGAGGTGTGCTGCGGCGAGGCGACGCGTGACCTGGGGGTGCCCGTGGCGTGCGCGGTGCGACGCGAGCGGCATCCTAGGAAGATTTGGGCGCGCGAATTCTGGCGGGGGTCGGCGTTCTCCTTGACGATGGCATGCCTAGGCAGAGGTAGGGAGATGAGGTGGAGCTTCTGGACACTAGGGCCATGGCTGGAGAGGAAGGGAGAGGAGATGGCACGGCATGGTGGTGACATGGCCGGCATGGCCATGTCCTTGCTTGCTAGCTTGCCCTCCTAGGGTTCCTGTACTGGTGTGAGGGTGAGAGGGGACCAGGGGACAGTTTAGAGTGAAATGGGGGTGTAGGGTTGGGTAGAGCACTATTTGGAATAGTGTTTGCATTTAGTTCTATTTGAAAAATTGCAAATTTGGCTCAAATTTGGTTGAGCTCCAAGGGTTTCCAAATTTGAATTTGGTGCATTTGTATAAGTTGTAAATGACCAGAGACAACCATGTGTGTTGGTGGAATTTTAAAAATCAAAGAATATCAAAATTTGACAAAGTGAGATTGTTGGATTTGATAAAAAGTTCCAACTTTGGATGAACCTAGCTATTGATCAAAGATAATTTTGGCATGGTGCTCTTTACCAAAGTTGCTCTCCTTCATGAGCTCTTGGATGAAATGCAAAGAATTGACCAGGTTTAGTCTGTGTTATCACCAGAATTTGACCGAGTCAGAGGTGGGCCGCGATCAAGATGGATTTGAAGAATATACATGGAGGAAATACGTGAATCGGCCTGTTATACAAAGTCTGGGCTAGTTGGCCCGTGTATCTGTAATATAGTAGGATACGTGTCGTTTAGGTAAAGTTTGTCTCGTGCACGGTGGGGATTATTCCCACGTTAGAAAGTCCCCTGGACTATAAATATGTATCTAGGGTTTATGGAATAAACAACAACCAACGTTCAACCACAAATCAATCTCGGCGCATCGCCAGCTCCTTCGTCTCGAGGGTTTCTACCGGTAAGCATCATGCTGCCTAGATCGCATCTTGCGATCTAGGCAGCATAAGCTTGTCTACGTTGTTCATGCGTTGCTCGTACTGAACCCTTTTTGATGGCGAGCAACGTAGTTATCTTAGATGTGTTAGGGTTAGCATTGTTCTTCGTATCATATGCTATCGTAGTGCAACCCTTGCATATCTAGCCGCCCTTACACCTATCTTAGGTGTAGGGGCGGCACCCCGCTTGACCATTATTTAGTAGATCCGATCCGTTACGGTTGCTCCTTGTTCTTCAAGGATTAGTTTAATATCTGCAATAGTTAGGCCTTACAAAGGGTTGGAGGATCCAGCGGCACGCAGGGTGTCGTTTGCTAGTCCTAGACAGGATGTTCCGGGGATCAACCTCGTGTTGGTTTTTAGGCCTTGTCTAGGATCGGCTTACGATCACCGTGCGTGGCCGCGAGGCCCAATCGTGAGTAGGATGATCCGATTATGCGGTGAAAACCCTAAATCGTCGTAGGTCGCTTTAGCTTTATTTTGATCAAGCAGGACCACCATATATTCGTGCACCTCGTACGAATCATGGGTGGATCGGCTCCTTGAGCCGATTCACAGGATAACCTGAGAGCCGATCGAGGCTCGTATTTAATGTTTACATGTATGCCATGTAGGAAACTAAGCGAGGCATCTCCATCACCTTCCTGACCAGGTATAGGTCAGGTGGCACGCCCTTGCATCAGCATCGGACGTGTGTACCAGAGGCTTTGCGGGCCGTCGCTCGGAGGGACCAGGGCCAGCCGCAGCCCTAAGTTGTTCCCGGCTCTACTGTGTTGCCCGTCGCTGCCCGCCGGTGGGTTTTGACCCCAACACATTCTGGCACGCCCGGTGGGACGAGCTTCGTCATCAACTACATCGCCATCTACATCTGAGATGGCGGACGGCACTCCCGTCACGTACGAGGATCTGACCGACGAGCTCCAGAAGAAGTATGATGAGGTCAAAGCAATCCTCGAAGCCGACCTCATCGGCTCTTTTCACAGAACCCGTTCCCATGGCATCAGATGGAAAGGGTTCTCACCTGAAGGCGCGCTCGATGGAGTGGACCTGTCCGTCCCGTCAGAAGAACGCACCAGGGCCCTGCGTCAGGAGATTGGCTATATGGTGACTCACTCGTTGCATCGCCATTCCGAGAGCCTGGTGAATACATTGGAGCGTGTCGCTTTTCGGATGATACAGGAAATCATGAGGCACCAGTGCTCTCCGTCAGGACTAGCTCTCGGGACCTACCAAGGAGAAGTGCCACTTCAGTCCCGTCCACCATCGTCATTCGCATTGGCGACACCAGAAGTGCCTAATTCACCGGCACGCGCCGTTGACAGGGTTGAGGACATTTACCTTGGGAGGTGCCAGCCAGGGTACTCGTTCAACATCAACATGGTAGAACTGGGGCACCGCCCTGACAAGGGTAGAGATGAGGGCAGCTGCTCTCATAGCGAGGATAAAGAGGAAGCTGCTCCACGCGATCGGCCCTGACACTGCCAAAAGATCCTGGTGTTGATCAAGATGGAGGTCGATTCTAGCGAACGGCCCGTATTATCCGTACCACCTGCTCTCCCAGTATGTGGCGTCGACCTCACGGGTGACGGAAAACTAGGGTACGGGTTTACATCGGCTGATGAACTAGAGGAAGTCGACATCGGTCCTGGGGATAAGCCGCGACCGACTTTTATCGGCAAGAAGTTAGATCCACAGCTCAGGGGGCAGATGATAGCTCTGTTAAAAGAATACCCAGATTGCTTTGCATGGGATTACACGGAGATGCCTGGGTTGGACAGAAGCATCATTGAACATCGGCTCCCCCTTAAGAAAGGATTTCGGCCGTTCCAACAACGAGCCCGTCAGATGAGGGCCAAAATTCTGGAAGAAGTCAAGAAAGAGATCGAGAAGATGTTGGCCGCCGGGTTCATCAGGCCATGCAGGTACGCTGAGTGGATCTCCAGTATCGTTCCTGTAGAGAAGAAGGACGGCCGATGGCGTGTGGCCATCAATTTCCGAGATCTCAACAGAGCCACTCCAAAGGACGAGTATCCGATGCCTGTGGCAGAAACATTGATCAATGCAGCTGCTGGCCACAAGGTGTTGAGCTTCATGGATGGCAACGCCGGCTATAACCAAATCTTCATGGCTCCGGAAGATATACACAAGACCGCATTCAGAGTACCGGGGGCAGTAGGCTTGTTTGAATATGTAGTCATGACCTTTGGGTTGAAGAATGCTGGTGCAACGTACCAACGAGCCATGAATTATATATTTCATGATCTGATCGGAAAGTTGGTGGAAATCTATATCGACGACGTGGTAGTCAAATCTATCTCCATGGAGGGACATTTGGATGATTTGCGGCGCGTCCTAGACCGAACTCGGAAGTTCGGACTGAGAATGAATCCGAAGAAGTGTGCTTTTGGCGTGACGGCTGGTCAGTTCCTAGGTTTTCTGGTTCATGAACGGGGGATCGAGATCGGCCTGAAAAGTCAAGAGGCGGTGCGCACCATGCAGCCGCCCACCACGAAGAAGGAGCTCCAACGTCTCATCGGCAAGATCAATTTTGTCCGACGATTCATCTCTAATCTGTCAGGACGAATCGAGCCATTCATGGCGCTGGTGAAAACTAAATCTGATGACGAGTTTCACTGGGGGGCAGAACAGCAGCAGGCGTTTGATGAGATTAAGCGGTATCTGACGACGCCGCCTGTGCTAGTTCCACCCCAGCAAGACAGGCCGTTCTACATCTACTTGTCAGTAGCTGACACGTCCATCGCTTTGGTAGTGGTGCAACTCTACGAGGGCGTTGAAAAGGTCGTGTTCTACCTCAGCAGAAGGATGTTGGACGCGGAGACAAGATATCCTGAGGTCGAGAAACTTTGCCTCTGCCTGTTCTTTACCTGCACCAAGCTTCATCACATCCTTTTGACGGCAGAGATCATCGTTATATGCAAGTCAGATGTTGTCAAGCACATGTTGTCGGCCCCTGTTTTGAAAGGCCGACTTGGTAAGTGGATGTTTGCGTTGTCAGAGTTCGATCTCCGGTATCAGCCTGCGAAAGCAGTCAAGGGACAAGCGTTGGCCGATCTTATAGCTGAACGGATCAGTACCAATATAGCAGCGCTATCTATACGTGCATGGGCCATGTTCTTCGACGGATCGGCTTGCGACGATGGTTGTGGCATCGGCATTCTGCTCATGTCGCTTCGGGGGGCAGAATACTCCTTCTCCATCAGATTATCTACCCCTTGCACCAACAATGTAGCAGAATATGAGGCCATTCGTAAGGGGATGGAGTTGCTACTGGAAGCCGGGGCAGAGGCAGTAGACCTTTTTGGAGACTCCAAGTTGGTGATTAACCAGCTCACGGATGATTATAAGTGCGAGAGTGAATCGCTTTTCCCATATTGGATGGAATGTCGTGAGTTGATGACACAGTTCCGGTACATCAACTTTAATTGGGTCCCAAGATCCCAAAACACCGAGGCCAACAATCTCGCACAAATGGCGTCAGGCTATATAGATATATCTGACGGATCGGAAGTTTAGGTACAGTTCCTGGAACAGGATGATTGGAGAGCCGAAATCTTCAATTACTTAAAAGATTCGGCTCGGGGGGCACCTAAACGGATAAGATACAAAGCCATGAAGTATGTCCTCATAGGAGACGACATGTTCTACAGGACGTTGGAAGGGTTACTGCTCAAGTGCCTGGGACCAACTGAGTCTAATCGGCTCTTGCATGAGGTGCATGAAGGCGCCTGTGGAACTCATCAGTCGGCCCATAAGATGAAGTGGCTAATCAGGCGATCAGGGTTTTATTGGCCCACCATGCTTGAAGATTGCTTCAATTACTACAAGGGGTGCCAAGCGTGCCAGATGTTCGGGAAGATTCAGATGGTACCAGCATCAGCAATGAACCCTATCATCAAGCCTTGGCCGTTCCGAGGGTGGGGCATGGATATGATCGGCAAAATCCATCCGGCGTCGAGTAAAAAACATGAATGGATTTTGGTTATCACAGATTACTTCACCAAGTGGGTGGAAGCCGTCCCTATGAAGAAGGTGAAATCAGAAGATGTGATCAAGTTTGTGAAAGAACACGTCATTCATAGGTTCGGGATACCCCAAACTATCACGACCGATGGAGGTTCGGTCTTTGTTTCTAAAGAATTCAGAAAGTTCTGTGATGACATGGGGATTAAACTGGTCCGATCATCTCCGTACTATGCTCAAGCCAATGGGCAAGCTGAAGCGTCCAATCAGAGCTTGATCAAGCTGATCAAGAGGAAAATTGACGAGAACCCTAGGGATTGGCATGAGAAGTTATCAGAAGCTTTATGGGCCTACCGCATGTCGTGCCATGGAGCTATAAAGACTTCGCCGTACCAGCTTGTCTACGGACAGGAAGCCGTATTACCTTGGGAAATTACAGCTGGATCAAGACGCGTCACGTTTCAGAATGATCTGACAGCTGAAGAGTATGCAGCTTTGATGAGTGACACTATTGAGGACGCAACAGAACTTAGGCTTTGGTCGTTGGAGAAGATTAAGGAGAACAAAGCCAGGGTAGCTCGTGCCTACAATAAGAAGGTTAGACCAAAGGAGTTTCAAGTTGGTGATCTAGTATGGGAAGCTGTGTTGCCGTTAGGAACCAGGGACAAGGCATATGGTAAATGGTCTCCTAATTGGCACGGTCCGTACAAGGTCGTCCAGGCCTTGAAGGGTAACGCATACATGCTGGAAGAGTTAGACGGCGAGAAGTTCCCAGTAGCCGTCAATGGTCAACACCTCAAGAAGTATTTCCCAAGCATGTGGGATGATGGGCAGTAAGGTATGGAGGCCGATTTTAAATCGGCCAGTAAAAAAGAAAATCACAGCCGATGTGCAGACATCGACTTAAGAAAACATGCGGAGACACCAGAGTACAGCCGATGTACGGGCATCGACTTCAGCATAAATGAAGCCGATATATTACTATCGACTCTAGAGGGATAAGCTCAAATTAGCAGGTTAATGGGATCGGTACAGGCCAGAAATCATGACATTTGGGATGAGTCTCCTAGTGGCTTGCTGAGGGGTTCAATCTGATAGTTTGGATGTGGTTTGGGCGAGAGTCAGACCTGTTGGACCGCGTGTTTGGGCGACGGCTTGGCCTCAGATCGCGTTTGTACTACGAGCCGATGTCCTGCTATCGGCTCCCTATACGACGACTTCGTTCTATGATCGGCCAAGTTAACAAGGAAGCGAAATTAATTGAGGAACATTCTCTTCATTAATAGAGGGATTTCTTACAAGGAAAGAGCCGATTGCTCAGAAAAGAAGGGGGCAAAAGCTGACTACTACTACTAGTCCCTAATCTAAGGGCCGTTGCTGCCCTCGTCGTCGCTGCCGCCGGCGCGGCTGCTGATAGGCTCCTCATCGGAACTCCCGTAACCTTCTACAGGAGCCTCGTCTTCCTCATCGTCGTCATCGCTGTCGTCATCCCACCAGGTGCGGAGTCGCTTCGCTGGTGGGTAACCTTCGAGGGAGTCGTCGTCGTCCTCCTCCGCTTCTTCCTCGGAGGAGGTGAAATCATCCCAAGAGAAGCGGTCGTCCTCGCTCTCTGCCTCCTCTTCCCCGTCGACGAGGAATTGAAGGTCGCCCTCTCCATCGGTCAAGGATTTATCATCCTCGGACCAAATGGAGGAATCGTGTTCCTCCTTGTCCCACGACGTTGGGGCGAGAATGTCGTGCGCCACCAACGAGCCCCACTCCGGCGTCGGCTCGCGAGATGAGGAAGAGTCGGAGAAGACCGACGAGGCGGAGGAGGAAGAAGGGGAAGACATTGCTACAGGGGAAGAGGGTTTTTTGGTGCCGATAGCTGGAATAGAGGAAGGGGATGAAGTGGGCTAACCAATCGGCACGGTTAAATAATAAGGAGCCTGGTGGAGATTTAATGCCATTGCAGTTTATGAGGAGACGATGCCAAAGCTATCAAATTTGGCAGAGAAGTTGAGAAGACAGGACATCATGATGAAGGATACTGCAACGGTTCTGCTCTGCCACGACATGACCCTTCGAAGAAAAAACAGAGTGATTTTGGAATTATCAATTCCAAAACCAGGGGGGCATGTGTTATCACCAGAATTTGACCGAGTCAGAGGTGGGCCGCGATCAAGATGGATTTGAAGAATATACACGGAGGAAATACGTGAATCGGCCTGTTATACAAAGTCTGGGCTAGTTGGCCCGTGTATCTGTAATATAGTAGGATACGTGTCGTTTAGGTAAAGTTTGTCTCATGCACGGTGGGGATTATTCCCACGTTAGAAAGTCCCCTGGACTATAAATATGTATCTAGGGTTTATGGAATAAACAACAACCAACGTTCAACCACAAATCAATCTCGGCGCATCGCCAACTCCTTCGTCTCGAGGGTTTCTACCGGTAAGCATCATGCTGCCTAGATCGCATCTTGCGATCTAGGCAGCATAAGCTTGTGTAACACCCCAACTTTTGCAACCTTGATTAGTTGTCCATATTGCAAAAATCAGGGGGAACAAAAACTTTTCTTAAGACTAATTAGATGAATTGTCTTGATCTGTTTGTTTATATGAATTGCTTTGATCTGCTGGTAGATGAATTGTCTTGATTTAATTGTTGAGTTTTGTCTTGAGCTACCTCAAGGAACAACACCTCTAGTGGTAAAATCTTCCTTGAATTCAAAACTTGGGATCATCTACCCCTTAATACATCCCTCTCTAATACCCTAGTCAAAACCCCTAAGGCATCACAAATTTGGCTAAGTCCTAAAACTGTTATCAGGTCCCATTTTGGAGACCGTGGATTAAGCTACCCCTTGCCATCCAAGGCAATGAATCTGGTCCTAAACCTACCTTATCATAAGCACTTCCCAACCATGTCCTTGTCTTGAACCAAATCCCTCTTATACTCATTTATCCTTGTCTGTTTTGAGGCCAAGTCAAAAATCTGTTTTTGGCAGGCTTAAAAAGTTCAAACTTTGGCAGTTGATATCTAAGCACCCACAAATGTTATTAGTGACCTCCATGCATGGATCTCATCTATGCGACACCCTCTACAACTTCCACGTCTTGCATGTCCAAATCCACCCACACAATCCTTATTTTCACTTGATCTTGCACCCTATCCACTATTTCAGCACTAGATCACTTTCTCCTCTCTTATCTTTTGTATATCTTTATTTCATGTTTAATCTCCACAAAACCAAGAGTGAAGATGGTAGCCACATAATGTATCCACCCTCTATCCTTGAGATCACTTCTCCCAAAATATTTTATTTGCCAAAAAAAAATCTATTTAAGATTCTTCTCTAATTTTTTTTACTACAAAACTACTCCTAGTTTTAGCAAAGCTTTTCAATTTTATTTTCTCAAACATAATAGGAAATGTGTGTGGTATTTCATATCACCTTATCTCCTCCCAAAAATAATTGCTTTATAATAATTCTCCTTGTTTTGTTTTCTAACAAAATGCTTGATATGGTACTTATACCATTTCTTGTTTGTTTTTAAAACATGAGAAAACCTACCTTACTTTATGAAGTGAGTAGGACATTTTGAACTCCTATATTCCACCAAGTTTCTCTCAACATTTTCAAATTACCTTTCATTTCGAAATTGCCATAGCCATAGAGAAGATCCCAATCTTATTTCTTGAGTCATAATTATGCAGTAATATTTGTTCACCAACTATACCTCTTTATTGACACCTAATAATGCTTATGCATTATTACATGTGATCATGCTCACACCTCCTCTTCTCTCTCTTCGTCCATATTTGATTATCACATATTTCAACTCTCCACTTCCTTCTACCTTGATCAAACTTATCACTACTCTTGCCATCATTAGTAACATCATCTAGAATATTTCCATAGTTCATTTGGGCAATGTGCATGACCATCCAAACTTGGCAAAAGTGATAAACCGATCATGCCATGCTTTACTTCTTATGACCACATACTATCCCACCTCTCTCTCTCCCATCTTGCTTCACTTGTAGACAACCAAGACCTGCAACACTTGCTTCACATCCTTACCACGTTGGAAACAAAGTGAGAGAGAAGACCCCAAAGCAATCATGCCAAGTTTGAGCATGTTTATGGCAAGATCTTGGGAAGATCCTTTCTTGCAGCCTACCCCTCCTCCCTCCACTCAATGCCAACGACCATCCATCCCTCTCACCACCCCAGGACACCAAGAAAGCCTACCTAGCTAGCCCTAGCTTCTCCTTTCTCTTTCCCTTCCCAATGCCATAAGTGGCATAGCCTTTGACAAAATGACCTAGGGCTGCACCCTTGCGCCCCTAGCCATATCCAGAACCTCTCCCTGGATTCCTGGAACCCATCAATGCCACTCCCTCGTGCCCCAATGCCCCCAGCACCTCTGCCCGACCATGCCAACCTTGTGGTCACCACGTCTTGGCCAAGAAGGAAGCAGGCACTACAGCTCCCCAGGCTGCGCCATGAAGGTGCCCTGGCATCTCTATCCCCTAGGTGCTTGCTCCCGAGGCTCGCCCTACCTTGCAGAGGCCACGCCATGCCCGCCATTGGACGTGGTCACCTCCGTTTTGGATGCCATTGCGTTCCCGAATTTTGGGAGCATAAGCAGCCGTGCCCAGCTACACACTGCAAAGGTACCGTGTCTAGACCTTGGTTCAATAATCACTTCCCTCCCGCGTGCCCTCTCCTTCCCTTTGGACGTATCGAACACCTTGGGGCTCGCATTATCATCATCACGATTTGGGAGACTCGGGATGCCTTTCTCCTCGAGTCCAGCAGCACTGGATCAGGCTCTGGATGCCCTACATAATAGCACCACTTGCCCGTCCAACCACGCTCGTCCCTGACGCGTCCTCACCACCCGCACCATGTCCACCATGAACCGGTGCTCGGCTATAAAAAGGAACCCGAGACCTCACACCACTCTTATTTTCCACTCACAGCAACCCCACCCCACCCTCTTCTCCCGCCGAGGACGCCAGGAGCCGCTGCAAGACGGCATGGTCACCCCCGTCCATGGCCACCGTCGGGTGGCATGGAAGATGACGACGCCGCCGGCCGTCCTCTCCCCTCCCTTTCCCTTCCCACTCCTCACCCATGTTCTGCCCAACCTCACCCGTCTTTTTCTTCACCGCTAGGAGCACCGGAGGGCGCCACCGTCGCCATTGGCCGAGAACTACTGCGAGCGAAGAACCACCGGGAGGAGCGGCTGCACTAGCTGGAGGGAGCCGCGGGACGTGCCCCTGTACGCGCGCTTGGGCGCCTCGACGCGCCACTGCCCCGCCCCGACCTCGCCGTCGCCGCCAGCCGCCAGCCGCCGGTGAGTCCCCAGACCTCCGTTCTTCTGTCCGCCTCATGCGTGCAGCGTCGCGGAAGGGAGACGAGATCCTCCCGAGCGTGGGCTAGCTGCGTGGCCACTTAGCCACGTCGGCCATACAGGCCTGGCCCGCCTGGGCCCTCTCCTCTTCTTTTTCTTTTGCCTTTTTTTTACACCCCCACCTGGACAACTCCTCCTGGGCCGACCCAGAAAACTCCACCGCACGGCCCGTTTTTTTTCAAATTCTGCGCAGCCCAGGAAATTTCCGCCCATTTCCGAAATTGAAATTTTCTGTTTTCTTCTTCAAAATCAGTGGCACTAAATCGCAAATATCTCCAGATCCACAAACCCAAATCGGATGAAACCAGTTGTGTTAGATCAAAAATTTCATCACCTTTCAAACGCCACTGGTCCCATGTTTTTAGGATTTTTGTACGATTTTTAGTGCATTAAACATGATCACTGCTTTCTGCTTAGTGTTTGTAATTTTAAAAATTGTAGGATTAATATTTTTGGATGAATCCAATTGTGTTGATCTTGTTTTGTTACTGGTAATCTAGGAAAAATACTGCTACTCTCTGCTATTAAAGTTTTGTCTCTGCTTATGAGTATATGTGTGTCACATGCAATGATAGAATTAAAATCTATTTAAATTATTTAAAACCTTGTCACCCCTTTTGTTTTAAAAATAGCCAAACCATGATTTGTTACTGTCACAAAACTCCCCTGCATGTCTTCATTTGTATTTAATTCACACCTTGGTTCTTGAGTTATGTTTTGATTGTATGTATTATTTACTTTTGCGGCGCTAGATACGAACGAGGGAGAAGTTGAAGGGGAGGATTTTGGAGAAGGTTTTGAGGAAAACCAGGGACAAGCCAACCAAGGCAAGCCATCTCTTGATCTCTGAATATTGAATCACATATTGTGGTTACTTTGTTATTATTATTGTCTCTTGATCTATCTCGTGTGATTTCTACTTTTGTTGTCGGAGCATGCTTACCGTGAGCATGTTTACTCTCTTTGGCACCTCGCCGACAAACCCCTTTTTGTAAATGGTGGTTGTCAACACCATGATCTTGGTGTACCCTCTAAATGTGATGGGTATGCCCACTTATCTTGTGTGTGTCGACCTCTTGACACCCTTCTTGCACCACTTAGAGGTATGATGGTTAGCATCATTTCCCCTTGTTGATGTTATGCATACTTACTCTCGAGTATGTTGAACTCCTTGTTGTTGTTATGCATGCTTACCCCGAGCATGTATGCCCCCTTGACCACCTATTTTACCATCTTCTTAGTGGTATGATGATCAACATCATGACCCTTTGTCGAATCCTCCTACTTATGTTGTCCCCATGCGTGCTTATCCTAAGCATGTATGATCCCCTTGACACCTCAATTATCATCTCCTTAGAGGTATGACGGCTAGTATCATGCCATTGTTATATCTTAGCTCCTACATAAAACTTTAGGTTGGGAACCCCTCAAGGTTTACCTTGTTGTAAATGTTTATGAAAACCTTGGGTGAGATAACCTTACCCAAGTGTATGGTTTACAAAGGCAAAAAGGATCTTGTCAAAGATGATTGAGAAAAGGAATGTGTGTGTGACTTGGGTTTTGAGAAAAACGACACATGGTTCTTTGTATTCGCCCGGAACAACTAAACAGCGCAACCATAGCTACTCCAACGTGGGCACGGGGCTTAACTTGACGTTTGTTCTTCTTAGCATGAGGCACCGCACAACTATACAAGGGTACGGTTACCCCCGAGTCCGGGTTGCCATGGTTGGGACAATAGTATAACGGGAGGCCTTCGGGGCTGACCCGTCCGGAAGACACTATGGGTCTCCTGGCTTGGCGGTGGAGCCACGCTCAAGAGGAGGTGAGCTGCCACGGTGCCGGGGAGGTACATACTCCATAGGGTAGGACCTCGTGTTAAGTCGAATGGGTGAAAGGTTATGTCCGGGTATCCGTCGTGGCATATGTTGTTATGCGGGGATGATGCCCACACGATAGGTATCCGGATAGTTGTGGTGAAAGTGTGCACACTCTGCAGAGTTAAAACTATTCGAATAGCCGCGTCCGCGGTCATGGACGGTTGGGATGGCCGTTACAGAGCTGTGTCGAGTTTTGGTTTTGAAAATGATTTCCAAAGGAAATGTGTGTTGGAAGTACCGGAAGGGTACGGGAAAGATGGTGTGCCGACCATGTGGAGATGGTCGAGGAAAATGAAACAAAAGAGGGTGACCCTTCCTAGTGTTTCATGTAGAGGAACTCTGCTTTAACAAAGATATAGAGATGTCATAGGACTTTCTTAGTGTCCCCTTCAACTGTGATGTGGGATGCTATATCCACAAGAGAAACTGATTCTCTTTCACATGCTATATCCACAAGAGAAACTGATTCTCTTTCACATGCTATATCCACCAGAGAAACTATTCTTCCTCTCTTGTCTTCTTTAGTTAGAATTGTTATCACCTTCTTGATGGTTTGCGAGTACAATTCAAATGTACTCACGGCTTTGTCCCTGGCTATTTACTTGGCCCGACCTGGAGGACTTCGACAGATGAAGAAGGAGTTGACGACATCTATGCGAGCTAGGAATGTCTTCCCAGTCAGTTGCCTGTAGGGTTAAGGCAGATGACTTGGGCTCTACGCCGCTGAAGTGATTCTGCTACTCTGATGATTAGATTAGGCCATTCGAGGCTATCTTGTAAAGATGGGTCATGTGACCTTATTGTAATTTTCTTATTCTGTTTTGTAAAGGATGATGTAATTTGATATCAGTTCGGTTATGTGTTCACGACGCACTGATCATGGGATCGTGAACTGTATACATAATAGGGTATTTCGGACAGCTAGTCCGGGGTCCCCACAGCTTGTCTACGTTGTTCATGCGTTGCTCGTACTGAAGCCTTTTTGATGGCGAGCAACGTAGTTATCTTAGATGTGTTAGGGTTAGCATTGTTCTTCGTATCATATGCTATCGTAGTGCAACCCTTGCATATCTAGCCGCCCTTACACCTATCTTAGGTGTAGGGGCGGCACCCCGCTTGACCATTATTTAGTAGATCCGATCCGTTACGGTTGCTCCTTGTTCTTCAAGGATTAGTTTAATATCTGCAATAGTTAGGCCTTACAAAGGGTTGGAGGATCCAGCGGCACGCAGGGTGTCGTTTGCTAGTCCTAGACAGGATGTTCCGGGGATCAACCTCGTGTTGGTTTTTAGGCCTTGTCTAGGATCGGCTTACGATCACCGTGCGTGGCCGCGAGGCCCAATCGTGAGTAGGATGATCCGATTATGCGGTGAAAACCCTAAATCGTCGTAGGTCGCTGTAACACCCCAGATTTCAATAAAAAGAAAGTTAGAGAAATCCAGAAAGTAAAATTTCAAACCAACAAAAACTTTTCTATTTGCATATAGTACCATGCATAGGACTTGTGCATTTGAGTGATATGCCATGATGATTGCTTTTACTTGTATTTGATATGCTCTAAAACCCTAGGGTGATCATATGAAGATCACCAACCAAATAAATCAAAGAGGAAGAAATTCCATTAAATAGAAAACCATAAAAACCCTCACATATGCCCCATGGCATTTTTATAAATTTTTACCCTAGACCTATTTGGTCTTCCCCATTAGTTGAATAATGTTATTAAACACTTATTACAACTTTTGGAATCAAAGAATCACAATTCAAATGAAATTCAAAGACAATTCCCACTCACATATGATAATGGCCAAAACTGAAATTTATAGTCTGATCACCACTTTGAGCCCCTGCAATTCAATTTTCCCAAACCAATTCTTGCTAACTCTCTGCACCATTTCAAAGTCAACAGCAAGGTGAACAACTTTGATGAAGATCACCCTGCCAAATTCATCTTGGATCATTAGCTATGCTCATCCAAAGTTGCAACATTTTAACAAGTGGAACAATCTCACACTTGTCAATTTTTGCAATTATTGAATTCTACTTTTTCCACCACCACCTCAAATCACCTCTGGTCATTTACAACTAATACCAACACTCACATTTCAAAAACTTTCACCTTTTGAATTAATTCAAAATTGGACAAATTTGCAATTTTCCAAATATGGCACTATTTGACACTATTTGAAATAGTGTTCTACCTCACCCTAATCTACCCCAAACTACCCTATCTGGTCCCCTTGTCCCCTCTCTTACTCAAGGCACCACAGCAACCCTAGTGGTGCATGCATAGCATGCATGCACACACCATGCCGGCCATGGTCACCAACCCGACCACCTCCCTCTCTCCCATTGCATCTCTGCACTGGCCACCATGCCACAGCTCGCCACCGTGCTCTCCTACGCCGCCCTAGCACCTCCACTGTCGAGCTCGACGGCGACAATGGCCAGACGACGCGCGCCCAGCACACGCCCAGACGCCGCTCGTGTCGCGCGCATGCACGCCATGGACGCGCACTGGCCACGCGCCGCGCAGCCACCTCGCGCTTGCCCTGGCCCCGCTTGCTAGCCGTTGAGCATCACCACGCCACCGCGACGCCGCCAGACACTCGCTCGACCACGACCCACGCCCACCGCCGCCGGAGAAGGAAACCCTGGTCCGCCGCGGGCGCGACAGACGCAGACGTGAGGTGACCGAACCCGACGTCCCCCGACCAAGCCAACACCACCCCTAGCTTCGCCTGGAAGAGGAGAACCCGACAGCATCCTCGCCTAGCCCAACCGCTCGCCGGAATCGCCGCGAGCATGTCGACCTCGCCGCAGCCCTCACGGTCACTCGCTCGCCTATAAAAGGAGACCTCTCCTCGTCGATCTGAGCACACCATCGCCTTCCCCTCTTCTCACTCGACCACCTGAGCCACTCCACTGCCTCAATTAGCCACCACCGTCGCCCAATTTCTACCTCACTGCCGCACGCCGCCGCGGAAGCTCGCCGACGATTGGAGCCGCCCCAGGACGAGCCGCCGGTACCTGGAGCTTCACCGTCATCCACATCTACCTCGAGCATACTGCCATACCTTGCTGGAGCCGCCGTAAGCTCTCCCACCCCCTACCTGCGCCGCCGGTGAACTCCCCTCTCGCCGGCGGGACGATGCACCTCAGCCGTTAGATCTGGATCTAATCCTACGCCCCAGCTTCGCCCATACCGTTTCGGCGTTTAAACGACTCTGACAGGCGGACCCCACCCTGTCAGGCAGCCCACGCGTCTGTGGACCGTGGTGGGCTGGACTGGGCCGTTTTATTTCGAAGCTGGCCCAGTTTCGTTTCCCGCCGGCCTTTTAATTCAAATTAGACTCAAAAAATTTCCAAACAATTTCCTCACAGCACAAACTTTGAAAATCAATAGATTCAAATTGGCTAAACCAAATTTAGTGAACTTTATATGGTTGGAAAGCTACTAAAATTATCTAGCCAATGCCACTGGCCTCATGGCCAGATTCTTTGTAGAATAAATGTGATAAAAATAACAAGACAGGGACTTTTCCCTATTCAAACAATTCTTAAAAATCAACCAAAATAGATATTAAATTATTTCCAACTCTAATAGCTCACATTTGACTTACACTAATTGTTTATGCAACAAAATGGTGTGGTCACTTTGTATGATCATGCCATAGTTTAAGGAATGGATATTATGGCTAGTTTAACTAGTGGATATTGTCCAAAACTATTAGAGTAAATTATGTGGAGTCTTACACTTCATTTAAACTTGTCTCACATGAATTCATGGGATGTTTGGACCCCTGGTCCCAAACTCTCTTATATGAATTACTTGAGATTTAAATCAAAAATAGTGTTAGCTAAATGGTATGAGGTGATCTACCTCATTTAAATCATTTTCCCAAATGATGATGATGAACATTTGACTTAGGTCAATATGAGTTCATCCATGATTGTTGGAGAAATTAAATCTTAAGAAGATTTCAATGAGAGGAAATTATTTCTCAAGAACCATATGGAAACTATCATTTACATATGAAATACAAAGAAGTGAATTCTATTTAAATCCCACAACCCATGCACTCTAGTTAATTTATTTGTGTGCATAGACTAGTTTGTGTGTTGTATGTGATGTATGGAATAGCCATTGAATTAGTGAGTAATTATACTCGTATTTAAATTTAGACGGTAGCACCGGAGAGTACGCCGAAGAAGAAGGATACTACCAAGAGGAGGAGGAGGAACAGTTTGAGAACTACCAAGGCAAGCTAATATTCTTGCAAAGTGCAAAGCCCCTTGGGGCAAGGCACCATGTTTCTTATCTTACCTTATGTGAACCCATCCCAAGCTTTTACTTTACAAGTTTTTACTTATTTTCCAAATGAGTTATTTTTATAGTTAACTTTGGTCAAAGTACAAGTTGGGTACTGGAGTAGTGAGTTAGTCTTTCCCAAGCAAGCAAGATAGCACCCCTCATGAATTAGAGCTAGTGCTAATGAACTAAACTTGACTACTCTAGATGGGAACAATGTGATTTTGAAATGATTTCGAAACCTTGGAATGAAGATGCATTCCATTGAATGATTTTTGAAGGTGAATGTGAACAAGAGAAGATAGTGATTTTTGATAAAACATGATGTTGGTTTGGATGCGATACCTTTCCAATTTTTGAGTACCCCCACGATACCTGATTATGGGTAGGGCTTAACTGGAAATTTATGCATCTTAGTATGGGTTCCCTCTAAACAAGCGTCATCGGGGTCATGCCGAAAGCTGCCTCTACAACAAAAGAAACGATACGATATGATGCGAAATGAGGTGAATGTTCGGCCCAAGCCCTGTGCAGTTCCCAGGCTGACTGTCTGTCTTCACTGGGAGGCCAAGCTCATGGGGAGAGGTGCTCATACTAGGATTTGTAAGTGAAAGGTTATGGTTGATGATCCGCGTACTCTGCTACGATGATTCGGGGAAATCCCGACGGATGAAATCAAATGTTGTGGCACAAGTGTGCAACCTCTGCAGAGTGTAAACCTATTCGAATAGCCGCGTCCACGGTTACGAACGGTTGGAAAGGCCATACAGTGGTCCAATGTCATACTTTTGAAAATGATGTTGAAAGATGATGGTGAAATGACTTGTGGTGGATTGAATTGAAATCACCACTTGAATGGTGGGAATGACACTAATGTTCCCACTTGAGTTAGTTAGCACTTGAACAAGCTTTTCTCAAACTTTGTGAACTAAAACTAGCTTTATGCAAATAAACTAGAGCTTAGCAAACCCTACTAGAATGTCTAGCACTTACATTAGTATTAGTTTGCGAGTACTCAACGTACTCACGGCTTTGTCCCTGGCTATTCAAATGGCCAGAGTATGAAGATGACCAAGGAGATGACCAGCAGGACGCCTACGACAACTAAGCGCCTTCCGACGTCAAGCGTTGGCCTGTGGACTAGAGAGTCCTTGTATCTTACGCTTCCGCTATGTTGAACTATGAACTTGTGTTTGTTCGTTGATCAATAGATCAACTATTCGTGTAATATGGATCATGTGATTCCAAATTTGTAAGACTTATGGTTTGTAATGAATGATGACTGTGATACTTAACTATTATGCCTCGCAACAACAATATTCCTGGGATTGCGATGTATGACATAATAGGCATTCGGACTTAAAAATCCGGGTGTTGACAGTCGCTTTAGCTTTATTTTGATCAAGCAGGACCACCATATATTCGTGCACCTCGTACGAATCATGGGTGGATCGGCTCCTTGAGCCGATTCACAGGATAACCTGAGAGCCGATCGAGGCTCGTATTTAATGTTTACGTGTATGCCATGCAGGAAACTAAGCGAGGCATCTCCATCACCTTCCTGACCAGGTATAGGTCAGGTGGCACGCCCTTGCATCAGCATCGGACGTGTGTACCAGAGGCTTTGGGGGCCGTCGCTCGGAGGGACCAGGGCCAGCCGCAGCCCTAAGTTGTTCCCGGCTCTACTGTGTTGCCCGTCGCTGCCCACCGGTGGGTTTTGACCGCAACAGTTTGAAAATTTTGAATGGCAAGGGCTCAAAGTAGTGATCAGACTATAATTGGCAGTTTTGACCATTATTGTATGTGAGCCAAATTTGAGTTTGAAAACCATTTGATTTGTGTTTCTTGGATTCCAAAAGTTGTAATAAGTGGGTAGTATCATATTACAACTAATGGTGAAGACCAAAATGGTCTAGGGTCAAAATTTATAAAAATGGCATAAGCCATATGTGAGGGTTTTGTGAATTTCTAACTTTTATTCTTTTATTTTTCTTTGCTTCATTTTGACAAGAGTGAGGGTTTTTTGGTGTTATATTGAGTTGGATAAAAGGTTCCAACCATTTTGAGACAAAATTGGTGCCTAGGTCAAGGTTTGATATTTTGGCTAAGTGCCACATATGCCTCTATGCATATGTTTGAAATTATTTTGTTTCTCACTTGAATTGGTTGGGGAGTACTTGGTTGAGTGTGTTGAGGTATTTCAATTCATCTACTCAAGGTAGACAAGCAAAGCTCATCATTTTCAACAAGTAGCCATAGGCTTGCATATGCCTTTTTCTTTATTAAGAACCTTTCTTTTTATTTTGTTTTTCCAAAGGTTGGTGCTAAGAGAGATGAGGTTTAGGGTTGAGTAATTTTTGCAATGGTTCACCACCATTTATCAAAGTAAGAAAGGTAGAGTTCAAAATCTCCATATTAGGGCTATATGCCCACATATGTATTTTTCTTTATTTTGGGTTTCTCAAAATAGATCCAAAGTATGTTGAGAAGGTTAGGGTTTAGGGTTTTTTCTTATTTGATTTCCTTCTCTTCTATTAATCTGGTTTGTGATCTTCACTTGATTACTTTAGGGTTTTGGGTTTTATCACATAAGCATAATAACACTCATCATGGCAAAAACACAAGTAATGGGTATGAGCACTAAGCATAGCACTCTATTTAAGAAAAGTTTTTGTTGGTTCTCATTTTTGGGAAAAGGAAATTCATTTTCTCTTTGTTTTGAAATTTGGGGTGTTACAGCAGCCCAAGCCTCGGCAGCAAAGGCTTCAGCAGCTGATGATGCAGAAGATATGGGAGGCAGCAAGACACTGACAATCGCTGCCCAGACCCCTGGCGAAGTCGACGACGCTTCGAAAAACACCAACACGGTGACCAAGCAAGAAGATGAGAAGAACCCCTTCAATACTTAAGCAATCTACTAGTGTTTAGTTTCCTTTTCAAACAAGGCTCTCCCCTTTTTCGCCCTCTAGTTCCGCTTTTTATTATTAATAAGAACTTAAGTTTTGATCCCTTGAAAAGCATTGCAGTTGATCGGAGCCTAAACCGCATCTCTGTAAACCTTGCCCACGCTCCATGGTGAACGATGGTACGACACAGTACGCGGCAAAGGATCATGCTCCGAAAAAATGCCTCTACGAGTTCTACAGGATGCAACATAAACAAGGACATTAACCCTTCCCTCTGCTATAGATGCCTCTACGAGCGCTGTAAATAGCAAGAGTCCGGAAGTACACATCAACACAACCCACGTTCGATATTTTACTTACGGAAATATCAAAGAACAACGGGTTCACCGGCAGTCATTACACCCAAAATATTCGGGAGTGACTATCGAAGCATACATCGGTTGAAGGCAAAGTTGCGCATACAATGGGATTAGCAAAACCCGCAACACGAGATGATCACTCAAAAGATTTACCGACCAACAAATACATACACGACTAAACGAGCAATTAAGATTTGATCCTTCAAAATTTGCCAACGGCATCAACATGGTAAAAATACATATACATGTATCTACCAAATAACAAACCCCGGATAAAACAATCCTAACACTTGGATAAAGTAACCAAAACATCTATACAAACAACCTTAACTCATGAAATCACCCTTGCGGAGTGTCTTTTTCTTCAGGTGCATTCGAGTCCTTCTCCAGCTTGTCGACAATCATATTGGCAGGTAGCAAAACCTTCGGATACAGCGTCTCCAAGTCATCAGTTGCATTGGCAATAGACAGTAAATTCGCTGAAGGATAACGCGCAAGGACAAGAGCAAGCGTAAACTTGGCCCCTGCAAAGACCTGAGCTCGCACCAAGTCCCGAATCTTCTTGGTATTCCCAAACTCCAACATCAGAGTTAGTAGCGTGGGGGGAACTCTGTTCAAGGGAAACATTGTCATCCAAACCACCTCAGGGCTTTGTAGCATTTGTCGAAGAAATGGTGGACCTGTTGGACCCTATCCTGGAAATGTGCAACAGCCGAAGCTTTCGACTGCTCCCGCCAAAAAATCTCTTCGGCTAACGACAACTGGGTTAATGCGTGTACGCGTTCATGGACCTGCTTGTTCTCTTCAGCACGATTCAAAGATATGAATGGCAAGGCAATTGACGGAAGATCAGGCAAATATGGTTTTGGCGGAAGAACAATGAATGCAAGGGTCAGGGAACTTACAGTTTAAACTTTCGGTGGCTTTATGAAGTTCAGTAAGGGCGTAGCGCTCCACATCAGCCGCAATCTCGCCCTTCTTCTTGATGATAGCAGCCAAGGCATAGGTGCTGCGCAGATCCTTCTCTAACTGTGTGATCCGATCCTTCATACGTTGGATCCGATCATCTTCAGAAAGGGCACCCGAAGAATCTTCGACAGCTGCAGGCACGGGGAACACCTGCAATAAACAGCGTCAAAAAGCATGACAGACCGATTCACACCAACATCGGAAGATACTCCCATCGGGAGAATGCAAGTGACAAGATTATAACAAAGAGTGTGCTAGCAACATTGCTAGCACAAAATTTTATTACAACCAAAGGTTATCCAAGCAAGACAATGTTTCACATCCAATCAAAAGAAAAGTCTGCTACAAAAATCAGAGGGCTTGGGTCTGAGTTGATAAACTAGGGCCTGTCGATGCCTTCCTTGATGAAACCAACTCGAGGAGCTGGCGTGCACATCTAACGGCTGACGCCTTAAAGGTGCTCAAATCAACAAACCGCCCATCCACCTCCTTCGGCAGTTCCTTGGACATTTCTTCAATATCGGCCTTAAAGCTGTGACCCATCGTAAGTTGGAAGGCAAGGACGGCACCATAGGTACGCTAAGTGCGTTTGAATACCTCGATAACCTCCTTGGTGTCAATCGCGAAGGCGTCGATCAACTGCCCCAGAGTTTTATCTTGACTGATCTTGGGGAAGATCATCGAGTGTATCCGCGCCATGGCACCCTTTCCCTTCTCAAGAAGCTCCCGCATGAGCTGATGGGAGGCGAGAGTCATCGACAGGCCGTTGGCCGGAGAGTTGTTTGGAATTTTGTCCAAGGCGTCGGCAGGAATGTTGGCGGCTTCTGCAGGAGAAAAATGAGAAAGATCATTGATAAAAGGCCGAACCCATAAGTGTGATAATCGACAAAGGAGCACAAAGGAGATTACCAAGTAAAGCCAAGGAAGACTGACGAAGGAGTTCATCCTTTTCAGGCGCCCAAGCTTCGGCAGCCAGCCTGGTCGCCTCTTCCTCCTTCAACTTCTCCTTTAGCTTGCCCAGCTCCTCCTTCAGGGAGTCGACTTCTTGGCGGGCCTCGGCAGCTATCTTGACCGCACCATCCAACTTCGAGGAAGAAGATTTGACCTCCTTCTGCAGCCGAACCTTCTCTGCCTCCAGAGAAGTGAATTGGGAAGCGAAGGCCTCCAAAGAGGAGATAACTCCTCGCAGGTCCTAAAGAAAAAAAGAAGAGAAGAGAAATTCAATGAAAAATCATTAAGCAAGGTACACACCAGAAAGGTTCGTGTTGCAATCAAAAGGGACTTACAGAAGGAGGAGTCCTGGTGGCGGCAGTTAAAGGAGCATCTTTCCCTTTAGAAAGGGAGGAGGTTGTTGATACCTGGGCCGCAGGGGCTGCTTTAGGAACCGATGCTTCAGAAGCAGCGACGTCTGGCGGAACAGCTCCGGATTTGGCCTTCTTAGCCGGCAGCTCGACAAAACCTTCGTCACTGTGATTGACAAAAAGTTATGAAAGGAATGCAAGGAGTAAACGGACACTATGCGGCTTCACGGAAAAAGATGCTTACATGTCGAAGAGGTCATCCTCATCGGCAAAGCCGCCAGTCGATCTCTTCGCAGGTGAAGCCCTGGCCTCCTCCACAGCTGCATCAATAAAGGCATCATGATCAACGTCATCATCACGCACTGATCCCTCTGTGTTGCAAGCATCGTCGGCTGAGGAAGGAAGGTTGACATGGGCAGCTTCCGAATCTATCGGGTCATCATATTCATCTTCTGGGTCTACATGTTCGGTAGTACGAAAATCAATGGGGACTGAGGAGCCTCTTCCTTCAGAATTGTCATTTGGTGAATCTTGTAAGTTTCCAGAAACTACGGGAACCTGCCGAAGAAAGGAGCAAATAAGAACAATGGAAAATATGTCGACCAAGCGAAAGCAGCATAATAAGAGTATGAGGAAGAAAATTACCTCTGACAACGGATGGTTGACGTCGAGAGGAGTATAGGAAGAAATCAATGGAATCGAGTCCTCTTGACTGAAGAGAGTAAGACGACGGACTTCATCGAGCAGCTCCTTTTCCGACAGTTCAGCAACATTGATCCTGGTTTCATCTTTTGGACCCGTATACAACCACATTGGTCAAACTCTCGCCATGACTGGCTGGACCCGATGCTTCAGGAACACCGCTGCTACCTCTGTACCAATCATAGTTTGTCCATCGGCTTCTTTGATCCGGAGGAATTTAGTGAATAATTCATCGGCAGCTACCCTTTCGTCAGGAGAAAGAATGTTCTTCCAGGAATCCTTCGGCTTAGCCTCAAGGACATCGGCAAAGCAAGGGAGCTGGGACTCGGTTGTCACAGAGTCTTTGACATAAAACCATTTCAGTCTCCATCCTTGCACAGATTCTCTCATCGGGAAACTGAAATAGTTAACCTCCGAGCGAGCCACGAACCCCACGCCTCCAATGACGAAGGACCCATTGCTACTGCTGTACCTCTTAACATAGAAGATTTTCTTCCACAATCCAAAATGAGGCTCAATGCCCAAAAATGCCTCACAGAGAGTGATAAACACAGCAACGTGAAGGATCGAGTTGGGAGTAAGTTGCCACAGTTGGATTTCATAAGTCCGTAGAAGACGAAGAAGAAACTCATGGGCAGGAAGCGAAAGACCCCGATATAGGAATGATAAGAACACCACGGTAAAACCAGCAGGGGGATTGGCCGAGAAATCGCACCTGGAAGTATCACGTTCCCCTCGTCAGGGGAGACTAATCCAAGGCTTCGAGCTCTCTTCTCATCACGTTTCGTGATGGAGGACGCCAGCCAATCTCCTGGCTTGGCTATTGAGCCTGGCGGCGCCGGCGGCGCCGGAGCTGAGGGAGGAGCATCTGAAGAACTCTTCTTTGGAAGAGTGGAGGAAGATTTGGCGGCGGCACCACCGGTCGTAGAGCTGCCGGCGGCAGTAACGTTCTTCTTCTTCACCATTGTCTAGATCTGGGGAAGATTGGAGAAACGGTGGTGGCGGCGCAGCAGTTGCGGAAGGAAGAAGAAAGGCAAAGGCAGATGTGGGAAAAGATTAGGGATTTCTTGCCCTTCGGAGATCTTGAGAGGAGAAGAGTTGTGTGGGCACGTGTCGTTGATGCCAGTCTATCAAGCGGACCTTTTCCCAATTGATGGTTGCAGGAATCGAGGAGACACCTTGGTAACTGTGCGCAGAGGGCGGAAATTGCTTGAAAATAGGACCAGACAGAGAGAGAATGGGCCCAGAGGGTCACGTCTTGTCAGTCAAAATCAAGACATCGATAAAACGTCATCAATGACGTCATAAAGAATGCCTGGAGCCCTCAAAGGAATAAAAAGCTATCGGATGGTGAACTTGAGTCTATGCACACATTGCGAAGCATCTGCGCTTAGACTCGGGGGCTACTCTCATCGGGAGCGCTGACGCGCACCCGATATATTGAGGACTCGAAGAAAAAGACGAAGAAAAAGATGATTGCTTAGCTCGAGTCTACGCCCAGTTGCAAGCACCCGTGCCCAGACTCGGGGGCTACTCCCATCGGGAGTGCTGGGCGCGTACCCGACAAAAATTTTTGGGCTCCAGGATCATGCCCGGGGACTTGATTCTGTGTAGAGTAACATTGTTTTGCCATTGGTAGTTAACCAACAAAAGTTGGGCACGTTACTCATTATCCCTTGCAACTGGAAAATACATCGTATGACCTATGAAGACCTGCAGAAAACTTCGGCAGAGAAGAATGTTTGAGTGGCACAACTCGAGTCTACGCACGGATTGCAAGCATCCGTACCTAGACTCGGGGGCTACTCCCATCGGGAGCACTGACGCGCACCCGATAAAAAGGCCGATGTTGATTCAAGATGAACAAGGACAATCAAGGAAAAGAACATCAACACAAGACATGCTTTAGTCTCTACCCGAACAATGTTCGGCTAGCCACTCGGGGGCTACTGACGTGGGCATTACCCTTCGGGTAACCGACATTGCCCTATCATGTATTGATTAATTGGAGGGCCATGAAGACACCTGGAGGCAAGATGGGCCACCTGGACGGCGCACCAGAAGAATCCTTGACGGGCAAGGCAAGGAAGCAGCCGAACAAGGAAAGATTAGATCTAAAACTACTGTAAACCTAATCGTACTCAGTTAGACCTCTTGAGACCTGGCCTCCTATATAAAGGCCAGGAGAGGGGCTGCCGAGGGACACAATCAATCATAGCAACCTTAGCCACTAGAAAATCTAGAGCTAGGTCGCCGTAGCACTTAGCCTCTCGACGAAATCTCAGCCGAACTATTCGGCACCCCATTGTAACCCATTATCATCATAATCGAGAACAGACAGGCAGGACGTAAGGGTTTTACCTCATCGAGGGCCCCGAACCTGGGTAAATCGCTCTTCCCGCTTGTCTATGAACCGATGTCTCGTGTCAGCTTGCAGGATTCCGCTAACCCTAAGCCCCAAACGGAGGGCATTGCCGAGGAGTACCCTCGACAACGGGGCTTAGCATGTAGTTTGTTGAAACTGGCGTGGGACACCTCACAACTCTCTAGGAGGGTCACTATGGCCCTTGACGCTGGGTTGCGCTCTGGAGGAAATACACTATAGTTGCCTACAGCCGGATGATTACTGAAGGTCTTCTGTCGTGGCGCCGGAGACACGCTCAAATAAGGAGGTGTGCTGTCGGGATGCCGGGAAGGTTAAGCCCACAGGGAAAGACTCATGCCAGGGGAGATAAGCAAAAGGTTATGTCCGAGTTTCTGTCATGGCATAGTTGATATGCAGGGAAGATGCCCACATGATAGACTCGCGGATCTTGTGGTGAAAGTGCGCAAACTCTGCAGAGTATCAATCTATTCGAATAGCCGCGTCCGCGGTCATGGACGGGTTGAAATGGCCATACTTAACCGGGGCTAGTTTTGTTTTAGAAAGGCTTTACAAAGAAAAAGAGAAAGTTGTTTTCGGAATACCGGAAGGGTACGGGAAAAGTTGTTGACCATGTAAATATGGTCGGGATGGAAATAAAAAGGGCTAACCCCATTCTAGTGGTTTTATGTCATATAAAACTCTTTGAAAACATCTTCTTCAACAAAGATATAGAATTATCTTAGAACCCCTTGAAGTGTCCCCACTACAAAGTGTAGGGATGCTATATCCATAATAGAAATTAGTTGTTCCCTCTTGACCTCTTAGTCTAGCACTTGTTATCTTGCTCCCTTGAAATACACCTTCTTGATGGTTTGCGAGTACAATGCCAATGTACTCACGGCTTTGTCCCTGGCTATTAACTTGGCCAGACTATGAGGAGGAGTTTGAAGATGATGGAGGTTATCAGGATGACTATGCGACATAGGACGATCTCCTGATCAACTGACTATAGGGTTTAAGGCATGACTTGGGCCCAACGCCGTTGATTTGTATCCGAAGCAAGTGTTGTTTGAATTCGGCCCGAAGTGGCATTTATGTAAGACTTGGTCATGTGACCGTTTGTAAGACTTATTATTTCGGTACTATGTAATGGATGATGTAACTGTAGGGATTCGTTGCATAGAAAACAAAAAATTTCCTACCGCGAACACGAAATCCAAGCCAAGATGCAATCTAGAAGACGGTAGCAACAAGGGGATTATCGAGTCTCACCCTTGAAGAGATTCCAAATCCTACAAGATGAGGCTCTTGTTGCTGCGGTAGATGTTCACTTGCCGCTTGCAAAAGCGCGTAGAAGATCTTGATCACGATCGCTTCCGGCGCCACGAACGGGCAGCACCTCCGTACTCGGTCACACGTTCGGTTGTTGATGAAGACGACGTCCACCTCCCGTTCCAGCGGGCAGCGGAAGTAGTAGCTCCTCTTGAATCCGGCAGCACGACGGCGTGGTGTCGGTGGTGGTGGAGAAATCCGGCGGAGCTTCGCTAAAGCTATGCGAAAGATATGGAGGAGAAGGGAGCGGCTAGGGTTTGGGAGGGGGTGGCCGGCCACTTCAATGGGGCGGCCAGCTTGTAGTCTTAGGGTGGCCGGCCCCCTCCCCTTGGCCCCTCATTATATAGGTGGAAGCCCCAAGTGTTGGTCTCCAAGTCTTCGAATAAGACCCGAACCAAAAACCTTCCATATGGTGGGGAAACCTACCCAAGCTAGGACTCTCACTAGAGGTGGGAGTTCCACCTCCCATATGGGGGGGGTGGCCGGCCCCCTAAGGGGGAGTCCACTTGGGACTCCTCCCCACTAGGGTTGGCCGGCCATGGAGGTGGAGTCCCATGTGGACTCCACCTTCCTTGGTGGTTTCTTCCGGACTTTTCTAGAACCTTCCATAGAACCTTCCGCGTCATTTTAATTCACATAAAATGACATCCTATATATGAATCTTATTCTCCGGACCATTCCGGAACTCCTCGTGATGTCCGGGATCTCATCCGGGACTCCGAACAAATATTCGAACTCCATTCCATATTCAAGCTCTACCATTTCAACATCCAACTTTAAGTGTGTCACCCTACGGTTCGCGAACTATGCGGACATGGTTGAGTACTCACTCCGACCAATAACCAATAGCAGGATCTGGAGATCCATAATGGCTCCCACATATTCAACGATGACTTTAGTGATCGAATGAACCATTCACATACGATACCAATTCCCTTTATCACGCGATATTTTACTTGTCCGAGGTTTGATCATTGGTATCACTCTATACCTTGTTCAACCTCGTCTCTTGACAAGTACTCTTTACTCGTACCGTGGTATGTGGTCTCTTATGAACTTATTCATATGCTTGCAAGACATTAGACGACATTCCACCGAGAGGGCCCAGAGTATATCTATCCACCATCGGGATGGACAAATCCCACTGTTGATCCATATGCCTCAACTCATACTTTCTGGATACTTAATCCCACCTTTATAACCACCCATTTACGCAGTGGCGTTTGGTGTAATCAAAGTACCTTTCCGGTATAAGTGATTTACATGATCTCATGGTCATAAGGACTAGGTAACTATGTATCGAAAGCTTATAGCAAATAACTTAATGACGAGATCTTATGCTACGCTTAATTGGGTGTGTCCATTACATCATTCATACAATGATATAACCTTGTTATTAATAATATCCAATGTTCATGATTATGAAACTAATCATCCATTAATCAATAAGCTAGTTAAGAGGCATACTAGGGACTCTTTTGTTGTTTACATATCACACATGTATCAATGTTTTGGTTAATACAATTATAGCATGGTATGTAAACATTATCATAAACACAAAGATATATATAATAACCATTTATTATTGCCTCTTGGGCATATCTCCAACAGTCTCCCACTTGCACTAGAGTCAATAATCTAGTTTACATTTGTAAAGATATAACACCTTGGCCTTCTGGTGCTTTATCATGTTTTGCTCACGGGAGAGGTTTTAGTCAACGGATCTGACACGCTCAGAAACGTATGTATTTTGTAATTCATTTGCGTCTCAACGCATCACTCATTACCAAATGAGTCGACATTAAATATGTTTGGTCTTCTGGTGGAACCTTAATTCCGCGGTCTGAAATATGTCACTAATATTGTCACACACAATATAGCTTCAAAGTTCTGACTCTGTCGGAACTACACCAAGTTCTCAAAGAACCTTTTGACTTAACATCCTTTGTCATTGTCAAAACAATGACATACTCTGCATTCTTTTGTAGAATCCGTCACAATATTTAGAACTCTTCTAAATCTAGCATAGACAACTTCTAGCTCATTGTGCTACCTTTTAAACAACACTTAGTCTAATTTGAGATTTGAAATTTTATTTTCATATGTGGCAAAACTAATATCGGTGCAACACCTTACAGCGATTTGTTTTGTTATTTCTCCATATAAAACTATATATATATACTTGGTTCTTCTTAAGTACTCAAGAATATCCTTACTGTTTTTCAGTGATCATCACATGAATTATTCTGGTACATGCTCATAACACTTTTAGAGCATAGGACATCTGATTGTGTACATATTATTCGTGGTCTATAATCACTCATGTGTTTTTACTCATTGAGTGTCAGATACACTCAAGTCTTTAAAACTTCACATGACAAGAACATCTTCTTAATATTTCTATATTGAACTATTTCAATATCCATTCTATGTACTTTGACTTAAACTTATTTTGTGTTTCAATCTATCTTCATAGATCTTGACACTAAATTTGTTTCAGTCCATATCTTTTCATTGAAGTTAATTTCTCAATGAAACCTTTTTAATCAAGTATATAATTACAGCATTTATAACCAACTATATGTCATCTACATAAAGTATTATAAATATGTCTTAGCGCTCCCACTTAATTTCTTGCAAATGCAAGCCTCTTCATCATCTCTGATGAAATCAAAAACTCTTTGACTATTTCATCTGGTGAAGATTCCAACTCCGTGATACTTACTTCATCCAATTGAAGTTTGTATACCTGTCTAGTATTCCACGGACCAGCAAAACTCTTGGTTGTATCTTGTATACACCTTTAATACACACTTCTGATAAGTAATGTATTTTGCCATCCTACTAGCATATCTCATAAAAGAAATATGTAGTGATTACTAGAATAATCCACATAGACTATAAGCATTGCTACGGAAGATCTAATCTTATCGTAGTCAACTCTTTGAACTTTGTCGTAAACAACTTTTTGACAAGTCGAGCTTCTTCAAGGATATTCCATCCAAGTCTATAGATCCATTTACTTTCAAAAAGTATTCATCTATTATGGATTTTATGGCGTATAGCCATTTTAACGGAGTCAGGGCCCATCATAACTTCTTTGTTTGTAGTTGGTTTATCATTGTTCAAAATCAATCCTTTGTCCACAAATCATTTATTTGATCACAAAGTAAACCATACCTACAAGGTTCAATATGTACTTCGATCTCCATGGCTAAAACACTTTGTAGTCATGGGAGCCTATGATCGTCGTGGCCGCTTCCGAAACCAATTCCGATGCTGCGCTACTCTGATCATTATGCTCAGGTTCATAAACCTTATCAAATTATATTGTCCTCCCACTCAAAATACTTCACTAGAAACAATTTCTCGGAAATAAGAAACATTGACGAACACTTTTGTCTTTGTCTCGTGGGAAGAATTTCCAATTAAATCTCTGGGATAACCAACAAAGACATTCATCCGATTTTGGTTGTAAACTATTAGACCAAAATTTAAAGAAAAGACTATTAGGGTTTATACCCATACCATAACTTGTATGGTGTCATTTCAACGGATCATGATGATGCTCTATTCAGTGTAAAAGCAGTAGTCACTAAAGCATAATCCACAAAAATATAATGGCGTCATAATATTTTATCTCATCATTAATCCAACAAGGTTTGGATACATCTCTCGGATACTATATCATCATTATGATGCTCCAAGAAATGTGAGTTGTAGAACAATTTCATGACTCTCTTAGATGTTCGCTAAAACTCGTAATTCAAATATTTTCACCATGATCTAATCATAGATATTTGACTTTTCTATTACGATGATTTCCACTTCATGCTGAAATTTATTTGAATCCATTCAAATGTTTCAAACTTCTTTCTTATTGAATATATCCACATATATACTCAATTCATTGTTGAAAGTTTTCATGAAGTAGAAGAATCTCCCGCACACAACTATGCCCAGTGAACCACATACATCATCATGTATTTTTCCACTAAGTTTGTTGCCCGTTCAACTCTTGGCCTATGAACGGTATTTTAATCATTCTCTTTAGAAAAGATTTGCAAGCGCCAAATGATTCAAAAATCAAATGACTCCAAAAATCCATTTGCATGGAGTTCCTTCATGCGTTCCTTTCTAACATGACCTAAATGGCGGTTCCACAAATAAGTGGAATTCAAATCATTTGCCTTATGGCATTTTAGCGTCAGTGTTATGTATGTGTGTTTCACTATTAAGATTTATAATAACTTATCCATCGTACATGGAGTAATGTCATAATTTGAACAACTCATTGTTTTTATTTGACCAGAGCAAAATAACATTTATTAAGTTCTTTATTATAAATTCTAAGGGCTAGATAGAATGCTAACGACGAACATAATAACACTTTATTTTGTTCCAGACGTGCATTCTTATCATATTCCTTGTCAGTCACTTAGGCCATTGTATTCTTGTATTGCGTTGTTTTGTATGACACTTCATACCAACCAATATGGTACAAATACCCAAGAATTTCATTGTGTGACCTAACTAGGAATACAACCATAACATGTATATCATTTATATACACCTGAGCTAGACTTTCTAGTCTTTTCTTTCTTTCTGCCAAAATATCTTTTGCAGTTTCTCTTTTAGCTTTCCTCATTATTCAGAAAAACACTTCAACATTTATAACTTCTAGGTTTGTTGGTCTAATACCAATAACCTTGAGGTTCTTATTTTGAAGTTGATCATCATATGACAAGTGTTCTAGATTTCACTATTAGTAACTTTGTAATACGATGAACAATTTCACTCATAATTTTATCCATCAATTCATGACAACTTTCTGAGACCATGTCTGTACATGCTAGGCTCATAAAGTTTAATCTTAGTATTCGCATGTGCAAATCTGGCTTGCACCCGTTGTAAGCACACGTAGAATCTATAACACCCGATCATCACGTGATGCTTCGATACGACGAGTCTTAGCAACGGTGCATACTAAGGATAATAACTTCATGGATATGCGAATATCGTTAGTGCCCCAATAGTTGGAGGATTGTGACGCCTGGCGTCTTCAACCTTCATACATTCCCATAAAACTTATGAGTTTATGTAGTCTCACCAAAATATATTCTATCATCTTGCAATAAGGTCTTAGATATCACATATATCTCATACCTTGATTATTTCTGAAAACTAAATTTTCAGCTCCTTACTTTTCAAACAAATTTGAACTTCAAGTTTGACGGAGACAAGATAACCTTAGGTACTAATTGAAACCTTAGCTCTTTGAATCAACAATGTGAGGTTTACTAAAAGTTTACAATAGGACTTAATCAATTCTTGATTCTTTAACAATACGGTACCAATCCGTAAAGTTTCTTGTCAGATTTTAACAGTATTTCTATCTCAATAACAAGACTAGCGCATAGCAGAAAACGGATGCCAATACTACAAAATTAATTCAAAATACTACTCAGACTATGTTTATGATAATTAGTTCATGTTCTAATCTAATTATTAATGAACTCCCACTTAATACAACATCCCTCATAGTTGTTAAGTGGTACACTATCCAAATCCACTACACCAAAACCGATCATCACGTGAGATGATGTAGCTTCAATGGTGAACATCAACATGTTGATCATATCATCCATATGACTCGTGTTCAACCTTTCGGTTTCTGTTGTCCCGAGGCCATGTCTGTACATGCTAGGCTCGTCAAGCAAACCCAAGTATTCTGCGTGTGCAACATGGCTTACACCCGTTGTATGTGAACGTTGAGTCTATCACATCCGATCATCACGAGATGTTTTGGAACGACGAACTGTACAACGGTGCATACGAGGGGAGAACACTTTATTATCTTGATATTAATGTGAGGGATCAACTTATAATGCTACCGTCGTGTTCTAAGCAAAATAAGATGCATAAAGGATTAACATCACATGCAATTCATATGTGATATGATATGGCCCTTTTGTCTTTGCGCCTTTGATCTTCATCTCCAAAGCACGGACATGATCTCCATCATCAACGGGCATGATCTCCATCATCGTTGGCGTAGCGTCAAGGTTCATGGCGCCGTCTTCATGGTTGTTCACCTCATGTAGCAACTATTACAACTACTTTGAAATACTACTCAACATGAAATTTAAAGACAACCATAAGGCTCCTGCCGGTTGCCACAATACAATAATGATCATCTCATACATATTCATCATCACATTATGGCCATATCACATCACCAAACCCTGCAAAAACAAGTTAGACGTCTCTAATTTGGTTTGCATATTTTACGTGGTTTAGGGTTTTCGAGAGAGATCTAATCTACCTACGAACATGAACCACAACGGTGATACTAATGTTGTCAATAGAAGAGTAAATTGAATCTTCACTATAGTAGGAGAGACAGACACCCGCAAAGCCTCTTATGCAATACAAGTTGCATGTCGAACGAGGAACAAGTCTCATGAACGCGGTCATGTAAAGTTAGTCCGAGCCGCTTCATCCCACTATGCCACAAAGATGCAAAGTACTCAAACTAAAGACAACAAGAGCATCAACGCCCACAAAACCATTGTGTTCTACTCGTGCAACCATCTATGCATAGACACGGCTCTAATACCACTGTAGGGATTCGTTGCATAGAAAACAAAAAAATTCCTACCGCGAACACGAAATCCAAGCCAAGATGCAATCTAGAAGACGGTAGCAACGAGGGGATTATCAAGTCTCACCCTTGAAGAGATTCCAAAGCCTACAAGATGAGGCTCTTGTTGCTGCGGTAGACGTTCACTTGCCGCTTGCAAAAGCGCGTAGAAGATCTTGATCACGATCGCTTCCGGCGCCACGAACGGGCAGCACCTCCGTAATCGGTCACACGTTCGGTTGTTGATGAAGATTACGTCCACCTCCCGTTCCAGCGGGCAGCGGAAGTAGTAGCTCCTCTTGAATCCGGCAGCACGACAGCGTGGTGTCGGTGGTTGTGGAGAAATCCGGCGGAGCTTCGCTAAAGCTATGCGGAAGATATGGAGGAGAAGGGGGCGGCTAGGGTTTGGGAGGGGGTGGCCGGCCACTTCAATGGGGCAGCCAGCTTGTAGTCTTAGGGTGGCCGGCCCCCTCCCCTTGGCCCCTCATTATATAGGTGGAAGCCCCAAGTGTTGGTCTCCAAGTCTTCGAATAAGACCCGAACCAAAAACCTTCCATATGGTGGGGAAACCTACCCAAGCTAGGACTCCCACTAGAGGTGGGAGTTCCACCTCCCATATGGGGGGGTGGCCGGCCCCCTAAGGGGGAGCCCACTTGGGACTCCTCCCCACTAGGGTTGGCTGGCCATGGAGGTGGAGTCCCATGTGGACTCCACCTTCCTTGGTGGTTTCTTCCGGACTTTTCTAGAACCTTCTAGAACCTTCCATAGAACCTTTCGCGTCATTTTAATTCACATAAAATGACATCCTATATATGAATCTTATTCTCTGGACCATTCCGGAACTCCTCGTGATGTCCGGGATCTCATCCGGGACTCCGAACAAATATTCGAACTCCATTCCATATTCAAGTTCTACCATTTCAACATCCAACTTTAAGTGTGTCACCCTACGGTTCGCGAACTATGCGGACATGGTTGAGTACTCACTCCGACCAATAACCAATAGCGGGATCTGGAGATCCATAATGGCTCCCACATATTCAACGATGACTTTAGTGATCGAATGAACCATTCACATATGATACCAATTCCCTTTGTCACGCGATATTTTACTTGTCCGAGGTTTGATCATTGGTATCACTCTATACCTTGTTCAACCTCGTCTCTTGACAAGTACTCTTTACTCGTACCGTGGTATGTGGTCTCTTATGAACTTATTCATATGCTTGCAAGATATTAGACGACATTCCACCGAGAGGGCCCAGAGTATATCTATCCGCCATCGGGATGGACAAATCCCACTGTTGATCCATATGCCTCAACTCATACTTTCTGGATACTTAATCCCACCTTTATAACCACCCATTTACGCAGTGGCGTTTGGTGTAATCAAAGTACCTTTCCGGTATAAGTGATTTACATGTTCTCATGGTCATAAGGACTAGGTAACTATGTATCGAAAGCTTATAGCAAATAACTTAATGACGAGATCTTATGCTACGCTTAATTGGGTGTGTCCATTACATCATTCATACAATGATATAACCTTGTTATTAATAACATCCAATGTTCATGATTATGAAACTAATCATCCATTAATCAACAAGCTAGTTAAGAGGCATACTAGGGACTCTTTTGTTGTTTACATATCACACATGTATCAATGTTTTGGTTAATACAATTATAGCATGGTATGTAAACATTATCATAAACACAAAGATATATATAATAACCATTTATTATTGCCTCTTGGGCATATTTCCAACAGTAACTTTGTACACTGGTCATGGGATCGTGAGTTGAATGCATAACGGGTATTTTGGACAGCTAGTCCGGGGTCCCCACAGGTGCCATTCGGGCAGGTGTACTGAGCCACCCGTCCCACGCCCGTTCACCACCCGGTCCCTGGCCCGGTCTACCGGGCCCCTGACCGGCCGAGTCTGAGTCAGACTCGGCCAGATCCCGATCTGGGTTGGTTTTTAATGTATTTTCTCGACCCCTGGTCGTCCTGAACCCTTATATAAGTGCCCAGAATGCCCCCCAAATTAGGTTTAGACCACGTTTAAGATAAACCCTAGTTCATAGTTGATTGCTTTGCAACTCTATTGAATCTATACTCCAATTTGAATCGGTCTCGAGTTTTGCTACTGAAAGTCTTGTGTGATCTGATGTTCCATTGGGAATTAGACGGTTGCAACTTACCGCTTCGTGGTCGGCGACTACGTGCGCAAGTGTGTGGAGTTGCGAATATCTTACAGGGTTGAGAGTTGTTGCATTGGCGACAGGGATCGATCGAGAGACTCGACAACGTCATACAACTTATCATCCACTTCATCATCGTGTATCTCCACTGTGTCCATCGTGTGTTCATCACTGATACGTCTCCAACGTATCGATAATTTCTTATGTTCCATGCCACATTATTGATGTTATCTACATGTTTTATGCACACTTTATGTCATATTCGTGCATTTTCTGGAACTAACCTATTAACAAGATGCCGAAGTGCCGATTCTTTGTTTTACTGCTGTTTTTGGTTTCAGAAATCCTAGTAACGAAATATTCTCGGAATTGGACGAAATCAACGCCCAGGGTCCTATTTTTCCACGAAGCTTCCAGAAGACCGAAGAGTCAACGAAGTGGGGCCACAGGGTGCCCAAACCCTAGGGCGGCGCGGCCCACCCCCTGGCCGCGCCGACCTATGGTGTGGGGCCCCTGTGCCCCCTCCTGACTTGCCCTTCCGCCTACTTAAAGCCTCCGTGACGAAACCCCCAGTACCGAGAGCCACGATACGGAAAACCTTACTGAGACGCCGCCGCCGCCGATCCCATCTCGGGGGATCCAGGAGATCGCCTCCGGCACCCTGCCGGAGAGGGGATTCATCTCCCGGAGGACTCTACACCGCCATGGTCGCCTCCGGTGTGATGTGTGAGTAGTCTACCCCTGGACTATGGGTCCATAGCAGTAGCTAGATGGTTGTCTTCTCCCCATTGTGCTATCATTGTCGGATCTTGTGAGCTGCCTAACATGATCAAGATCATCTATCTGTAATTCTATATGTTGCGTTTGTTGGGATCCGATGAATAGAGAATACTTGTTATGTTGATTATCAAAGTTATATCTATGTGTTGTTTATGATCTTGCATGCTTTCCGCTACTAGTAGATGCTCTGGCCAAGTAGATGCTTGTAACTCCAAGAGGGAGTATTTATGCTCGATAGTGGGTTCATGCCTGCATTCACACAGGACGATGACAGAAAGTTCTAAGGTTGTGTTGTGCTGTTGCCACTAGGGATAAAACATTGATGCTATGTCTAAGGATGTAGTTGTTGATTACATTACGCATCATACTTAATGCAATTGTCTATTGCTTTGCAACTTAATACTGGAAGGGGTTCGGATGATAACCTGAAGGTGGACTTTTTAGGCATAGATGCAGTTGGATGGCGGTCTATGTACTTTGTCGTAATGCCCAATTAAATCTCACTATACTCATCATGATATGTATGTGCATGGTCATGCTCTCTTTATTTGTCAATTGCCCAACTGTAATTTGTTCACCCAACATGCTGTTTATCTTATGGGAGAGACACCTCTAGTGAACTGTGGACCCCGGTCCAATTCTCTTTACTGAAATACAATCTACTGCAATACTGTTTTACTGTTTTCTGCAAACAATCATTTTCCACACAATACGGTTAATCCTTTGTTACAGCAAGCCGGTGAGATTGACAACCTCACTGTTTCGTTGGGGCAAAGTACTTTAGTTGTGTTGTGCAGGTTCCACGTTGGCGCCGGAATCCCTGGTGTTGCGCCGCACTACATCTCGCCGCCATCAACCTTCAACGTGCTTCTTGACTCCTACTGGTTCGATAAACCTTGGTTTCTTACTGAGGGAAACTTGCTGCTGTACGCATCACACCTTCCACTTGGGGTTCCCAACGAGCGTGTGCTTTACGCGTCATCAAGCTAAATTTCTGGCGCCGTTGCCGGGGAGATCAAGACACGCTGCAAGGGGAGTCTCCACTTCTCAATCTCTTTACTTTGTTTTTGTCTTGCTTAGTTTTATTTACTACTTTGTTTGCTGCACTAAATCAAAATACAAAAAAAATAGTTGCTAGTTTTACTTTATTTGCTGTCTTGTTTGCCATATTAAAAACACAAAAAAATTAGTTACTTGTTTTACTTTACTTAATATCATGCATGTTTTTATTTCACTAGTTAAGCATAATGGAAAACAACAAAAATATGAGAGATCTTTATGAACTTTATCTTGAATTAGGACATGAGGTGTTTGAAGAGAGAATTAAAAAAACCATGGAACTTTATATGCATGCTAATGGGAATGTTATTAGTATGAATGCTTTGAACACCATTGTTGCTAATGCTATGGAAAATTCTAAGCTTGGGGAAGCTGGCTCTGATGAGCATGATCTTTTTAGTCCCCCAAGCATTGAGGAGAAAATTTTCTTTTATGATTACAATACGCCTCCTATATATGATGATAGTGACTTTGTTGAATTTTCTCCCACTACAACTAATAAAATTGATTATGCTTATGTGGAGAGTAATAATTTTATGCATGAGACTCATGATAAGAATGCTTTATGTGATAGTTATATTGTTGAGTTTGCTCATGATACTACTGAAAGTTATTATGAGAGAGGAAAATATGGTTGTATAAATTTTCATGTTACTAAAATGCCTCTCTATATGCTGAAATTTTTGAAGCTAGACTTGTTTTATCTTCCTATGCTTGTCACTTTGCTCTTCATGAACTTGTTTATTTACAAGATTCCTATGCATAGGAAGCATGTTAGACTTAAATGTGTTTTGAATTTGCCTCTTGATGCTCTCTTTTGCTTCAAATACTATTTCTTGCGAGTGCATCATTAAAATTACTGAGCCCATCTTAAAGGCGTTAAAGAAAAGCGCTTATGGGAGACAACCCATGTTTTTACTACAGTATTTTTGTTTTATATTTGAGTCTTGGAAGTTGTTTACTACTGTAGCAACCTCTCCTTATCTTAGTTTTGTGTTTTATTGTGCCAAGTAAAGCCGTTGATAGAAAAGTAAGTACTAGATTTGGATTACTGCGCAGTTCCAGATTTCTTTGCTGTCACGAATCTGGGTCCACCTCCCTGTAGGTAACTCAGAAAATTAAGCCAATTTACGTGCATGATCCTCAGATATGTACGCAACTTTCATTCAATTTGAGCATTTTCATTTGAGCAAGTCTGGTGCCATTTTAAAATTCGTCAATACGAACTGTTCTGTTTTGACAGATTCTGCCTTTTATTTCGCATTGCCTCTTTTGCTATGATGGATGAATTTCTTTGATCCATTAATGTCCAGTAGCGTTATGCAATGTCCAGAAGTGTTAAGAATGATTGTGTCACCTCTGAATATGTTAATTTTTATTGTGCACTAACCCTCTAATGAGTTGTTTCGAGTTTGGTGTGGAGGAAGTTTTCAAGGATCAAGAGAGGAGTATGATGCAACATGATCAAGGAGAGTGAAAGCTCTAAGCTTGGGGATGCCCCGGTGGTTCACCCCAGCATATATCAAGAAGACTCAAGCGTCTAAGCTTGGGGATGCCCAAGGCATCCCCTTCTTCATCGACAACATTATCAGGTTCCTCCCCTGAAACTATATTTTTATTCCATCACATCTTATGTGCTTTTTCTTGGAGCGTCGGTTTGTTTTTGTTTTTGTTTGTTTGAATAAAATGGATCCTAGCATTCACTTTATGGGAGAGAGACACGCTCCGCTGTAGCATATGGACAAGTATGTCCTTGGTTTCTACTCATAGTATTCATGGCAAAGTTTCTCCTTCGTTAAATTGTTATATGGTTGGAATTGGAAAATGATACATGTAGTAATTGCTATAAATGTCTTGGGTAATGTGATACTTGGCAATTGTTGTGCTCATGTTTAAGCTCTTGCATCATATGCTTTGCACCCATTAATGAAGAAATACATAGAGCATGCTAAAATTTGGTTTGCATATTTGGTTTCTCTAAGGTCTAGATAATTTCTAGTATTGAGTTTGAACAACAAGGAAGATGGTGTAGAGTCTTATAATGTTTTCAATATGTCTTTTATGTGAGTTTTGCTGCACCGGTTCATCCTTGTGTTTGTTTCAAATAAGCCTTGCTAGCCTAAACCTTGTATCGAGAGGGAATACTTCTCATGCATCCAAAATACTTGAGCCAACCACTATGTCATTCGTGTCCACCATACCTACCTACTACATGGTATTTCTCCGCCATTCCAAAGTAAATTGCTTGAGTGCTACCTTTAAAATTCCATCATTCACCTTTGCAATATATAGCTCATGGGACAAATAGCTTAAAAACTATTGTGGTATTGAATATGTAATTATGCACTTTATCTCTTATTAAGTTGCTTGTTGCGCGATAACCATGTTCACTGGGGACGCCATCAACTACTCTTTGTTGAATTTCATGTGAGTTGCTATGCATGTTCGTCTTGTCTGAAGTAAGAGCGATCTACCACCTTATGGTTAAGCATGCATATTGTTAGAGAAGAACATTGGGCCGCTAACTAAAGCCATGATCCATGGTGGAAGTTTCAGTTTTGGACATATATCCTCAATCTCAAATGAGAAAATTATTAATTGTTGTTACATGCTTATGCATAAAAGAGGAGTCCATTATCTGTTGTCTATGTTGTCCCGGTATGGATGTCTAAGTTGAGAATAATCAATAGCGAGAAATCCAATGCGAGCTTTCTCCTTAGACCTTTGTACAGGCGGCATAGAGGTACCCCTTTGTGACACTTGGTAAAAACATGTGCATTGTGATGATCCGGTAGTCCAAGCTAATTAGGACAAGGTGCGGGCACTATTAGTATACTATGCATGAGGCTTGCAACTTATAAGATATAATTTACATGATACATATGCTTTATTACTACCGTTGACAAAATTGTTTCATGTTTTCAAAATCAAAGCTCTAGCACAAATATAGCAATCGATGCTTTTCCTCTATGAAGGACAATTCTTTTACTTTCAATGTTGAGTCAGTTCACCTATTTCTCTCCACCTCAAGAAGCAAACACTTGTGTGAACTATGCATTGATTCCTACATACTTGCTTATTGCACTTATTATATTACTCTATGTTGACAATATCCATGAGATATACATGTTACAAGTTGAAAGCAACCGCTGAAACTTAATCTTCTTTTGTGTTGCTTCAATGCCTTTACTTTGAATTATTGCTTTATGAGTTAACTCTTATGCAAGACTTATTGATGCTTGTCTTGAAGTGCTATTCATGAAAAGTCTTTGCTATATGATTCACTTGTTTACTCATGTCATATACATTGTTTTGATCGCTGCATTCACTACATATGCTTTACAAATAGTATGATCAAGATTATGATGGCATGTCATTCCAGAAATTATACGTATTTATCGTTTTACCTGCTCGGGACGAGCAGAACTAAGCTTGGGGATGCTGATACGTCTCCAACGTATCGATAATTTCTTATGTTCCATGCCACATTATTGATGTTATCTACATGTTTTATGCACACTTTATGTCATATTCGTGCATTTTCTGGAACTAACCTATTAACAAGATGCCGAAGTGCCAGTTGTTGTTTTCTGCTGTTTTTGGTTTCAGAAATCCTAGTAACGAAATATTCTCGGAATTGGACGAAATCAACGCCCAGGGTCCTATTTTTCCACGAAGCTTCCAGAAGACCGAAGAGTCAACGAAGTGGGGGCACAGGGTGCCCAAACCCTAGGGCGGCACGGCCCACCCCCTGGTCGCGCCGACCTATGGTGTGGGGCCCCTGTGCCCCCTCCTGACTTGCCCTTCCGCCTACTTAAAGCCTCCGTGACGAAACCCCCAGTACCGAGAGCCACGATACGGAAAACCTTACTGAGACGCCGCCGCCGCCGATCCCATCTCGGGGGATCCAGGAGATCGCCTCCGGCACCCTGCCGGAGAGGGGATTCATCTCCCGGAGGACTCTACACCGCCATGGTCGCCTCCAGTGTGATGTGTGAGTAGTCTACCCCTGGACTATGGGTCCATAGCAGTAGCTAGATGGTTGTCTTCTCCCCATTGTGCTATCATTGTCGGATCTTGTGAGCTGCCTAACATGATCAAGATCATCTATCTGTAATTCTATATGTTGCGTTTGTTGGGATCCGATGAATAGAGAATACTTGTTATGTTGATTATCAAAGTTATATCTATGTGTTGTTTATGATCTTGCATGCTTTCCGTTACTAGTAGATGCTCTGGCCAAGTAGATGCTTGTAACTCCAAGAGGGAGTATTTATGCTCGATAGTGGGTTCATGCCTGCATTGACACCTGGGACAGTGACAGAAAGTTCTAAGGTTGTGTTGTGCTGTTGCCACTAGGGATAAAACATTGATGCTATGTCTAAGGATGTAGTTGTTGATTACATTGCGCACCATACTTAATGCAATTGTCTGTTGCTTTGCAACTTAATACTGGAAGGGGTTCGGATGATAACCTGAAGGTGGACTTTTTAGGCATAGATGCAGTTGGATGGCGGTCTATGTACTTTGTCGTAATGCCCAATTAAATCTCACTATACTCATCATGATATGTATGTGCATGGTCATGCTCTCTTTATTTGTCAATTGCCCAACTGTAATTTGTTCACCCAACATGTTGTTTATCTTATGGGAGAGACACCTCTAGTGAACTGTGGACCCCGGTCCAATTCTATTTACTGAAATACAATCTCTTGCCAATCTTGTTTCTTGTTTTCTGCAAACAATCATTTTCCACACAATACGGTTAATACTTTGTTACAGCAAGCCGGTGAGATTGACAACCTCACTGTTTCGTTGGGGCAAAGTACTTTGGTTGTGTTGTGCAGGTTCCACGTTGGCGCCGGAATCCCTGGTGTTGCGCCGCACTACATCTCGCCGCCATCAACCTTCAATGTGCTTCTTGACTCCTACTGGTTCGATAAACCTTGGTTTCTTACTGAGGGAAACTTGCTGATGTACGCATCACACCTTCCACTTGGGGTTCCCAACGAGCGTGTGCTTTACGCGTCATCAATCACCACGGCCATCGCTTACTGAGAAGATCGGGAAACCCCTTATCATATGTCCTATTCTTCTTCAATGTGAGAAAGAAGTGCTGCAGATTCTGAGACCAAACTATAAAAGATACGAGGTCATGTGGGAGCGGGAAGCTTGCCTCCGAGAACATATTTCAAATGCATGGGCTGAGGCTGGGCCAAAGACAAACCTAGGCTAGATTAAGCTGGGTCTACCTGAGGTTATGAAATGTTTACATGAATGGAGCAAAACTAAATTTGGGAGCATCAAGTTGCAGCTTGAGAAGTCTAGGACACTTTCGGAACAACTTCAGAGTATGAATGCTGATAGGGAGGAAATACGTGCATTGGCAGATCAGATGAATGAGCTTCTTTATCTAGAGGAGATGATGTGGATGCAAAGATCAAGAATTGACTGGCTCCGGGAAGGTGATAGAAATACAAAAAAGATCATAGCAAGGCAGTTTGGAGGGCTAGGAAGAATAAAGTTAAAAAGATCATTGATGACCATGGTGTTGAGCATGATGACCACGCTATGATGGGCAAGCTAGCCAATGAGTATTTTGAAGGATTATTTTTTGCTGATAGTTCTTTGGATCCGGGCCTCATACTCCCTTTAATAGAAACAAAAGTATCTCCCGAAATGAATGCACAATTGTTGCTGGAGTTCACGGATAAGGAGATTTCTGATGCGTTCTTTCAGATAGGGCCTTTAAAGGCGCCAGGAGCAGATGGCTTTCCAGCCAGTTTCTTCCAAAGGAATTGGAGTATGTTCAAGGAAGAGATAATTCATGCGGTCAAGGAGTTCTTCAAGACAGGAATAATGTCGGCTGGTGTCAATGATGCTATCATCGTTTTGATCCCTAAGTGGATAATCCAACAAAAGTAACTGAGTTCAGACCCATTAGCCTATGTAATGTTATTTTAAAAATCGTTGCTAAATGCTCTGGTGAATAGATTGAGGCCGATCCTTGATGACATTGTGTCCCCAAACCAGAGCGCATTTGTCCCTGGAAGATTGATCACTGATAATGCACTAGTGGCGTTCGAGTGCTTTCACTATATACAGCAAGAGAAGGATCCGGAGAAGTGTTTGTGCATACAAAGTTGACCTCTCAAAGGCATATGATAGGGTGGATTGGAGTTTCTTGGAGCAAATAATGATAAAGATGGGCTTTGATTGCCGGTGGGTGAAGTGGATCATGACGTGTGTCACCACGGCAAGGAGATCCCCTCTCACCTTTTCTATTCCTCTTTGTGGATGATGGTTTGTCTGCGCTACTAAGGCGAGGAATGGGGACATCAAATTATAACACCGACCAGAATTTGTCCCCGAGCACCAGGTGTGTCACATCTGTTATTCGCTGATGACACTTTGCTTTTCTTTAAAGCTACGGTACAGGAAGCCCAACAAGTGAAGGAGATTGTGGAGGTGTATGGGAAAGCTACAGAATAGTTAATCAACCATGGTAAATGATCCACCATGTTTAGCCGTGGGTGCCCTGAAGCCTTGTAGGAGGAGATCAGAACTATCATGCATGTACAAAAGCCTCAGTTTAAAGCCAAATATCTTGGTCTGCCCACTCCAGAAGGCGGACTGAACAAGGCAAGCTTCAGAACCTGCAGACCAGATTTACCAAAAGGTTTATGGAATGGAGAGATGGTTTCCCATCGCAAGCTGCAAAAGAGGTGCTCATCAAGGCAGTGGCGCACTCAATTCCAACATACATAATGGGATTCTTGAAATTGCCTTTGGGGTTGTGCGATGACCTAAATCGTATGATTTGCAATTACTAGTGGGGGTCCAAGAAGAGAGCAAGGAAACCCCATTGGAAGTCCTGGGAGGCTCTGATACATCCAAAGACCCAAGGTGGCTTAGGTTTCAAGGATTATGTCTCTTCAACCAAGCTCTTCTAGCCCGGCAAGCATGGCGTCTAATAACGAAACCTGATAGTCTTTGTGCGTTGATCCTTAAAGCGTGCTATTATACTAATGGCCGCCTTGAGGACACTGTTTTTGCAGGTAATGCTTCTTCCTCATGGCAGGCGATCCAACATGGGCTGGAGCTGCTGAAAAAGGGGCTGGTATGGAGAGTCGGGGATGGTTGCCAGATCCGCATCTGGAGAGATCCCTGGTTGCCAAAACCCTTCTCCTACCGGCCTATGTCGGAGCGAGGAAATTGCGGACTAAAACAAGTATCGGAGCTGCTCACGGAGACGGGGGAATGGAAAGTCGACCTTCTTCGTTGATACTTTCGGAGCACGTTCATGCTCCGAAAGTATCAACGAAGAAGGTCGACTTGCATGGGCTCCTGGTCATCGAGGAATGTTCACCGTTAGCAGCGCATACAAGGTGGCTTCGGAGGCCATTCATCGCACGTCTACGTGCGTTGCGAGCAGGGCACCAGACGGCAGTCGTGTCGTCTGGGACACAGTTTGGGGTTGCCCTGCTCCTCCCAAGGTACGCATCTTTGCATGGCGTTTGGTAACAAATTCGTTAGCCACGTGGGAAAATAAAAAGAAACGGAAGCTGGAAGTATCTGATATTTGTGTTCTTTGTGGCATGGAATGTTAGGACACATACCACACCTTTTGCAGATGTCCGTCGGCGAGATTACTCTGGGAGGCGATGTGAGAGGTTTGGCCTCTGAAGGAGCATATACCCAATACTGGCAAGGAGTGGCTTTTCCACGCACTTGACCAAGCCTCAGAACAGGAACGTTTGATGATGTTGATGACATTCTGGAGAATATGGCATGTGCGAAATTAACTCGTGCACCACAAGGTGGCGCCACCAGTCAAAGCTTCTCGAAGGTTTTTATGCAGTTATGTTGACTCGCTGCTGTGTATCAGACAAGAACCAATGTCATATCCGATAAAAGGGAAGATGGCCATCACCCCTGTATGCACAACGGGTAGGATGCGTAGGCGTAAGGAAGTCGAGGAGTCTCGGGGTAAAGATGTGCGGTCTAAACCACCTCAGGGATGGACCAAGCTGAATGTTGATGGAGCTTGGGCTGAAGCGGATCACACTGGTCGTACAGGCATGATCTTGAGGGACGAAGAAGGCGCCATTATTTTCACTGGGTGTAGGTTTTTACAGAGATGTGAGAGTCCGCTTGAAGCGGAGGTGGTGGCCTGCAATGAAGGTCTAGCATTAGCCTTGGAGTCGTGGAGAGTGACTGTTTGGAGGCAGTGTCCATGATCAACAGCAAGAGCACTAACAGGTCTGAGGTAGCAGCACTAATTGATGTTGCTAAGCATTTGTGTAATTCTGATAGAGAATGCCAGATCAAACACATTAGTAGAGATTTAAATGGTGTGAGTCACACCTTAGCTAAAATAGGTTGCAAAAATTAGTGTTCTATGGTCTGGTTCCGTCATGGACCAGACATTATTAGGCAGGCTTGTAATCATGATGTTACTCCTATGGAGTGATTAATAAATTTCTTTCCGCAAAAAGTACGTCATAATATTCTGGTCGAACCACAGCACGTTATGATTGATTGAACCAACATTGCAGCAAAACAAATTAGCATGTTCAACAGCACCAGTCATAGAGGAAGTAGTATATGCATTCAGTTTCACCAACCAGGTATGAAAAACAGTGAAATATTGTGGAATGACATAATTCAGTTCCAACAAAATTGATTTTTACGCATCACAGGTTCCTTCCAGTGGAACCAACAGAGCTTCTCTCACTCTACATAATTTAATCATCACCCGACATTTTCAAGAAATTCCAGCGATAGCACAAACAACACCAGCAGGAACGAAATATATCCACCATCTGTCACCTCCATCCTTCACAAGGGAGGCTGCCTCCTGCAGTTACTGCCACTGTGAGGCACCAAGCCAATCTTCTCGTCGACATACTGCGCAAACTTCACCCTTGGCCCCTGGGAGTTCAGAAGCAGGCCAGATTTCCATTAGATATCTAGCTGACTACAGCAAGTTATCACGGCCAAACATGGTGTACCTACTACTCACGGGAATTTTGCAGTGTGAGTTGAGTTCCACCAGCATCTGCCGCCGGCGGTCCCTGGCAACCTCCTCCACCCACGATGCCCTCTGGCAAGCCTCTTTGATCTGCTCCTGCAGTGATTTCAAGAAATCTGTCTTCAGCCACAAGATTTCTAAACATGCAGACAGCAGATATACTGCAGATGACACAAATGCTAACATTTTCAAACTGGATTTGCATCCGCTAAAATGAAGTTGACAGGTTAAAGAAATTAGAGTGAAATAGTGGACAGGTCAGGTTTCAACAAATCCAGATTGAGTTCAGTGGTAGAAACCAAATTCCTAAAAGAAGTACCAGTATGTGCTCACAACTTGCACACATAAACACAAGACAAGTGACAGTAATGATTCAGTTCAGGCATCTAAAATCTTCAATTGGAAGGAAAAGAAAGTAGAAGCAGACAGTGTGCAGGTCAGATTCCACTCTACAGTTCCAGTTCGGTGTTAAAGCTGGCTTTCTAACATGTTTCATTGGCTGCGCCATGCCAGGAGCTCTGGTTAATATAACAATCTCATATATGAAGACTGCAGTAGAAACACAGAATGAATGTGTAGGTGACAACCTGAATCCACTAGTGCTGTGTTTGATTCACTTACAGTTCACTTCCATATCAAATTTGAAGTGCTGGTCCTGATCTCCTATTTCAGTTAGGCACATAATAGCTAATGCAAAACAAGTAGCAAAGCAAAAAAGACAGTATTTCTCCTTTCCTTTATGAAAGAAAAATGCTAGTCTTGAACTTCATCATACTTACTTTGCCAGAAGGTTTTTCCGCCAGACTACGCAGGATCGCCACCTCCTCCAGTAGGTTCCCGATTACATCATCCGCCTCCTGCATCTGTTTCCTGGAGAACTCAAAAGCTCGATCAGCACGCAACCGGAACACGGAGCAGTCAAGACACATGCAGATGCCCTTGCACCCCCAGCTTGTGTGCCTCTTAAGTATCCCTTTCTTTGGAGAAAGCTTCTTCGGAGACAGGACTTGTTTCTTCAAGCAAGAGATGCCAGCGTGAGAAGGCTTGCAGATCATTCCCAGATCAAGCAATAGGCCATCCGGAGAAGCCATAGAATAATGTCTCTCTTGTGCACCATGTTGATCAGCTCCATCGTCCTCTGTTACTGACTTGGTAGGGCTACCCAAACCAATATCAGGACACCTAGACTCCGAGCTCTGGCATTGTTGTACTTTAGCAAGTTCAGCCTTGTCTTGTAACAACTTGGAGTCACCCTTGCCGGAAGTTAGTCCACTTGCCTCATCTCCGTCTGACTTTGTAATGTTTTCTTCTACTGCAATTCCTTCAACTTCAGCCGCATTGCTTTCCACAGGAAAATCTTCCAAGACAGCAACCTGGCAGTGTCTATCTGAAGATGACAATACTTCTGGTGTGACTTTCTGCGATTCAGCTATACAGTCCAAGACATCATCGCTCGCATCCAATGCCAATTGTTTCTCTTCTGGAACTCTCTGAAGCCTGGCCCTGTTTCCTTCCTGAGAGGAGATATCTGGTACAGCAAGACAAGAAGAAGCACACTATAAGAAAACTGAACTGCAAAAAAGTGTTGGCAGTGAGATCGAGGAGATTAGTAAGGTTTTTAATTCTTTTGAAATCTCCTACATTCCTAGGAATGCTAATTTGGCAGCGCATTATTGTGACAAGGAAGCATCACCATGTAACCCAGAATGTATGTGGATTGGCTGAGCCAACATCTGTAGAATTGGTGATGCAGCTAGAATGTAATCCTACATGATATTTAATAAAGCCTTTGTTTTCTCAAAAAAAGTATTGGAGACCATTTAACAGTGAAACAGAACACGAGAGCAGTGGACTCACCATTCTCCATGAGAAATGGCAGCATCCTCTTGTAGCTGAATGAGCTCGGATGAGGAACGAACCTTGACCTCGTGCAGCGAGCAAGACACTGAAACAAGCAGAAGCGCGAAATTATGTCATCGCTACACAAGCAATCCTATTAATCTTGCTTGATCTACAGATGCAAAGTAAGAAATGCGGTAGCAGGAACTCACAGGCTTGCTGCTTGCGAGATCACCAGGTACGACCTTGGTTTGCTCTTTGACACTGTCGCAGAGCTCCTTCATTTCCTGGTCTCCTCCAGGCTTGACAGCAAGCAGCTCTGCATAATCCATCTTAACAGACTTGTCATCTGATTTCAACGCCTCCTTTTCTTCTACTGTTGTTTCAGCTTCAGCTACATCTCTTTTTTCAGGAAAGTCTTCTGAAACAGTAAGCTGAGGTTGTCCAGTGGCCATGACAGCATTCCTGGCAGCAACCAGGTCTCCAACTGAAGCTAACACTTCTTGTGTGACTTCCTGAACCTCAGCTGCACTGCTGCCATCCAGAGAAACTTGCGGCACGGCGCACTGAATCTGTGCAGCAGAATTTCCATCTGCTGATGATGTCACTTCTACCACTCTGTTTACTTGAGCTCCGTCAAGTTCTTCAGGAGAGCCTTCTGATGCTATATGTTCCTCTTCTGACACTCTACGAACCTTAGCCCTATCTTCCCCCTGGGAAGAGATTTCTGATACGGAAAGCAGCGTCCTGTCAGAAAGCCGAACTCTAAAAGAGATGCTGCAAAATTACAATCAGCTGAACATGGTAGTCAACTCACCATTCTCCTTAAGAAATGGCAGCATCCTCTTGTAGCTAAATGAGCTCGCGTGATGGACAAACCTTGACCTTGTGCAGCGGGCAACACACTGAAAAGCAACATGATTTGATTACTATGCTATTCAGGAAACACTCAACCGTGCTTAATACAGTTACAGAAGCAGGTCCGGGCCGACAGGAGTGCGGCCCGTGCGGCCACACAGGGCCCAAAAAATTTTAGTTTATCCTTCTATAGGTTGTAATTCTGTGTATAAACACGAAAGCATTACAGCCCGAATGTTCTCACATCGCTACTGAAATTTGGAAGGCTAATAGGTTGCATGTTTGATTCCTGATAGCAAAGCAACTCGCGTGACACATATTTTTTCTGGGTTTTTTTGCTATTTTGATTGATGCCTATGATTCCAAAACTACACCGTGTACTTATTTTCCCCATTTTTTTGCTAATTGGATTGATGTCTATTGATTTCAAAACTGCACTGAAATATGTTAACTTTTGAGATCCAATTAAGTAAATAATCACTTCGACTTTAACTTATAAAGAGTGCAGTAAATTTGATATAGTGTTATTCTATTCGTCTCATGGGTATAATTCTAGTAATAGGCTTATCTATGTACATGCACTTATTGGAATAGATTTACATGCTATAAGCTTTTGAAATTCCGAAAGTGTTTTCTAGGAGTGCTGTAAATTTGATAGTGTTATTCTATTTGTCTCATGGGGATAGTTCTAATAATAGGCTTATCTATGTACATGCGCTTATTGGAATAGATTTACATGCTATAATCTTCTGAAATTCCGAAAGTGTTTTCTAGGAGTGCTGTAAATTTGATATACTGTTATTCTATTTGTCTCATGGGGATAGTTCTAATAATAGGCTTATCTATGTACATGCACTTATTGGAATAGATTAACATGCTATAATCTTTTGAAATTATGAAAGTGTTTTTCTAGGAGTGCGGTAAATTTGATATAGTGTTATTCTATTCGTCTCATGGGGATAGTTCTAATAATAGGCAATCTATAGCCATTGAAACTAGTTTTTTCTTGTTTAAAAGTCCTTCTAAGACAAATAAGTTTCGCACAGTTAAAACACTTTCGGAAAACACTTAAAAATGGGCCCCTGAATCACTATAATTGTTCAATAATCCTATTTCCTAGTGAGACAGGGGGGCATTTATAGTTTTGCACAGGGCCTCGGATTTTGTCAGCCCAGCCCGGGCCGGCCCTGCAGAGAAGCACATATTATTGACGCCGTTACACTTACACGGTACAAGCGCAGCCTATCATGCTTAATCTACAGACCCAAAAGGAGAGGCAGTACCAATACACTCACCGGCTTGCTGCTGGCGAGATGAGCAGAGACGACCTTGGGTTCTTCATTGACACTATCACAGCAAGCCTGCATCTCCCGGTCTACTGCACCCTCCACAGCAAGCGGCTCCACGGAATCCACTACAGGAGCAGCTCCAACTTGGCTCCCACTCCCGTCCTCAGCTTCGTCGGCCAGCCCAGTGTCAGATCCGCCGAGCTCATTGTTTGCTGAGTCGGAGACCTTGGGTTCTGAAGGCGTGTCCGAGATGTCTGAACCTGTCGACCACGTCAGTCAGTCCACAGAGCGAAGAGATATTCGGGAGTAGGGGAGGAGGAGGAGGAGGAGGAGGAGGAGGGAGGGTGGTACCGTTCTTTGCCGCCATCTGGTTCAGGAACGGCAGGAGGCGCCGGTAGCCGAAGGAGGCCGGGTTGCGCACTAGCTTGGATCGCGGCAGCACCTGGAGATCCGTTCAGAAAGGAGGTCAGATAGGGAAATCGAGAATAGATTTTGACAGATGCGCGAGGTATGAACGAAGGCCGAAGGGGGTGAGTAAATGAGACTAACCGGCTTCCTCTCGCGGTCTTGGGCTGCCGCCGCGGTGGGCTCCGGCGGGGTGGACTGGGCCACCTGGATCTCGACGACGGCGGGCACGGGCTTGGCGGCGGCGGGGGGGTCGGGGGAGGCGTCGGGAGGCGGCGCGGAGGCCGGGGGCACCACGCGGCGGATGCGGAGGTCCTTAACGGGGGCGTTGGCAGAGGCGCCGCCGTTGCTTGCATCGAAGAGGTGGTGCAGGAGCTTGGCGTGGCGGCGGGAGGTGACGCCACCGACGACCGGCGCGGCGGGGATCTTCTGGGTCGGCATGGCGGCGGTGGCAGCTGCGCGTCGGGAGCTGGCTTGGTGGATTTGGGAGAAGGGGAGGGGAACTGTGGGGAGAAAAGGAGGGGATTTGGCGGGGAACCGGGCCAGTTTCGCGCCAAAACGGGTTGGAGGCGGGGAGCCTTGTGTTTTTTCTTTCTTTTCTTCACCGGGAACTCTTTTTTTTTAGTGTAAACGCCTTTAAAAAAATTTTGCTTCGCCGCGAAAATCTATTCACACACACCTTGCTAATCTGGCTGCCTTAGAGCATCTCCAGTCGCGTCCCCCAAATGAGGTTTGGGAGACCGCGGACAAGAAATGGAGCAAAAAGCTGTCCAGTCGCGTCCCCCAAAGCTAATTAGCGCCCCATTTTGTGTCCGGCGTCCCCGGTAGAGACTCTATCCTAGTCCCCACATGCTAGTCTCTTTCCCCACACTTTCTCTCACCTACTTTTCCCACATGGGGTGGTCCCCTCTATTCAAATGCATGCATCCGGACGCTATTTGAGGGACGCGGCTGGGAAGGGCCTCTTTTTTGTGCAGATTTTTGGTCTCTTTTTGTCCGGCGCGGTCCCAGACGTGCCCCAAATCATTTATGCCGGACGCTTTTTGAGGGACGCGACTGGAGATGCTCTTAGAGCATCACTAGCAGCAGAACACAGCCCTCAAAAAAATTGAAGGCTCAACCCTCATTTTTCATCCCAACGTGTACAAATCCACGTTGAGAGGCAAAATACCCAGGCCCATTCATCTGGTCAACGACGCGTCGCGGGAGGAAAAAATCCCTCAACAGCTCGAGCCTCCTCCTTCCCCCTCGTCGCCGCCGCCCCGATTCCGCCTGCGCCCGGCCGTCCCCGCCCAATCCAACCTCGCCCCGCCACCCCGCCTACCCCCGCCGCCCCGCCTTCGCCTGCGCCTGACCCGAATCGGTAGCCGCCCGACCCGGATCGGCCGCCGCACCTCGCCGCCCCGCCTCCGCTGCGCCGGCCGCGCTCGTCCACCGGCGGTCGAGATGCCGCCGCGCCGCGCTCGTCCACCGACTACCAAGGCGTGCGGCTCCGCCCCTCCGACCGGTGGGCCGCCGAGATCACGCGCGACGGCCAGCGCTTTTGGCTCGAGAGCCGGGACTTTCGAGTCGGCGGACCTCGTCGCCCCCGCATACGACGTCATGGTCTGGCGTTTCGACAGCGCCGCCGGGCCGCTCAACTTCTTCGACGTCGATGGCCTCACGGCGACGGAGTTCGTGGCGCCAGTGTTCAACGTCATTACCCGCGCCGAGGAGTGCACCATCCGTTGGGAATATATGCGGATGTCCATCCGCAACCACGATGAGGCGGAGATGGCCGCCTTCCATGCGGCACATTTGGAGCACGTCGAAGCGGAGCTGGAGTTTTGCATTCAACTCGCAGCGCAGCGAGCTGCGGCGGCCGCTGCCCGTCCGTCTTCATCCTCGGCGATGCCTCTTGTAACACCCCAAATTTTCAAAACAAAGAAAAACTCAATTTCCCTATTTCCAAAATTTGGAGCCAACAAAAATTTTGAATTGCATTACCCTATGTGCATTGTGTTCATGCATGTATGTGGGGTTCTTGCCATGAATGTTTGTTTGAAGTGTTGAACAAGATCAAAACCCTAAACCCTACCCCATCTCAAAATCAAGGAGAAACAAAGAAAAGGAGAAATAAAAGAAAAGTCATATGTGGGCATATAGCCATATCTGCAAATATGAACCTAAGCCATGTGTACCTTGCTTAGATGGTTTGAAACTATTACTAATACCAACCTACTACTCAAGTAACCCAAAAGAATACAATTTGGATCAAAGTGAAACAAAATAAAAGAAAATAAAAATATCATCGCATCGGGAACTCTTTTTTTTAGTGTAAACGCCTTACAAAAAAATTTGCTTCTGAATGGATCGTAGCGAACAAAAGGGGGGGTGAATGGCGCTACGACAAGTTTTAGCATTTTTCAATTTTAGCGCAACGGAAGGTAAAGGTGATAGCTTTAGCAATAGTGGTGTTCCTACAATGATACTAGGACAAGTGCAACAAGTAAAGGAATCAACAAGATAGTAAGAGTAAGGAGCGAGACAACCGGAGGGCGCGAAGGCGAGGCGAGGTTTGTTTACCGCAGTTCCTTCCACAATAGGAAGTACGTCTGCGTTGAGGAGGTGCTAGTCTCACACAAGAGACTAGACGGGCACACCACAAAGGAAGGCCTCACCTTCTTCCTCGAGAGAACTCCACGAAGGTGCTCCCCCTCTTCCACTAAGGCACCGGTCGAGGCGGTGATTCCTTCACAAGGTTGGGGCGAGCTCCACACACAAGGATGCTCCCAACACCCTATGGAGCTAGTACATCACCAAGCTAGCTTCCATAGCTGCACATCTCCAATGCTCCACAATAGGAACCCTTCCAATGCCCCACCAAGGAACTCTTCCAATGCTCCACCGAAGGAACCCTTCCAATGCCCCACCAAGGAACCCTTCCAATGATCCACCAAGGAACCCTTCCAATGATCCACCAAGGAACTCTTCCAATGCTCCACCAAAGGAAACCTACCACCAAGATCCACTAAGGAGTACCACGAATTGGCGAACTTTCTCTCGGTAGAATGATAGATCGGGGTCTCCTCCACCACTCCTCAAAGTATGAGCAAGATTGGTTGGGTGGATGGGGAGATCCCCTCAATTTTGAGCTCAGCAACAATGGAGGGGAGAGAGAGAGAAGAGCTAAATCGGGCTGGAGAAGAAGGGGCCTTTATATAGGTCCCTCCAAATCCAACCGTTAGGTGCTATTTTTGCCTAAACGGTACTACCGCTTCTGGGAAGCGGTACTACCGCTCTGAGTTCGAATCCCCACAGAACTTGTCCACGTGGACACATCGCGGTACTACCGCTTGCGGTATCGCTCGAGGTACCGCAACAGGGTCCAAACCTTACTGGACTCGAAGTGAAGCGGTACCACAGCGGTACAACCGTGACGTGTTACGGTACTTGAGCGGTACAATGGGCGGTACTACCGCTCGCAAGCGGTACTACCGCTCAAGGTACCGTAAAGGTACCGTAACCTGTTCTGTGGGACAGTTTCGCGTGCAATCCTCAGAGCGGTATCTCGGGCGGTACCAGTAGGGGTAGAGGTACCTGACATAGGCATCCCCAATGGGCCTGCCGAAGATAGTACCCGGGGTTTACTGAAGGCCCACGACTCGAAGAATAAGAAGAATCGGAAGCCCAAGTTGATATTTAGGAAAGCTAGAGTTGTATTAGAAGGCGATGTTTGTAATCTTGCGGGATGGGTTGGAAACCCTCCCGGACTCTATAACTTGTACAATATGAATCCCTCGACTCCATCTCCTATATAAGGGGGAGTCGAGGGACAAAGAAAGGATCGAATCATTGTCTCTCAAACCCTAGTTTTCATAATCGTCGAGTACTTTTCGGCTGAAACCTTCGAGATCTACTTGCCCTCTACTTCCAACTAAACCCTAGCCTATAACCCGTAGGCATTGACAAGTTAATCCCTTGTCAATTGGCGCCGTCTGTGGGAATTAGAGGCGTCAAGGATCTGGTCTCGATGGCACGTTCAAGATCGTCGACTTCATCAACAGCAAGCAACGCGATGGATCGAGGTAAACAGATCGCAACTGGTCCTGTCGATTTTGTTCCTCACCCGCCCTCCCGTTTGGATGCATATGCGTATCTGGAGGAGCCTATGGAGATGACGTTCGGAAGATTCCACTTTCGCGTCGAGAAAGAGGGAACGTATCGTCTCGAAATTCCGATATCGTCGGGATTGTCGGCGGTCGATTCCAATTTTTCGAATTCAACGTCGTCGACCAAGTCAGGCGAAGAGGAGACTTCATCGCCACGCTTCATCAGCACCAGGGCAAGCAAAAAGCCCGCCAAGATCTTCAGCGACATGTCCTTCGAGTCATCTGCGGACTCCTATATAAGCGATGACTCGAGCAGTGTCGACAGCTTCAAGTTCATCGACAAATCCACTACAGTGGGCAAGGTCTTCACCAATCTTTATGATGGTGTCACCAAACCCAGCACAGATCTGAATACAAAATACCATCAGATTTATGCCATCGGAGAGCCAAGCCGCGACCAGGAGGAAACATCTGAGGCTTTCGACGATTTGGGAAATCCATATGTCGATCCCTCTGATTTACGACGAGGTCTAGGGAACAAATATATCGGATCTGAGCCTCGCGATAAAGTTCAACTCCCGCAAGCAGCATGGGATAGAGCCGCAAGAGCTATGGATGGCTCAGAACCAATGGCCACAACAGCTACGCCAGAAGAGTTGCAAGCATATCAATATAGGCTCGCACGGGCTGCGAGGGAATTGGAAAAACAGACAGCTGCCCTGAACAGAAGAAAGGAGGCAGCCTCTGCGTCAAGCAGGCGAAGGGCAGAGTTGAGTCGACAATCTGGAACCTCGGGAGATAGCCACAGGGAAGCTCGAAACAGAGCAAGGTCAAGGTTGCAACATATACCCGAAGGAGAAAGAGAGCACTTGGTTCAAAACCTCGACATGTCTTTTATGTCGATAGACACGAGAGGGAATATTATCCCCAAGACACCAGAAGCTGGGTATACGGCGACACAAGACTTTATCCTTGCGTCCAAGTCACCTCCAGGAGATCCAAGGGAGGCACTGTACAACATGGCAATGGCAGGAGTTGGAGCCATGGGAACGGCGTTTGCATCAACACCTCCCGAAGGAACAGCAAGGCAAAATAGTCCACGACCTGCGGCAGCAGCAGCAGCGAATCCCAAAGGAACAAGTGGAGCAAGAGATACGGCAGCACAAGCAAGGGTGGACAGAGCACGGCAAAGCAGAAGGGAACATCGGCACTCCCCAGAACTAAACGACGAGGATATGTGCGGATTGCCATGCTTCACAAGGAGAGTACGAAAAACTCGAGTCCCTTCGGGATTTAAGTTGCCTGATAACTTCAAGAAATTTGACGGCTTGCAAGATCTAGAGGATTGGCTAGTTGATTACCTCGAGACGGTGAAGCTCACTGGAGGGACCAGAGCAACAGCTATGCAAAGCATCCAGGTGCATTTAAATGGAGCTGCGCGATCTTGGATCAAGAAGCTTCCTCCAGGATCTATCGACAGCTGGGATAGCTTCGAGGACATATTCGTCAAGAATTTCCGGTCCACCTGCAAAAAACCCGCATCGCTAGAGGAATTGCGGGCATGTCGACAGAAGCCAGACGAATCAATGAGAAAATATATCCAGAGGTGGAATATCATCAAAAACTCGGCAGAGAATATATCTGACGAGAGAGCGATAGATGTGTTTGTCGCAAGAATCAGGCGAGGAGATTTTGTCGAGGATTTGGGAAGAACCAATCCAAAGACAGTATCAGCATTGATGGAGATAGCAAACAGATGGGCAGATGGAGAAGATGATGTTCACAACAAACGGCATAGGTCACCAGAGGAGGACCGCGGCCGAAATTATCAAAATAGGCGACGATTTCCTCGGCAGTACTCGGGTTACGATGCACCTGGGCAAATTTCGGCTGGCTTTCGAGCAAGCGCCGGAGGAAACAATAGAGATGATTACCAGAGGAGCAACGAGCAGCGAGGCGACAATAGAGATGACTCTCGAAACAACAGGCAAAACACCGGGTCGAGGTTTTAGAGGCCTTTCGTGTCTCCCGAGGAGATGATGAACGGGCCGTGTCAAATGCATTTTTATCTTGACAACAACGGGAAAAGACAGTCGGGACATTTGCAGAAGGATTGCTGAAACTTTCAGGCAATGTTACGATGGGCCGGGCATGCCAATGCTCAGGCAGCACCCAGAAATCCTCAGGGGCCCAGGAGTGAAATTCACCTACCACCCCCTCCCGCAATTACGGACGATAATCGACACTAGCTCAGAATTGCGGCAGCACCTGCACCACCGCCTTATGTTGATCCCAATTCCAATGGAGCGGTCTCGATGATTCAGAAAGGCAGGCCATCCAATAGAGCTCAGAAAGTAATCTCGCGACAGGTGTTCATGGCAGAGAAGATGCCTCCACCAACAGTCGAGTATCTTAATTGGTCAGGGCAAGATATTGGCTTCACAATAGCGGATCATCCACAGCAAGTTCCTCGACCAGAGAAATCAGCACTCATCTTACCAGTAGTAATTGCAGGATTCGACGTATCTCGAGTGTTCATAGACGGCGGCAGCAGTTTAAACCTTATGTATGCATATACATTAAGGAAGATGAACATATCCCTAGCAAATCTAAAACCAACCGACACACGATTCCACGGTATTACACCAGAGAAGCCAAGTTATCCGCTCGGGAAGATTAACCTCGATGTTCAGTTTGGTACCCGAGAAAACTACAGGATAGAGAGGCTGGAATTCGAAGTCGTGGATTTCCCATCACAATACCACGCTTTGTTGGGACGACCAGCATATGCTAGGTTTATGGCGGTACCACATTACACGTACTTGTTGTGGAGGATGCCTGGACCTAAGGGACCAATCACGGTCAAAGGAAGCTTTGCGTTAGCCGATAAGTGCGATAAGGATTTTCATCGACTGTCAGAAACTTTCGGGATGCAAGCAGAGTATATGGCGTCAAGACTCACGACTGACTATGATGTGCTGCCAGATGTAGGAAGGCCAAACAAAGAATCAACTTTCAACACTGAGAAAAATTCTAAGGAGGTGCAGATTCACCCGACAGACCCGAAGAAGACGACGTCCATCGCAAAAGATATGGACCTCTCATAGGAAAGCGTGCTCGTCGAGTTCCTCCGTGAGAACTGGAAAATCTTCGCATGGTGTCCAGCTGACATGCCAGGAGTACCCAGGGAACTTGCCGAGCACCACCTAAACTTGGATCCACTAGCGAGACCAATCAAACAACCTTTGCGGCGTTTTTCAGAGCCAAACCGCAAAGCTATGATGTCAGAAATAGATCGACTAAGAGAAGCTGGTTTTATTAAAGAGCTGCATACAGAGGCCACATGGGTAGCAAATCTAGTGTTGGTGCCGAAGAAAAACACTAAAGTCCTTCGCATGTGCGTCGATTTTACGTGTCTCAATAAACATTGCCCAAAGGATCACTTTCCCCTCCCGAGGATCGATCAAATCATCGACTCCATGGCAGGATGTGAACGTCTTTCCTTTTTGGATGCATACTCTGGTTATAACCAGATCAGATTGAAAGAAGAAGATGAGGTCAAAAAAGCGTTCATCACACCTTACGGCGTGTTTTGCTACAGAACAATGCCTTTTGGTCTGAAAAACGCGAGAGCAACATACCAGAGGATGATGCAAAAGTGCTTGGCGACACAAATTGGGAAAAATGTACAAGTGTACATCGACGATGTCATCATAACATCAAAGAAGGGAACGATGCTAATTGAGGATCTGAAGGAAACTTTCGACTACCTTGACAAATTCTGCCTCAAGTTGAACCCGATGAAGTGTTCCTTTGGCGTCCCTGCAGGAGAACTTCTTGGTTTTCTAGTTTCAGCGAGAGGGATTGAAGCAAATGCCGAAAAAATCCAAGCGATCGTAACCATGAGGAAGCCAACGAAGTTAAAGGAAATACAACAGTTAACTGGGCGAGTCGCAGCTTTAAGCAGATTTGTCGCCAGGCTGGGAGAAAAAGCATTACCGTTCTATGCTTTAATCAAGCAAGGGGAGAAATTCCAGTGGAACGAAGAGGCCGATAGAGCTTTCGAGGATTTGAAGCGCACAATTTCGACACCACCAATCCTGGTGGCGCCGAAAGAGAAGGAACCTCTCCTGCTATACATCGCAGCCACACCCCAGGTGGTTAGCACGGTGCTAGTCGTTGAAAGAGAAGAACAAGGAAAACTCCACGGAGTGCAAAGGCCGGTATATTTTATCAGTGAAGTTTTATCTCCTTCAAAACAGCGGTACCCGCAATACCAGAAGTTAGCATATGGAGTATTCACGACAGCAAGAAAATTGCACCACTATTTTTCGGCACACCCGATCATAGTGGTCAATGAAGCACCCCTATCACATATACTGAACAATCCAGAAGCTACAGGACGTGTCTCCCTTTGGGGAACAGAACTCTCCCCTCGGGACATCACGTATGAAAAAAAGAAAAGCAATCAAGTCGCAAATTCTGCCAGATTTCATTGCAGAGTGGTTGGAGCTACAAAATACAGGACCCCCTGATTTGTCGAGAACCTGGACCATGAACTTCGATGGATCCAAGAGAGTAGAAGGAGCTGGTGCAGGGGTGATACTCATATCACCTGAAGGTGACAAATTAAAGTACGTCCTACGGATGACGTTCCCGAACGCATCTAACAATGAAGCAGAATATGAAGCCCTTATACACGGGATGAAGATGGCGAAAGCTTGCGGCACAACTCGGCTAAAAATCTTTGGCGACTCACAATTGGTAGCTCAGCAGGTTATGAACCAATGTGATGCAGTCAACGACAGTATGGTGGCATACAAGGAGGTATACAACGAACTCGAGAAGCTGTTTGATGGATGCGAAGTAAATCACATCAGTAGGCTGAGCAACGACGAAGCCGATGTTCTTGCAAACATCGGGTCGCAGTGCCTTGCAATACCGCCAGGAGTGTTTTGGGAAGAAATAGCTGAGAGATCCACAAAGCCAAAGAAGACGCAGAAGAAATCGAAGGAGGAGAAAACTTCGGCGCCTCTCAAAGAAGCTCTAGACGAAGAAGGGGACCAGGAGCTGGTGATGATGGTAGAAGTTCCATGGATGCAAACATACATATCGTATATCCTAATGAAAGAAATACCCGAAGATCCAGTTGAAGCAAGGCGAGTTATTCGACGATCCAAAGCCTTCACAGTGGTCAAAGGGGAGTTATACAAGCGAAGTATTTCGGGCGTGCTGCAAAGGTGCGTTACACCCGAAGAAGGAAGGAAAATCCTAAAAAAACGTACACGAGGGAATATGTGGGCACCACGCGAGCAGTCGAGCTATTGCAGCCAAGGTCTTTCGGGCTGGATTTTACTGGTTGTCAACGATCGAGGATGCAAAAGAAATAGTACGAACCTGCGACGCGTGCCAAAGATTTGCCGCAAAACCCCACTCTCCGGCGGCAGAGCTGATGCCAATACCATTGTCTTGGCCGTTTGCCCAATGGGGACTCGATATGGTGGGAAAATTGCACAAGGCTTCGCCAGGAGGATACGAGTACATGTTGGTTGTTGTCGATAAATTCACCAAGTGGATAGAAGCAAAACCGATAAATTCACCAGATGGAGAATCATCAGTCAAATTCGTGAAGGGCATCGTTTTTCGATTCAGAGTACCTCACAGCATCGTCACAGACAATGGCAGTAACTTTACGTCCAAGGAATTCAAGGAATACTGCGCGGAAGTAGGCATCAAATTGCACTTCGCGTCAGTTGGGCACCCGCAAACCAATGGCCAAGTCGAGAAAGCCAATGGTATCATCTGCAACGGTATCAAAAAGCGCCTCTTAGGACCACTTGAAAAGGCTCGACATACCTGGCCAGAAGAATTGCCAAGTGTTTTGTGGAGTATCCGAACAACACCAAATACGGCGACACAAGAAACTCTGTTCTTCCTCGTCCACGGAGCTGAGGCAGTACTACCAATTGAGATAGAGCATGATTCCCCAAGAGTGACAGAGTATGATGAGGAAACTTCAAGAAAAGCTTTGGAGGACGACGTAGATGCACTCGATGAAGCTCGAGATGAAGTACTCTCACGAGTCACCAAGTACCAGCAGTACCTCAAAAACTACCATAGTCGACGATTAAGGCCAAGATCTTTCCAGGTCGGAGATTTGGTCCTACGACTAAATCAAAAAAGTACTGAAAAGCTCGAGTCGCCATGGCTAGGCCCTTACGTCATCACAGAAGTAATCGAAGGAGGAGCATACCGGATCAAGGACAAGAAAATGGGGGTTCCCGAGAAAAACCCCTGGAACGTGGCGCAGCTCAGGCGGTTCTACGCTTAGAGTCAAGAAAATATAGTCCTCCCTTGTAAAAATACAATGTACTGAAACGCCCGCGAGTTTTCAGACGCACTCTTTTCCTTTTCAGGGCACCGAGTGGGCTGGAAAGGTTTTTAATGAGGCGGGCTCGCGGTGCTGCAATATAATAAAAATAGTGGAGATATACTTCTTGTTCTTCGACATACTCGGGGGCTAAATGCCTTCAAGGTTACCAAATATACACAATACAGATGAACTCAACTCGCAAAAATCTTTCGCCTTGGTACAAAAATACCTCGCCAAAATAAAGTCAGGGGATCACACCCATAAATATAGTATACTCGTTAGAATCCTATTGCTTTGGTCTAAAAACCTTGCGACAAAAATATAGAACGTCGCCACCAGAACACTCTGGGGCTTGACGATCAAAAATAAAAAAAAATACATATACATAATCGGCAGCTTTACAATATAGATTGTGCTCAAAGACATACAAGACGCACCAACGGAGAAGATACAGCAATATAAAAGAAAGACTCTCAGTGGATGCCTAGCACATGATCTATGGTTATTCGTTCATTGGTAGCACGAGTACTATGTTCAGCATAGCTACCCTTCACAAAGAACTCAGCATCCATCCGAAGAAGTTCGTCCATCATATCTTCTGCCACAGGAGTCACAATATCATCAATTTTGCCCATGTTTCGTTTCTTTTTCGACATCTTGGCCAGGCATTTGGGGACAATTTGATTCATGGGCAATTTTGGATAGCAAATCTTTATCATCATCATAGCAAATCTTGCGCCAGCAGAGAGTTGAGCCCGCACAAAGCCATGGATTCGAGGGGCATCTCGAAATTTCTCCATCAAAGTAGGAAGAGTTTCTGGCATCTTGTTGCGCGGGAACATGGTCCCATAAGCTAAAAACAAGGTCCTTGTACAGAAGTCGAGGAAATCACGGACCTGAGCCGCGCGATCTTGGAATCTGACAATTTGGCGGGTACGCTCGGGAGTAACCCAAAAGTTAGAACCATGTTGTGCAGCAAGTCTGAGCAGAACATTGGCTCGAGCTTCAACGCGTTGATCTTCGGCAGCAGTATCCAAAAATGAACCTGGTCCAGCGAAGAAAATATTAAGGAAGGAAAAATAGCAAGAACAACATCAAGCATGGTTATGTACAGGAAGCATACCTGTCATGTCCAGGCTGGCGTCAGTCATTAGTTGAAGCATGTAATTTTCTCGAGAAGAAGCTTCGGTAGCCTCAGCAACAGCGGCATCCTTTGCGGCCATAGCATCCTGAGCCTGTTGAAGAGCAATTTTTTCCCTCTCCGAAGATCTTCGAGACTGTTCCATTAGTACAAGCATTTGCTTTTTCATGGATTGAAGTTGTTGGCGAAGTTCTTGCAAATCTTGCGACAAGTGTTTACTTGAAGAACCTTCGATAAGGTTATCATCGACAAGGGTTTTCTTCGAGAAGGAAGAAGCAGGCGAAGTATCGGCAGGACAAGGATTGGCGGAGTAGTTATCAAATATCAACTGGAAAAGAAAGTTTCAGTATCAATGATCATGCAAAATAGAATTTCATTGATCTTCAGGAAATTTACATAGATATTACAGAAAGGGGGTCTTCAAAAGGGGTGCTACGACAATTGTCGCCAAAACTACTATGGCGACGACTTCAAAAGAAACAGGAAAATAAAAAAGATAGGGCATTCAACTAGACCTCCGGCTTCGACGAGCTAGGAGTTGAAGTTGGCTTGATTCCAAGATAAGCAAGGATTTTCTTCGTGTTCGGCTTCGCAGCCTTGATCAGCGATCGCCACTTTGTGGTCTCCATCTCTTGTGTGTCGCCCACTTTAGTCCAGTCGATGGTTTGCTGGCTGTCAGCAACCAAGGCGACAGTGCTTTCGACAGCAATCTTCATATTTTCTTGGCGCGTCTTCAGTCCAAGATCTTCTGGTCGATTGAAATCCTTGGCAAGAGCAAGGAAAGTCGCGGGTTCCTTTTTCTTCGGGAAAAAGTAAGGGAACAGCCGCGACAATCCTGCTTCGGCCTGTTCAATGCCTTCACGAGTTTCTGTTCCATGAAATTCAAGGACATAGAGTGCGTCGAGAAGAGGATCGTTGTCAGGATCTTCAAGCTCAAATTCTTGGTTTGTTTCCCTGTCGAGGAAAAAATATGTTGGTCGACAAGCACGTAAGGAAAAGCAAGTCTGATGAGATCTAAGATCCCGGGAGTGGCCCGATCTCGCGATTTGACCCCGAAAACCAAGGGAAGAAGTGGGAGAACGCGAGGAACACGAAGAACACGAAGAACGCCGGTACTCACGCACGCACACCAACCCGATACACCCGATGCTTACCCCCGTGGCTCGATGGACCACGCCAATAGAATCTCCGAGGAAGAGGCACGCGGCAGAATTCCCGGAGAGAGATTGGGGTTGGAGAAGAAGAGATTGGTGAGGGAGAGAGGGTAGCTCGTACTAGAATCTCACTCAACAATATCCAAATCAACAACCAGGATGCCTTGATTACAGAGGGATGGTAACCCTAGGGAGACTAAGCTCAAAGGTAGGTTTGAGTTCAAAACAAGTCTAAGGGGTAAAGGAGGGGTCCAGGCTACTTATATAGGCATACATGGCCAGCAAGGGCGAACAAGTACGCGAATGGATAACTTAGGCAGTTTGGTGGGTCATTCCCGTCAAACCCGGTTTGGGTCCGGTCTGACCGGGCCTATGACCGGGCGGTCCGGTCCTGGGTCCGGTCGACCGGGCGCCAACCGGGAATCTGCGAGGTTTCCGGTTTCCTTCCGGTATGATGGAGCTGCGCCCGGTTGGGCGCCCGGTTGACCGGGCCTGGGACCGGGTCGTCCGGTTGTGGGTCCGGTCTGACCGGGTCCTGGACCGGCCAACCTTCTTCTCTTCTTTCCTTCTTCTTCTTCTTCTTCTCTCTTCCTTGCACCATGGGAGTTCCTTCTCTCTTGGTCCTTGTCGATGTCGGCACCTATAGACACAATGATGATAGGCATGAGGTAGCATACCATTCAAGTTGGTGTTGAGGTCGACCATAGAAAGGAAAGGGTTCACCTTGACATATATGGCGGGGGTTCGTGTTGTTGGTCCACTTGGGGGACTCCTTGGCCATGGTGTAGCGTCGACGATAGGCGGGGCTGCACTTGACGGTCTTGAGGTGGAGGTGTCCGAAGGCCACCCCACATCAAAGTCCAAGGAAGGCAAAATAGATAGAAAACTTACTGACAAAGCGCCGATTCTGCGAGTCCAAGCGCTTGAGGATCGCTTCTTCATGAGCAGCTTGTGCGGTTTTATGCTTGCTCAAGGCAGTTTCGGCGTCATGAAGCCTCTTCTCAAGATCTTCGACACCAGCAGCTGTTGCCTTGGCCTTGTCAGCCTCTGCCCTAGCTTTGCCAGCATCAGATTCGGCCTTCTTGCGAGCCACCTCACTTTGCTCTAATTTCTGAGCAAGCGTGTCGGCAAGTTTGTTGGCCTTCGCAAGTTTTTCTGCCAAAATAGTCAAAAATAGTCAAAATTGCGATAAAACAGGAGCAAGAAGTCATGAACAAAAGAAAGCAGGGAGTCATTACCTTCAGTCTTGCTGGCATACTCGCGGTACCCAACGAATTGGGCACCAAAGCGAATAAATTCTTTGATCATAGGCTGTCAAAGAAAGATAAAGAAAGAAAGCGTCGGTATGGGAAAAAACATGATGGCACAAAGAAGCAAACAGAGAAAATATAGACAGTATCAGAAAGAAATTAAGGACTTACATCATCCAAAAGAGGAGTCGAGGAGCTACCCAATTGTAGGGTAGGCTCCGTGATTGTTTCAACTCTTGTCCTTTTTGGTGAAGGGACAAGGGGGCTTGCAGGAGGAGTAGGAGCGTTGATGTTTTGTTGAGGAGGCGAAGATTCTTCTCCTTCAACTTGCACCTCAGAAACAACTAGAGTATGCGACGTACTCGTTCGAGCAGTCGCATCAGTAGCTGGCATTTCTTCCTCGTCACCACTACAATTAAATGACGGCAGTATAAAAAAGCAAGATAGACAAAAATCTTCGAGTAGCAAAACAAGGAGAAACAAAAGATAACTTACGAGCTGACGAGGGCTTCAAGGTATGGATCAAAAGCTGCCTTCTGGCGTGAAGGAGCAGCTTCTTCGGCTTTGGAGGTGCCGGAATCTTCGACATCAGCCCTTTTCCTTTTGTTCTTTGGAGAAACAGCAGGAGGAGGAGACTGAGCCGACGTAGTAGCCTCAGAGGCAGCCTCCTTTTCAGAAGATCCCGCAGATTTTCGAGAATCTGCGGGTTCATTATCAAAAGAAGGGGCATCTTGTTTGTCATTCGTGACAACAGCTCGTTCTTCGACTTCTCCACCTTCAGGAAGGGGAGGAAGCGAGACAAGATTTGGATGGTTCTATACAAAAACAAGGGGAGGTGTTGATACGTCTCCGACGTATCGATAATTTCTTATGTTCCATGCCACATTATTGATGTTATCTACATGTTTTATGCACACTTTATGTCATATTCGTGCATTTTCTGGAACTAACCTATTAACAAGATGCCGAAGTGCCGATTCTTTGTTTTCTGTTGTTTTTGGTTTCAGAAATCCTAGTAACGAAATATTCTCGGAATTGGACGAAATCAACGCCCAGGGTCCTATTTTGCCACGAAGCTTCCAGAAGACCGAAGAGGAGACGAAGTGGGGCCACGAGGGGGCCACACCATAGGGCGGCGTGGCCTGATGTCTATGCCCCCTCCTTTTCCTGTAGACAGTGTTGGGCCTCCAAGAGTAGAGGTTTGTAGAACAGCAGCAAGTTTCCCTTAAGTGGATCACCCAAGGTTTATCGAACTCAGGGAGGAAGAGGTCAAAGATATCCCTCTCATGCAACCCTGCAACCACAAAGCAAGAAGTCTCTTGTGTCCCCAACACACCTAATAGGTGCACTAGTTCGGCGAAGAGATAGTGAAATACAGGTGGTATAAATAAGTATGAGCAGTAGCAACGGTGCCAGAAAATAGCTTGCTGGCGTGTAGTTGATGGTGGTGGTATTGCAGCAGAGTAACGCAGTAAAACGATAAACAAGCAGCGATAGCGATATTTAGGAACAAGGCCTAGGGATCATACTTTCACTAGTGGACACTCTCAACATTGATCGCATAATAAATAACTCTTTCTCATATGTGCTACATACACTCTTTTGTTGGATGATGAACACATTGCGTAGGATTACACGAACCCTCAATGCCGGAGTTAACAAGCTCCACAATAATGTTCATATTTAAATAACCTTAGAGCATAATAGATCATTGCAAAATAAACCAAGAACTAACATAGTGCACACACTGTCCACATTACACTATGAAGGAGGAATAGATCACATCAATACTATCATAATGATAATTAACTCCACAATCTACAAGAGATCATGATCATAGCCTACGACAAGAACCACACGGTGCACACACTAGTCACCTTTACACCATGCAGGAGGAATAGATTACTTTAATAACATCACATGAGTAGCACACAACTAGTAGCGATACAAAGCTCATCATATGGATCTCAATCATGTAAAGCAACTCATGAGATCATTGTATTGAAGTACATAGGAGAGAGATTAACCACATAGCTACCGGTACAGCCCCGAGCCTCGATGGAGAACTACTCCCTCCTCATGGGAGCAGCAGCGGTGATGAAGATGGCGATGGAGATGGCACCGGTGTCGATGGAGAAGCCTTCCGGGGGCACTTCCCCGTCCCAGCAGGGTGCCGGAACAGAGTTCTGTCCCCCGAATTGGAGTTTCGCGACGGTGGCGGCGCCCCTGGAGTCTTTCTGGAGTTTCGTCAATTGGTACTGCGTTTTTAGGTCGAAAGGGATTTTATAGGCGAAGAGGCGGCGCAGGGGGGCACCTGGGGGCGCCACACCCTAGGCCGGCGCGGCCAGGGTCTGGCCCGCGCCGCCATGTGGTGTGGTGGCCCCCTGGCCCCTCTCCGACTCTTCTTCGGTGTTCTGGAGCTTTCCGGGAAAAATAGGAGGTTTGGCGTTGATTTCGTCCAATTCCGAGAATATTGCCCGAACAGCCTTTCTGGAACCAAAAACAGCAGAAAAACGGAACTGGCACTGTGGCATCTCATTAATAGGTTAGTTCCGGAAAATGCATGAAATCATCATAAAGTGCAAGCAAAACATGTAAGTATTGTCATAAAACAAGCATGGAACAACAGAAATTATGGATACGCCGGGGACGTATCAGCATCCCCAAGCTTAGTTCTGCTCGTCCCGAGCAGGTAAAACGATAACAAAGATAATTTCTGGAGTGACATGCCATCATAACCTTGATCATACTATTTGTAAAGCATATGTAGTGAATGCAGCGATCAAAACAATGTATATGACATGAGTAAACAAGTGAATCATATAGCAAAGACTTTTCATGAATAGTACTTTCAAGACAAGCATCAATAAGTCTTGCATAAGAGTTACTCATAAAGCAATAAATTCTTAGTAAAGACATTGAAGCAACACAATGGAAGATTAAGTTTCAGCGGTTGCTTTCAACTTGTAGCATGTATATCTCATGGATAGTTGTCAATGCAAAGCAATATAACAAGTGCAATAAGCAAGTATGTAAGAATCAATGCACAGTTAACACAAGTGTTTGCTTCTAGGATAGAGAGAAATGGGTGAACTGACTCAACAATAAAAGTAAAAGAATGGTCCTTCAAAGAGGAAAGCATCGATTGCTATATTTGTGCTAGAGCTTTTATTTTGAAAACATAAAGAGAGCATAAAAATAAGGTTTTGAGAGGTGTATGTTGTTGTCAACGAATGGTAGCGGGTACTCTAACCCCCTTGCCAGGCAAACCTTCAAAGAGCGGCTCCCATTTAATTTTATTTTTGGGTGGCACTCCTTCCAACCTTTCTTTCACAAACCATGGCTAACCGAATCCTCGGGTGCCTGCCAACAATCTCATACCATGAAGGAGTGCCCTTTTATTTTAGTTTTATTATGATGACACTCCTCCCAACCTTTGCTTACACAAGCCATGGCTAACCGAGTCCTTCGGGTGCCGTCCAACAATCACATACCATGGAGGAGTGTCTATTTAAGTTAATTGATATGGGACTGGGAATCCCATTGCCAGCTCTTTTTGCAAAATTATTGGATAAGCGGATGAAGCCACTAGTCCATTGGTGAGAGTTGCCCAACAAGATTGAAAGATAAACACCACATACTTCCTCATGAGCTATAAAACATTGACACAAATCAAAGGTGATAAATTTTGAATTGTTTAAAGGTAGCACTCAAGCAATTTACTTTGGAATGGCGGAGAAATACCATGTAGTAGGTAGGTATGGTGGACACAAATGGCATAATGTTGTTTGGCTCAAGGATTTGGATGCATGAGAAGTATTCCCTCTCGATACAAGGTTTAGGCTAGCAAGTTTGTTTGAAGCAAACACAAGCATAAACTAGTACAGCAAAACTCACATAAAAGACATATTACAAGCATTATAAGACTATACATCGTCTTCCTTGTTGTTCAAACACCTCACTAGAAAATATCTAGACTCTAGAGAAACCACTCATGCAAACCAAATTTTAACAAGCTCTATGTATTTCTTCACTAATAGGTGCAAATTATATGATGCAAGAGCTTAAACAAGAGCACAACAATTGCCAAATATCAAGTTATTCAAGACATCATACCAATTACTACATGTAGCATTTTCCGTTTCCAACCATATAACAATTAACGAAGCAGTTTCAACCTTCGCCATGAAAATTAAAAGCTAAGAACACATGTGTTCATACGAACCAGCGGAGCGTGTCTCTCTCCCACACAAGCATTTATTCAAACAAGAACAAAAACAAGAAACATACAGACGCTCCAAGTAAAGTACATAAGATGTGACCGAATAAAAATATAGTTTCAAGAGAAGGAACCTGATAATTTGTCGATGAAGAAGGGGATGCCTTGGGCATCCCCAAGCTTAGATGCTTGAGTCTTCTTGAAATATGCAGGGATGAACCACCGGGGCATCCCCAAGCTTAGACTTTTCACTCTTCTTGATCACATTGTATCATCCTCCTCTCTTGACCCTTGAAAACTTCCTTCACACCAAACTCAAAACAACTCATTAGAGGGTTAGTGCATAATCAAAAATTCACATGTTCAGAGGTGACACAATCATTCTTAACACTTCTGGACATTTCCCAAAGCTACTGGAAGTTAATGGAACAAAGAAATCCATCCCACATAGCAAAAGAGGCAATGCGAAATAAAAGGCAGAATCTGTCAAAACAGAACAGTCCGTAAAGACGAATTTTAAAAGGGCACCAGACTTGCTCAAATGAAAATGCTCAAATTGAATGAAAGTTGCGTACATATCTGAGGATCACTCACGTAAATTGGAATAATTTTCTGAGTTACCTACAGAGAATTTTGCCCAGATTCGTGACAGCAAAGAAATCTGTTTCTGCGCAGTAATCCAAATCTAGTATGAACCTTACTATCAACGACTTTACTTGGCACAACAAAACACAAAACTAAGATAAGGAGAGGTTGCTACAGTAGTAAACAACTTCCAAGACACAAATATAAAACAAAGTACTGTAGCAAAATAATACATGAGTTATCTCCCAAGAAGTTCTTTCTTTATAGCCATTAAGATGGGCTCAGCAGTTTTGGTGATGCACTCGCAAGAAATAGTATTTGAAGCAAAAGAGAGCTTCAAGAGGCAAATTCAAAACACATTTAAGCCTAACATGCTTCCTATGCAAAGGAATCTTGTAAATAAACAAGTTCATGAAGAGCAAAGTAACAAGCATAGGAAGATAGAACAAGTGTAGCTTCAAAAATTTCAGCACATAGAGAGGTGTTTTAGTAACATGAAAACTTCTACAACCATATTTTCCTCTCTCATAATAACTTTCAGTAGTGTCATTGATGAAATCCACAATATACCCATCGCTTAAAACATTCTTATCATGGTTCATATGCATAGAAGTATCATTAATTTTGGCATAAGGAGAGTTCTTTTCATTAATAGTAATTGGAGCAGGATTATTATCAAGAATTTGAACATGGTAAACAAGTTGCATATTAAGGGAATTGTTTTTGGTAACCCAATCATGACTATGACAAGTTTCATAAGGGTAGTTAGAACCTATATCATAGCATTCTTTATAATAATCTTTAGAGATCGGAGGCACAGTGTCATCATAAGAAATAGAATAATATCTTTCACAATCGGTTTATCTGTGTCCACACCATTATTGTTATTAGAAGGAGATGTATCAAGAACATAATGACCAGTAGCTAAAGGATTTGCAAACACCTCTTCCCCAAGCTTAGAGCTTTCTATATCATTATGGGAGGAAGCATGGATAGTACTGACACTATGGCAATTATTATCATCATCATTTTCAGAATTAGTTTCCCAGAGATTTGCAATATCAAAAGTAGTGTGCTCATTCAAATCATGATTGCTAATGTATGTAAAGGGCATAGGGAGATCATCGTATTCAGATTCAGTATCACAATAATCATTAGGAGCAACATACTTACGGTTACCTATCGTTATCTCATATACGCGGGGATATGCTGTTACCTCTTTCTTTTTATTCCCCTTCTTCTTCTTCTTCTTCGTTCCCTTCTTCTTCTTCTTCTCTTCCTTCTCCTCGTTCCCTTCTTTAGGAGGAAGAGGCTTGAAGGGTGGCTTGTCCGCATAACCTGATTTACTTTCAGAAACAATAGAAGAAACTTGGGAGAATCCCTCCTTTTCATTAATTAGTTGAAAACACACAGCGGTCCTATCATATTTTGGCAAGGTGTCATCTTCTAAAATATTTTGTATGTAAGTATTTGTATGGCTATTATCAATGCAATAAGAAAAACACCCATGCAGGACATCATCAATATCAAGATTACTCATATGTAACAAAGAGATCTTTCTCGACAGTTCTTCACACCCCAAAAATAAAGTAAGTTCATCATGCTGATTAGGAGTAATTTCATTATCACAATACAAATTTGCAGCACTCATTGGGTTCAAATTATCATTGGAGGAGCATTGAAAATTAAAATGACCCACTTCATGGCAAACTTCACAAATAAAAGGATAGAGGGCACAAACTTTTTTACCAAGATCATCTAGAGCCCTAAACCACTTTCTAGTTTTTTCATTAGCATGATGGATACAATATTCATCTTTGATTTGATTAATTCCACAAGGTCTATGTATTCCACAAAAATTAACATGCTTATAGGAAATAGCATTCTTTGGGGTTTGAGCATGCTTATTACAATAATTAACAACAATTTCATTCTTCATGCAAGCCTCTTTAAAAGGTTCATGATACTTATCAGAATTCTTTTTAGGCAATTCAAAATGAGAAGCAAAGGCTTTATAAAGATTTGCAGCAACTTGAGAGTCAAGACCATAAGTAGCACTCATATTTCGAAATTTATCGGTATCCATAAAAGCTTCAATGCATTCATAATCATAATTTATACCTGACTCTTTACCTTTGTCGTTCTCCCATCCTTCAGCATTGTCCTTAATCCGATCAAGAAGATCCCACCTAGCTCCAACCTCCTTGCTTGTGAAAGATCCCTCCGAACATGCGTCCAGATAGTCCTTATGTTGTCCTGAAAGCCTCGCATAAAAATTATTAACAATAACATTACGGGGGAGCTCATGAATGGGACATTTGAGCATTAGTGATTTCAATCTCCCCCACGCTTGAGAAATACTCTCTCCATCACGAGGATAAAAGTTATAAATATAATTCCTATCAATATGCACTTCATGAGGAGGATAAAATTTAGAATAAAAGAGAGATGCAATTTCCTCCCAACCAAGAGAATGACTATTCTCCAACAATTTATACCAATGCGCCGCTTTACCAGACAGCGAAACAGAGAATAGCTTCTTCCTCACTTCATCCATAGAGATACCTGCACACTTGAATAACCCGCATAATTCATGCAAAAACAGTAAATGATCTCTAGGATGGACAGTTCCATCCCCTTTATAGTGGTTATCCATAACACGTTCAATAATTTTCATAGGTATTTTATATGGAATACTTTCAGTAGGTGCATTTAAAATATCACAAGCATCATTAGAGTTATCGCATACGGGAGATAAAGTATTATCAGAGCAAATTTTCTCCCCTAAAGATGGGACGCTAAAAATATCACAAAAACTAGCTTCCCCAAGCTTAGACTTCTTCATAGCATTAGCAGTAATTGCATTCATACTAATAACATCGCTACTAGCATGCAAATAAGGTTCCATAGGTTTTTTAATTTTTGCATCAAACAATTCTAAATCAGGAAAAAGATTAAAAAGCTCACCAATTTTTTTGTTGTTTTCCATTATGCCTAACTAGTGTAAAACAAGAAACAAAAAGTTGCAATTGCAGGATCTAAAGGAAATAGCTTCGAGTACTTACAACGGCGAAAATAGCTTAGTAGCCGAGATCCGGAGTGTGAGTACCTTTTACCTTTCCTCCCCAGCAACGGCGCCAGAAAATAGCTTGATGTCTACGCCCCCTCCTTTTCCTGTAGACAGTGTTGGGCCTCCAAGAGCAGAGGTTTGTAGAACAGCAGCAAGTTTCCCTTAAGTGGATCACCCAAGGTTTATCGAACTCAGGGAGGAAGAGGTCAAAGATATCCCTCTCATGCAACCCTGCAACCACAAAGCAAGAAGTCTCTTGTGTCCCCAACACACCTAATAGGTGCACTAGTTCGGCGAAGAGATAGTGAAATACAGGTGGTATAAATAAGTATGAGCAGTAGCAACGGTGCCAGAAAATAGCTTGCTAGCGTGTAGTTGATGGTGGTGGTATTGCAGCATTAGTAACGCAGTAAAACAGTAAACAAGCAGCGATAGCAGTATTTAGGAACAAGGCCTAGGGATCATACTTTCACTAGTGGACACTCTCAACATTGATCGCATAATAAATAACTCTTTCTCATATGTGCTACATACACTCTTTTGTTGGATGATGAACACATTGCGTAGGATTACACGAACCCTCAATGCCGGAGTTAACAAGCTCCACAACAATGTTCATATTTAAATAACCTTAGAGCATAATAGATCATTGCAAAATAAACCAAGAACTAACATAGTGCACACACTGTCCACATTACACTATGAAGGAGGAATAGATCACATCAATACTATCATAATGATAATTAACTCCACAATCTACAAGAGATCATGATCATAGCCTACGACAAGAACCACACGGTGCACACACTAGTCACCTTTACACCATGCAGGAGGAATAGATTACTTTAATAACATCACATGAGTAGCACACAACTAGTAGCGATACAAAGCTCATCATATGGATCTCAATCATGTAAAGCAACTCATGAGATCATTGTATTGAAGTACATAGGAGAGAGATTAACCACATAGCTACCGGTACAGCCCCGAGCCTCGATGGAGAACTACTCCCTCCTCATGGGAGCAGCAGCGGTGATGAAGATGGCGATGGAGATGGCAGCGGTGTCGATGGAGAAGCCTTCCGGGGGCACTTCCCCGTCCCAGCAGGGTGCCGGAACAGAGTTCTGTCCCCCGAATTGGAGTTTCGCGACGGTGGCGGCGCCCCTGGAGTCTTTCTGGAGTTTCGTCAATTGGTACTGCGTTTTTAGGTCGAAAGGGATTTTATAGGCGAAGAGGCGGCGCAGGGGGGCACCTGGGGGCGCCACACCCTAGGCCGGCGCGGCCAGGGTCTGGCCCGCGCTGCCATGTGGTGTGGTGGCCCCCTGGCCCCTCTCCGACTCTTCTTCGGTGTTCTGGAGCTTTCCAGGAAAAATAGGAGGTTTGGCGTTGATTTCGTCCAATTCCGAGAATATTGCCCGAACAGCCTTTCTGGAACCAAAAACAGCAGAAAACAGGAACTGGCACTGTGGCATCTCGTTAATAGGTTAGTTCCGGAAAATGCATGAAATCATCATAAAGTGCAAGCAAAACATGTAAGTATTGTCATAAAACAAGCATGGAACGACAGAAATTATGGATACGTCGGGGACGTATCACGGCCCAGGCCCTGGCCGCGCCGACCTAGGGTGTGGGGCCCTCGTGCCCCCTCCTGACTTGCCCTTCCGCCTACTTAAAGCCTCCGTCGCGAAACCCCCAGTACCGAGAGCCACGATACGGAAAACCTTACTGAGACGCCGCCGCCGCCGATCCCATCTCGGGGGATCCAGGAGATCGCCTCCGGCACTCTGCCGGAGAGGGGATTCATCTCCCGGAGGACTCTACGCCGCCATGGTCGCCTCCGGAGTGATGTGTGAGTAGTCTACCCCTGGACTATGGGTCCATAGCAGTAGCTAGATGGTTGTCTTCTCCCCATTGTGCTATCATTGTCGGATCTTGTGAGCTGCCTAACATGATCAAGATCATCTATCTGTAATTCTATATGTTGCGTTTGTTGGGATCCGATGAATAGAGAATACTTGTTATGTTGATTATCAAAGTTATGTCTATGTGTTGTTTATGATCTTGCATGCTCTCCGTTACTAGTAGATGCTCTGGCCAAGTAGATGCTTGTAACTCCAAGAGGGAGTATTTATGCTCGATAGTGGGTTCATGCCTCCATTGATATCTCAGGACAAGTGACAGAAAGTTCTAAGGTTGTGGATGTGCTGTTGCCACTAGGGATAAAACATTAGTGCTATGTTCAAGGATGTAGTTACTAGTTACATTACGCGCAATACTTAATGCAATTGTCTGTTGTTAGCAACTTAATACTGGAGGGGGTTCGGATGATAACCTGAAGGTGGACTTTTTAGGCATAGATGCAGTTGGATGGCGGTCTATGTACTTTGTCATAATGCCCAATTAAATCTCACTATACTCATCATAATATGTATGTGCATGGTCATGCCCTCTTTATTTGTCAATTGCCCAACTGTAATTTGTTCACCCAACATGCTGTTTATCTTATGGGAGAGACACCTCTAGTGAACTGTGGACCCCGGTCCAATTCTCTATACTGAAATACAATCTACTGCAATACTTGTTCTACTGTTTTCTGCAAACAATCATCTTCCACACAATACGGTTAATCCTTTGTTACAGCAAGCCGGTGAGATTGACAACCTCACTGTTTCGTTGGGGCAAAGTACTTTGGTTGTGTTGTGCAGGTTCCACGTTGGCGCCGGAATCTCTGGTGTTGCGCCGCACTACATCCCGCCGCCATCAACCTTCAACGTGCTTCTTGACTCCTACTGGTTCGATTAAACCTTGGTTTCTTACTGAGGTAAACTTGCCGCTGTGCGCATCACACCTTCCTCTTGGGGTTCCCAACGGACGTGTCAACCACACGCATCAAGCAAATTTCTGGCGCCGTTGCCGGGGAGATCAAGACACGCTGCAAGGGGAGTCTCCACTTCCCAATCTCTTTACTTTGTTTTTGTCTTGCTTTATTTTATTTACTACTTTGTTTGCTGCACCTCCTACTAATAATAATAAAAGAATTGGTGTTAGCAATGTTTCCACTTCTAATGCAAAGCGCGAGAAACTGCCTGAAACTGCTAAAACTGCTGAAACTGCCTGTGATAAAACTGCAGAAAATTTTTCCAACATTGGGGATGATGATCCCATTGCTTTAGATTATAATAGTTTGAATTTTGATGATTGCCACATCTCTGAAGTTATAAAGTTCTTGCAAAAACTTGCCAAAAGTCCTAATGCTAGTGCTATAAATTTGGCTTTCACACAACATATTACAAATGCTCTCATAAAAGCTAGAGAAGAGAAACTAGAGCGCGAAGCCTCTATTCCTAGAAAGCTAGAGGATGGTTGGGAGCCCATCATTAGGATGAAGGTTAAAGATTTTGATTGTAATGCTTTATGTGATCTTGGTGCAAGTATTTCTGTTATGCCTAAGAAAATTTATAATATGCTTGACTTGCCACCGCTGAAAAATTGTTATTTGGATGTTAATCTTGCTGATCATTCTACAAAGAAACCTTTGGGGAAAGTTGATAATGTTCGCATTACCGTTAACAATAACCTTGTCCCCGTTGATTTTGTTGTCTTGGATATTGAATGCAATGCATCTTGTCCCATCATATTGGGAAGACCTTTTCTTCGAACTGTTGGTGCTACTATTGATATGAAGGAAGGTAATATTAAATATCAATTTCCTCTCAAGAAAGGTATGGAACACTTCCCTAGAAAGAGAATGAAGTTACCTTTTGATTCTATTATGAGAACAAATTATGATGTTGACACTTCGTCTCTTGATAATACTTGATACACACTTTCTGCGCCTAGCTGAAAGGCGTTGACAACCCATGTTTTTACCTACAGTACTTTGTTTTTATTTTGTGCCTTGGAAGTTGTTTACTACTGTAGCAACCTCTCCTTATCTTAGTTTAGTGTTTTGTTGTGCCAAGTAAAGTCTTTGATAGTAAAGTTCATACTAGATTTGGATTACTGCGCAGTTTCAGATTTCTTTGCTGTCACGAATTTCGACCTGCCTCCCTGTAGGTAGCTCAGAAAAATATGCCAATTTACGTGCGTGATCCTCAGATATGTACGCAACTTTCATTCAATTTGAGCATTTTCATTTGAGCAAGTCTGGTGCCTCGATAAAATTCGTCAATACGAACTGTTCTGTTTTGACAGATTCTGCCTTTTATTTCGCATTGCCTCTTTTGCTATGTTGGATGAATTTCTTTGATCCATTAATGTCCAGTAGCTTTATGCAATGTCCAGAAGTGTTAAGAATGATTGTGTCACCTCTAAACATGTTAATTTTTATTGTCGCTAACCCTCTAGTGAGTTGTTCTAAGTTTGGTGTGGAGGAAGTTTTCAAGGATCAAGAGAGGAGTATGATGCAACATGATCAAGGAGAGTGAAAGCTCTAAGCTTGGGGATGCCCCGGTGGTTCACCCCTGCATATTCTAAGAAGACTCAAGCGTCTAAGCTTGGGGATGCCCAAGGCATCCCCTTCTTCATCGATAACATTATCAGGTTCCTCCACTGAAACTATATTTTTATTCCATCACATCTTATGTGCTTTGCTTGGAGCGTCGGTTTGTTTTTGTTTTTTTGTTTTGTTTGAATAAAATGGATCCTAGCATTCACTTTATGGGAGAGAGACACGCTCCGCTGTAGCATATGGACAAGTATTTCCTTAGTTTCTACTCATAGTATTCATGGCGAAGTTTCTTCTTCGTTAAATTGTTATATGGTTGGAATTGGAAAATGAAACATGTAGTAATTGCTATAAATGTCTTGGGTAATGTGATACTTGGCAATTGTTGTGCTCATGTTTAAGCTCTTGCATCATATGCTTTGCACCCATTAATGAAGAAATACATAGAGCATGCTAAAATTTGGTTTGCATATTTGGTTTCTCTAAGGTCTAGATAATTTCTAGTATTGAGTTTGAACAACAAGGAAGACGGTGTAGAGTCTTATAATGTTTACAATATGTCTTTTATGTGAGTTTTGCTGCACCGGTTCATCCTTGTGTTTGTTTCAAATAACCTTGCTAGCCTAAGCCTTGTATCGAGAGGGAATACTTCTCATGCATCCAAAATACTTGAGCCAACCACTATGCCATTTGTGTCCACTATACCTACCTACTACATGGTATTTCTCCGCCATTCCAAAGTAAATTGCTTGAGTGCTACCTTTAAAATTCCATTCTTCACCTTTGCAATATATAGCTCATGGGACAAATAGCTTAAAAACTATTGTGGTATTGAATATGTACTTATGCACTTTATCTCTTATTAAGTTGCTTGTTGTGCGATAACCATGTTTCTAGGGACGCCATCAACTATTCTTTGTTGAATATCATGTGAGTTGCTATGCATGTTCATCTTGTCTGAAGTAAGAGAGATCTACCACCTTATGGTTAAGCATGCATATTGTTAGAGAAGAACATTGGGCCGCTAACTAAAGCCATGATCCATGGTGGAAGTTTCAGTTTTGGACATACATCCTCAATCTCATATGAGAAAATTATTAATTGTTGTTACATGCTTATGCATAAAAGAGGAGTCCATTATCTGTTGTCTATGTTGTCCCGGTATGGATGTCTAAGTTGAGAATAATCAAAAGCGAGAAATCCAAAATGCGAGCTTTCTCCTTAGACCTTTGTACAGGCGGCATAGAGGTACCCCTTTGTGACACTTGGTTAAAACATGTGCATTGTGATGATCCGGTAGTCCAAGCTAATTAGGACAAGGTGCGGGCACTATTAGTATACTATGCATGAGGCTTGCAACTTGTAAGATATAATTTACATGATACATATGCTTTATTACTACCGTTGACAAAATTGTTTCATGTTTTCAAAATCAAAGCTCTAGCACAAATATAGCAATCGATGCTTTTCCTCTATGGAGGACCATTCTTTTACTTTCAATGTTGAGTCAGTTCACCTATTTCTCTCCACCTCAAGAAGCAAACACTTGTGTGAACTGTGCATTGATTCCTACATATTTGCTTATTGCACTTATTATATTACTCTATGTTGACAATATCCATGAGATATACATGTTACAAGTTGAAAGCAACCGCTGAAACTTAATCTTCCTTTGTGTTGCTTCAATGCCTTTACTTTGAATTATTGCTTTATGAGTTAACTCTTATGCAAGACTTATTGATGCTTGTCTTGAAGTGCTATTCATGAAAAGTCTTTGCTCTATGATTCACTTGTTTACTCATGTCATATACATTGTTTTGATCGCTGCATTCACTACATATGCTTTACAAATAGTATGATCAAGGTTATGATGGCATGTCACTCCGTAAATTATCGTATTTATCGTTTTACCTGCTCGGGACGAGCAGAACTAAGCTTGGGGATGCTGATACGTCTCCGACGTATCGATAATTTCTTATGTTCCATGCCACATTATTGATGTTATCTACATGTTTTATGCACACTTTATGTCATATTCGTGCATTTTCTGGAACTAACCTATTAACAAGATGCCGAAGTGCCAGTTGCTGTTTTCTGCTGTTTTTGGTTTCAGAAATCCTAGTAACGAAATATTCTCGGAATTGGACGAAATCAACGCCCAGGGTCCTATTTTGCCACGAAGCTTCCAGAAGACCAAAGAGGAGACGAAGTGGGGCCACGAGGGGGCCACACCATAGGGCGGCGCGGCCCAGGCCCTGGCCGCGCCGACCTAGGGTGTGGGGCCCTCGTGCCCCCTCCTGACTTGCCCTTCCGCCTATAAAAAGTCTCCGTGACGAAACCCCCAGTACCGAGAGCCACGATACGGAAAACCTTACTGAGACGCCGCCGCCGCCGATCCCATCTCGGGGGATCCAGGAGATCCCCTCCGGCACTCTGCCGGAGAGGGGATTCATCTCCCGAAGGACTCTACGCCGCCATGGTCGCCTCCGGAGTGATGTGTGAGTAGTCTACCCCTGGACTATGGGTCCATAGCAGTAGCTAGATGGTTGTCTTCTCCCCATTGTGCTATCATTGTCGGATCTTGTGAGCTGCCTAACATGATCAAGATCATCTATCTGTAATTCTATATGTTGCGTTTGTTGGGATCCGATGAATAGAGAATACTTGTTATGTTGATTATCAAAGTTATGTCTATGTGTTGTTTATGATCTTGCATGCTCTCCGTTACTAGTAGATGCTCTGGCCAAGTAGATGCTTGTAACTCCAAGAGGGAGTATTTATGCTCGATAGTGGGTTCATGCCTCCATTGATATCTCTGGGACGGATGAGAAAGTTCTAAGGTTGTGGATGTGCTGTTGCCACTAGGGATAAAACATTAGTGCTATGTTCAAGGATGTAGTTACTAGTTACATTACGTGCAATACTTAATGCAATTGTCTGTTGTTAGCAACTTAATACTGGAGGGGGTTCGGATGATAACCTGAAGGTGGACTTTTTAGGCATAGATGCAGTTGGATGGCGGTCTATGTACTTTGTCGTAATGCCCAATTAAATCTCACTATACTCATCACAATATGTATGTGCATGGTCATGCCCTCTTTATTTGTCAATTGCCCAACTGTAATTTGTTCACCCAACATACTGTTTATCTTATGGGAGAGACACCTCTAGTGAACTGTGGACCCCGGTCCAATTCTCTATACTGAAATACAATCTACTGCAATACTTGTTCTACTGTTTTCTGCAAACAATCATCTTCCACACAATACAGTTAATCCTTTGTTACAACAAGCCGGTGAGATTGACAACCTCACTGTTTCGTTGGGGCAAAGTACTTTGGTTGTGTTGTGCAGGTTCCACGTTGGCGCCGGAATCTCTGGTGTTGCGCCGCACTACATCCCGCCGCCATCAACCTTCAACGTGCTCCTTGACTCCTACTGGTTCGATTAAACCTTGGTTTCTTACTGAGGGAAACTTGCCGCTGTGCGCATCACACCTTCCTCTTGGGGTTCCCAACGGACGTGTCAACCACACGCATCAGGTGTCAATAAAAAAGTTACGTAAAGATGGCAAAACAAGAACAAATCAGTCGATAAAGGTTACCTTGGGAAGCGCATTGGTGGTGCTATATGGTTTTATGCGACAAGAAGAAGGGACAGGATCTTTCTTGCTGAGGGAGGAGATTTTCCGGACAAGTTTCTCTAAGTCCTTGACCGGTAAATCCACCGACAACCGATCCGCATCATTGTCGCCAGCGTACTTCCAGAGAGGGTATTTGCGAGCCTGAAGAGGCTGCACTCTGATTCTAAGGAAATACGCCGTGATTTGGATACCCGATAGCTCTTTACCACGAGTGTTTTGCAACTCATGGATGCGGGTCATCAATGCTTCCGTCGACGTTTTTTCTTCCTCGGTAGCCTCTGCATCCCAGGAGCGGCGGCGATAGATTTTTTCGGCACCGTCAAAAGGAGGAATATTGTCTTCAGCACATCCATGGTTCTCTTCATGGATGTACAGCCACTTCTTGCGCCACCCTTGAACTGAATCAGGGAATTTGACATTGAAATAATCGGCATCGGGGCGAACGCAGATGACAACGCCGCCTATGTTATAGGCGACATTGGGAGAGCCATTGCGGCGACAAAAGAAAATGCGCTTCCATAGCGCCCAGTTGGGCTGGACGCCAAGGAAGGTCTCGCAGAGGGTGATGAAAATGGAAATGTGGAGGATAGAATTGGGCGTGAGGTGATGAAGTTGCAGGCCATAAACAAAAAAAGCAATCCCCGAAGGAAAGGGTGAATGGGGGCAGAAAGGCCGCGGATGAGATGGTCGACAAAACTAACCCGATACTCCATTGGAGGGGTTGGGTAGCTTTCTTCGCTGGGGAAGCACAACGCCTTGGGCTTCTTGCTGATCCCCAGTTTCTTCAGAAGGTTAATGTCTTGGGTGGAGATTTTGGATCTCTCCCATTCCGCGCTCCCCAGATCCACGGAAGCCATTGTCGATTCTGGCGTGCTGTGCCTTGTCAATCTACGCGGTGGCATCAACAATGGCGCAGGAGTACAGCTCCAGGGAAGTTGAGCACAGGAAACTATGGGGCGCAAGAGGAGATTTTTTGCAGAGGAGAGCAGGAGAGCAGCACGAGCGAAAGTGCTCGAGGAAGAAGAAGGGGATCTTATATAGAGGTGCGGCGAAGCGGCGCACCGTTGGATGGAAAAAGTGTGTGGCAGATGATGTACACGTGGAACAGGGGTACAAAAGTAATTTCACCCTGAAGGAGTTACAGTGCGTGCGCCAGGAAAAGTGGAGAACGTGTGTCCCCCACTTCCACGACGTGTCAATACAATGCGAAAATTGGGCCCGCAAGGCAGCGAGAGGGAGCATCTCGCGATTTCCAGGAATTAAGGTCGTGGCTATCGTCAGCAATGACATCACTTTAGCAAGAGAAAAATTCGACTCAACAGCTTCATAAAAATGGCGATGGCAAAAGATATTGGAGAACCTTTGATCAAATACAAGTTTTTGATCAAATGCTCGGGGGCTACTTTGGAAAAGTGAAAAATTCGAGAAAGACAAAATAGAAATGGCGAGAGCCTATGATCAAATACAAGTATTTGCTCATAGCCTCGGGGGCTACTCCCATCGGGAGCGCTGTTAGCGCACCCGAGAGATTTGAAAATTTCGGGAGAGAAAGAAAATATAATGGCATAAGGCGCGGAGCCTACACCCAAGCACAAGTCCTTGGTTGTAGCCTCGGGGGCTACTCCCATAGGGAACGCTGTTCGCGTGCCCGATGAAATTATAAAAAAGAAGAAGAAGAAGAAAAGATAGAAGAACAAAAGGGTATATTTCGAGTTATAAATAACTCTACATATACTCCCATCAGGAGAGCAATATAAGTCATCCGTTGACTCAATAAAATGTGCCATTCCAACAGCCGAATAAGCACTCGACAATATATTCTCAGAACGCCAAAGTTGCGAACAATTTCTGAATGCCGCAAATTTGCGAAGGTAAGACCCTAGATCCGTTCTATGTGGCGTGGCGCCGTCTCTGACGTCGGTTTGCTACTTTTATCCGTATCAACAGATACGAAGAAAAATCCTAACGGACGCGTTAGGTACCCGATAAATATGACTGGGACTCGACAGAATGGTAAGACCTTAAGCGGCACCTGTCGAAGTTTACACCAGTATCCCGAGATCATGTCCAGAGACGCGATCTTGAAGTAGGTTTTTGCGGATTGCCACTAGAGCAGTTAACTAGTACCTGATCCGTCAGATGAACTAGCCCCAATTACCATTATCCCTGTACAATATAGAAATTCATATGAAGAAATATAGTGAAGTTTAAAGTTGTCAAGTAAATATAAACACTGGAGATTTTCCCTGACTCTACGATTCAAGCAAAATCTCGGGGGCTACTGACATAGGCATCCCAATGGGCCTGCCGAAGATAGTACCCGGGGTTTACTGAAGGCCCACGACTCGAAGAATAAGAATCGGAAGCCCAAGTTGATATTTAGGAAAGCTAGAGTTGTATTAGAAGGCGATGTTTGTAATCTTGCGGGATGGGTTGGAAACCCTCCCGGACTCTGTAACTTGTACAATACGAATCCCTCGACTCCACCTCCTATATAAGGGGGAGTCGAGGGACAAAGAAAGGATCGAATCATTGTCTCTCAAACCCTAGTTTTCATAATCGTCGAGTACTTTTCGGCTGAAACCTTCGAGATCTACTTGCCCTCTACTTCCAACTAAACCCTAGCCTATAACCAGTAGGCATTGACAAGTTAATCCCTTGTCAGTACCACCGGTCCTGGTACCGGTAGTACCGCTATGGCTAAAACAGCTTTTTCCTCGTTTCCTCTCCTACCATGTTACCTCGCGACACTGATGGCGTGTATTTCACACGTTCGTTGGGCAACCCCAAGAGGAAGGTATGATGCGCACAGCAGCAAGTTTTCCCTCAGAAAGAAACCAAGGTTTATCGAACCAGGAGGAGCCAAGAAGCACGTTGAAGGTTGATGGCGGCGAGATGTAGTGCGGCGCAACACCAGGGATTCCGGCGCCAACGTGGAACCTGCACAACACAACCAAAGTACTTTGCCCCAACGAAACAGTGAGGTTGTCAATCTCACCGGCTTGCTGTAACAAAGAGTTAACCGTATTGTGTGGAAGATGATTGTTTGCAGAAAACAGTAGAACAAGTATTGCAGTAGATTGTATTTCAGTAAAGAGAATTGGACCGGGGTCCACAGTTCACTAGAGGTGTCTCTCCCATAAGACGAACATCATGTTGGGTGAACAAATTACAGTTGGGCAATTGACAAATAAAGAGAGCATGACCATGCACATACATATCATGATGAGTATAGTGAGATTTAATTGGGCATTACGACAAAGTACATAGACCGTCATCCAACTGCATCTATGCCTAAAAAGTCCACCTTCAGGTTATCATCCGAACCCCCTCCAGTATTAAGTTGCAAACAACAGACAATTGCATTAAGTATGGTGCATAATGTAACTAGTGACTACATCCTTGAACATAGCACTAATGTTTTATCCCTAGTGGCAACAGCACAACACAACCTTAGAACTTTTCATCCTTGTCCCGGTGTCAATGCGAGGCATGAACCCACTATCGAGCATAAGTACTCCCTCTTGGAGTTACAAGCATCTACTTGGCCAGAGCATCTACTAGTAACGGAAAGCATGCAAGATCATAAACAACACATAGCATAACTTTGATAATCAACATAACAAGTATTCTCTATTCATCGGATCCCAACAAACGCAACATATAGAATTACAGATAGATGATCTTGATCATGTTAGGCAGCTCACAAGATCCGACAATGATAGCACAATGGGGAGAAGACAACCATCTAGCTACTGCTATGGACCCATAGTCCAGGGTAGACTACTCACACATCACACCGGAGGCGACCATGGCGGCGTAGAGTCCTCAGGAGATGATTCCCCTCTCCCGGCAGGGTGCCGGAGGCGATCTCCTGGATCCCCCGAGATGGGATCGGCGGCGGCGGCGTCTCTGGAAGGTTTTCCGTATCGTGGCTCTCGGTACTGGGGGTTTCGTCACGGAGACTTTTTATAGGCGGAAGGGCAGGTCAAGAGGCGGCACGGGGGCCCCACACTCCAGGCCGGCGCGGCCAAGGGGGGGGCCGCGCCGCCCTATGGTGTGGCCCCTCCGTGGCCCCTCTTCGTCTCTCCTTCGGACTTACGGAAGCTTCGTGAGAAAATAGGCCCCGGGCTTTGATTTCGTCCAATTCGAGAATATTTCCTTACTAGGATTTCTGAAACCAAAAACAGCAGAAAAAGCAAGCGGCACTTCGGCATCTTGTTAATAGGTTAGTTCCGGAAAATGCACGAATATGACATAAAGTGTGCATAAAACATGTAGATAACATCAATAATGTGGCATGGAACATAAGAAATTATCGATACGTCGGAGACGTATCAGCATCCCCAAGCTTAGTTCTGCTCGTCCCGAGCAGGTAAAACGATAACACGTATAATTTCTGGAGTGACATGCCATCATAATCTTGATCATACTATTTGTAAAGCATATGTAGTGAATGCAGCGATCGAAACAATGTATATGACATGAGTAAACAAGTGAATCATATAGCAAAGACTTTTCATGAATAGCACTTCAAGACAAGCATCAATAAGTCTTGCATAAGAGTTAACTCATAAAGCAATAATTCAAAGTAAAGGCATTGAAACAACACAAAAGAAGATTAAGTTTCAGCGGTTGCTTTCAACTTGTAACATGTATATCTCATGGATATTGTCAACATAGAGTAATATAATAAGTGCAATAAGCAAGTATGTAGGAATCAATGCACAGTTCACACAAGTGTTTGCTTCTTGAGGTGGAGAGAAATAGGTGAACTGACTCAACATTGAAAGTAAAAGAATGGTCCTCCATAGAGGAAAAGCATCGATTGCTATATTTGTGCTAGAGCTTTGATTTTGAAAACATGAAACAATTTTGTCAACGGTAGTAATAAAGCATATGCATCATGTAAATTATATCTTATAAGTTGCAAGCCTCATGCATAGTGTACTAATAGTGCCCGCACCTTGTCCTAATTAGCTTGGACTACCGGGTCATAACAATGCATTGTTTTTACCAAGTGTCACAAAGGGGTACCTCTATGCACTTTGTACAAAGGTCTAAGGAGAAAGCTCGCATTGGATTTCTCGCTATTGATTATTCTTCAACTTAGACATCCATACCGGGACAACATAGACAACAGATAATGGACTCCTCTTTTATGCATAAGCATATACCAACAATTAATAATTTTCTCATTTGAGATTTGAGGATTGTTGTCCAAAACTGAAACTTCCACCATGGATCATGGCTTTAGTTAGCGGCCCAATGTTCTTCTCTAACATATGCATGCTTAACCATATGGTGGTAGATCTCTCTTACTTCAGACAAGACGAACATGCATAGCAACTCACATGAAATTCAACAATGAAAAGTTGATGGCGTCCCCAGTGAACATGGTTATCGCACAACAAGCAACTTAATAAGAGATAAAGTGCATAATTACATATTCAATACCACAATAGTTTTTAAGCTATTTGTCCCATGAGCTATATATTGCAAAGGTGAATGATGGAATTTTAAAGGTAGCACTCAAGCAATTTACTTTGGAATGGCGGAGAAATACCATGTAGTATAGGTAGGTATGGTGGACACAAATGGCATAGTGGTTGGCTCAAGTATTTTGGATGCATGAGAAGTATTCCCTCTCGATACAAGGTTTAGGCTAGCAAGGCTTATTTGAAACAAACACAAGGATGAACCGGTGCAGCAAAACTCACATAAAAGACATATTGAAAACATTATAAGACTCTACACCGTCTTCCTTGTTGTTCAAACTCAAAACTAGAAATTATCTAGACCTTAGAGAAACCAAATATGCAAACCAAATTTTAGCATGCTCTATGTATTTCTTCATTAATGGGTGCAAAGCATATGATGCAAGAGCTTAATCATGAGCACAACAATTGCCAAGTATCACATTACCCAAGACATTTATAGCAATTACTACATGTATCATTTTCCAATTCCAACCATATAACAATTTAACGAAGGAGAAACTTCGCCATGAATACTATGAGTAGAAACCAAGGATATACTTGTCCATATGCTACAGCGGAGCGTGTCTCTCTCCCATAAAGTGAATGCTAGGATCCATTTTATTCAAACAAAACAAAAAACAAAAACAAACCGACGCTCCAAGAAAAAGCACATAAGATGTGATGGAATAAAAATATAGTTTCAGGGGAGGAACCTGATAATATTGTCGATGAAGAAGGGGATGCCTTGGGCATCCCCAAGCTTAGACGCTTGAGTCTTCTTGATATATGCAGGGGTGAACCACCGGGTGCATCCCCAAGCTTAGAGCTTTCACTCTCCTTGATCATGTTGCATCATACTCCTCTCTTGATCCTTGAAAACTTCCTCCACACCAAACTCGAAACAACTCATTAGAGGGTTAGTGCACAATATAAATTGACATATTTAGAGGTGACACAATCATTCTTAACACTTCTGGACATTGCATAATGCTACTGGACATTAGTGGATCAAAGAAATTCATCCAACATAGCAAAAGAGGCAATGCGAAATAAAAGGCAGAATCTGTCAAAACAGAACAGTTCGTATTGACAAATTTTAAAATGGCACCAGACTTCCTCAAATGAAAATGCTCAAATTGAATGAAAGTTGCGTACATATCTGAGGATCATGCACGTAAATTGGCTTAATTTTCTGAGCTACCTACAGGGAGGTGGACCCAGATTCGTGACAGCAAAGAAATCTGGAACTGCGCAGTAATCCAAATCTAGTACTTACTTTTCTATCAACGGCTTAACTTGGCACAACAAAACACAAAACTAAGATAAGGAGAGGTTGCTACAGTAGTAAACAACTTCCAAGACACAAAATAAAAACAAAGTACTGTAGGTAAAAACATGGGTTGTCTCCCATAAGCGCTTTTCTTTAACGCCTTTCAGCTAGGCGCAGAAAGTGTGTATCAAGTATTATCAAGAGACGAAGTGTCAATATCATAATTTGTTCTCATAATAGAATCAAAAGGTACCTTCATTCTCTTTCTAGGGAAGTGTTCCATACCTTTCTTGAGAGGAAATTGATATTTTATATTACCTTCCTTCATATCAATAATAGCACCAATAGTTCGAAGAAAAGGTCTTCCCAATATAATGGGACAAGATGCATTGCATTCAATATCCAAGACAACAAAATCAACGGGAACAAGGTTATTGTTAACGGTAATGCGAACATTATCAACTTTACCCAAAGGTTTCTTTGTAGAATGATCAGCAAGATTAACATCCAAATAACAATTTTTCAGCGGTGGCAAGTCAAGCATATTATAAATTTTCTTAGGCATAACAGAAATACTTGCACCAAGATCACATAAAGCATTACAATCAAAATCTTTAATCTTCATCTTAATGATGGGCTCCCAACCATCCTCTAACTTTTTAGGAATAGAGGCTTCGCGCTCTAGTTTCTCTTCTCTAGCTTTTATAAGAGCATTTGTAATATGATGTGTAAAAGCCAAATTTATAGCACTAGCATTAGGACTTTTAGCAAGTTTTTGCAAGAACTTTATAACTTCAGAGATGTGGCAATCATCAAAATTCAAACCATTATAATCTAAAGCAATGGGATCATCATCCCCAATGTTGGAAAAAATTTCAGCAGCTTTATCACAGGCGATTTCAGCTTTTAGCAGTTTCGAGCGATTTTTCGCGCTTTGCATTAGAAGTGGAAACATTGCTAACACCAATTCTTTTATTAGTATTAGTGGGAGGTGCAGCAACATGTGTAGCATTAGCATTACTAGTGGTGGTAATAGTCCAAACTTTAGCTATATTCTTTTCTTTAGCTAGTTTTTCATTTTCTTCTCTATCCCACCTAGCACGCAGTTCAGCCATTAATCTTATATTCTCATTAATTCTAACTTGAATGGCATTTGCTGTAGTAGTAATTTTATTATGATGATTCTCATTAGGCAAAACTTTTGATTTCAAAAGATCAACATCAGCGACAAGACTATCGACTTTAGAAGCAAGTATATCAAAATTCCCAACCTTATCTTCAACAGATATGTTAAAAGAAGATAGTGTACTAATAAATACATTAAGCAAGCCTTCAACTCCAGGGGTGAACTCCTATTATTGTTGTAAGAATTCCCATAAGAATTACCATAGCCGTTGCCATTATTATAAGGATATGGCCTATAGTTGTTACTAGAATTGTTCCTAAGCATTGTTGTTGAAATTACTATTTTTAATGAAGTTTACATCAACATGTTCTTCTTGTGCAACCAATGAAGCTAATGGAACATTATTAGGATCAATATTAGTCCTATCATTCACAAGCATAGACATAATAGCATCAATCTTATCACTCAAGGAAGAGGTTTCTTCGACAGAATTTACCTTCTTACCTTGTGGAGCTCTTTCCGTGTGCCATTCAGAGTAGTTGATCATCATATTATCAAGAAGCTTTGTTGCTTCACCAAGAGTGATGGACATAAAGGTACCTCCAGCAGCTGAATCCAATAAATTCCGTGAAGAAAAATTTAGTCCTGCATAGTAGGTTTGGATGATCATCCAAGTAGTCAGTCCATGGGTTGGGCAATTTTTAACCAGAGATTTCATTCTTTCCCAAGCTTGAGCAACATGTTCAGTATCTAATTGTTTAAAATTCATTATGCTACTCCTCAAAGATATAATTTTAGCAGGGGGATAATATCTACCAATAAAAGCATCCTTGCATTTAGTCCATGAATCAATACTATTCTTAGGCAGAGATAGCAACCAATCTTTAGCTCTTCCTCTTAATGAGAAAGGGAACAATTTTAATTTAATAATATCACCATCTACATCTTTATATTTTTGCATCTCACACAATTCAACAAAATTATTAAGATGGGCAGCAGCATCATCAGAACTAACACCAGAAAATTGCTCTCGCATAACAAGATTCAGTAAAGCAGGTTTAATTTCAAAGAATTCTGCTGTAGTAGCAGGTGGAGCAATAGGTGTGCATAAGAAATCATTATTATTTGTGGTTGTGAAGTCACACAACTTAGTATTTTCAGGGTTGGCCATTTTAGCAACAGTAAATAAAGCAAACTAGATAAAGTAAATGCAAGTAACTAATTTTTTTTGTGTTTTTGATATAGTAAACAAGATAGCAAATAAAGTAAAACTAGCAACTAATTTTTTTGTATTTTGATTTAGTGCAGCAAACAAAGTAGTAAATAAAACTAAGCAAGACAAAAACAAAGTAAAGAGATTGAGAAGTGGAGACTCCCCTTGCAGCGTGTCTTGATCTCCCCGGCAACGGCGCCAGAAATCTAGCTTGATGGCGTGTATTTCACACGTTCGTTGGGCAACCCCAAGAGGAAGGTATGATGCGCACAGCAGCAAGTTTCCCTCAGAAAGAAACCAAGGTTTATCGAACCAGGAGGAGCCAAGAAGCACGTTGAAGGTTGATGGCGGCGAGATGTAGTGCGGCGCAACACCAGGGATTCCGGCGCCAACGTGGAACCTGCACAACACAACCAAAGTACTTTGCCCCAACGAAACAGTGAGGTTGTCAATCTCACCGGCTTGCTGTAACAAAGAGTTAACCGTATTGTGTGGAAGGTGATTGTTTGCGAGAAAACGAGTAGAACAAGTATTGCGATAGATTGTATTTCGGTAAAGAGAATTGGACCGGGGTCCACAGTTCACTAGAGGTGTCTCTCCCATAAGACGAACAGCATGTTGGGTGAACAAATTACAGTTGGGCAATTGACAAATAAAGAGAGCATGACCATGCACATACATATCATGATGAGTATAGTGAGATTTAATTGGGCATTACGACAAAGTACATAGACCGTCATCCAACTGCATCTATGCCTAAAAAGTCCACCTTCAGGTTATCATCCGAACCCCCTCCGGTATTAAGTTGCAAACAACGAGACAATTGCATTAAGTATGGTGCGTAATGTAACTAGTGACTACATCCTTGAACATAGCACTAATGTTTTATCCCTAGTGGCAACAGCACAACACAACCTTAGAACTTTTACATCCTTTGTCCCGGTGTCAATGCGAGGCATGAACCCACTATCGAGCATAAGTACTCCCTCTTGGAGTTACAAGCATCTACTTGGCCAGAGCATCTACTAGTAACGGAAAGCATGCAAGATCATAAACAACACATAGCATAACTTTGATAATCAACATAACAAGTATTCTCTATTCATCGGATCCCAACAAACGCAACATATAGAATTACAGATAGATGATCTTGATCATGTTAGGCAGCTCACAAGATCCGACAATGATAGCACAATGGGGAGAAGACAACCATCTAGCTACTGCTATGGACCCATAGTCCAGGGGTAGACTACTCACACATCACACCGGAGGCGACCATGGCGGCGTAGAGTCCTCCGGGAGATGATTCCCCTCTCGGCGGGGTGCGGAGGCGATCTCTGGATCCCCGAGATGGGATCGGCGGCGGCGGCGTCTCTCGGAAGGTTTTCCGTATCGTGGCTCTCGGTGCGGGGGTTTCGTCACGGAGACTTTTTATAGGCGGAAGGGCAGGTCAAGAGGCGGCACGGGGGCCCCACACTGGCCGGCGCGGCCAAGGGGGGGCCGCGCCGCCTATGGTGTGGCCCCTCCGTGGCCCCTCTTCGTCTCTCCTTCGGACTTGGAAGCTTCGTGAGAAAATAGGCCCCTGGGCTTTGATTTCGTCAATTCCGAGAATATTTCCTTACTAGGATTTCTGAAACCAAAACAGCGAAGAAAACAAGCAACTGGCACTTCGGCATCTTGTTAATAGGTTAGTTCCAGAAAATGCACGAATATGACATAAAGTGTGCATAAAACATGTAGATAACATCAATAATGTGGCATGGAACATAAGAAATTATCGATACGTCGGAGACGTATCAGACACACACACAAAACCAGAAAGCCTAAGAACTACGCTTCGGTCTTCTGATCATAATGTGTTCGGCGAGGGCACCGTGCATCTTGGAAACCTATCAATGACAAACTTTGTGCACGGTTAGAATTGTTCGAGTGTTGTTATCAAACACACAAAACACGGGATATGGATCTTGCTCTTACAATCTCCCCCTTTTTGGTGTTTGATGACAACACACGAATTTGCAATAATTCATAGGATATTATGATAAGGTATTTGGTTTGCAAAGGTAGATGAAGCTCCCCTAGATTTCTGCATATTTAGAATATGCATTGGTATACAAATACACACATCCTAGAGAGAAACTCCCCCTAGATTCTACAAACCAAGCACAAGTGCTAAGAAGAACATATGACAAGATCATGTAGCACAAGTACACTATGGAGGCAAGTATATTTGCATATAGGAGAGTTTGGGTGAACCTTTTCATACCTTTGCCTTGAGAAAACCCAAACTCATAATAATAAGATCCTCCATAGGATTGATGTAGCCAATCAAAGGATAAATAATGAAGACCATTAAGCTACGAACGATTAAGTCTTAGTACAAACCGGGGGATCGGGAGATCCACAAATAGAGTAGCAAACACACATACGAATAAAGTTCCGAATAACTAGGGGAAGGTTTGATGCCAAGGCTGAAAGAACCAAAACGAAGCACCAAGCCCTTGGCATCCCCATGCAAATTCCCGTCCTACTAGATCAACTTCCCCCCTTTGGCATCGAGACACCAAAAAGGGAGAAGGAGCATACTAACGCCCCAAGGGGAATCACTCTTCATCATCATCCTCGTCGTCGTCACCATCTTCATTCTCGTCACCCTCATCCTCAACGTCCTCCTGCTCTTCATACTCGCCTTCATCATCGTCTTCTTCTTGAGCAAGACCCTTGCCATGAAGTGGCTCGGGGATGGATTCCTCGGAGCTTGACCAAACGAGCTTCGAATTCCACTCACCGGGAGGAGTGATGTTGTCCTTGGAGCCCTCAGAGACAGGAAGTTGCATGTGCCTCATCATCGCCTTTTGGCGTTGTCGGATCTTCTTGTTGTCGTGATGAGCTTGATACATCCTATCTTCAAGATCCCTCATGAAGCAAAAGGACTTCTTGAGGCAAGCGGTGAGCTTGGCGAAGAGGCCCTTGGTCTTGATGGAGTTGGGCACATAGTCGGAGTCTTCGCTATCATCTTCGTCTTCGTCCTTGTCCTTGGGAGCTCCCTTGCCAAACCTTGGAAGGTCATGGTACTTAACAAGAGGACTCTTCTCCTTGTGGATAGTGACGTTGGGGCGACATTGTTGAAGAAGATCTCCTCGGCCCTCTTGATCCCACTTGAGACGAATGAGCCTCATGAGGTAAGGAGCGTACTGAGGAAGCTTGCGAAGGAATGCACAATCACGCATCTCATGCCAAATGTAATCCATGACGTCCAGTTGCTTGCCACGGCCCCTCAACTCATGAGTGCGCACAAGGAGGTTTACAAGAAATCCGTGCACCTCATCATGATTGGTGTGCTTGGGGTTGATGGTGCTGCGGTAGATTCGATTCATGATGTCATAGACCGGGAGAAGGCCCTTGGTGCTTCCACACAACATCCTCCCTCGAATGTAGAGACCGGTCATTTTCTCCTTGGCCATTGGCTTGGCTTGGAGATGAATCCGGAAGGTGTTTGAGTCGTTGTCTGGGAGCTCATAACCAATGCTTCTAGCAAAGTCCTGCCATGAGGCCTCCATCACATGCTCCCTAGTCATCCACTTCAAGGTGCGGTAGCCTCCTTCATCCTCAAGAAAAACGACCATGGCATAGAATTGGCAAATTACCTACTTGGAGAAATCGTGAGAGAAGGTCATTAGAGGTATAAGTCCTTGTTCATCACATATCTCTAGTGCTTCCCCAAAATACTCGAGGTCAGAGTTGAGCTTGTCCATGCTGATGGAGTATTGGGGGCAACATTTGAACTCTTTGGCCCCATAGACCTCATTGTAGATCCTCTCTTGGTTGACATGATGAAAGTAGTTATTGGGGCATTGACGAGCATTTCTCGGCAGCAAATAAGGATTAGCCCCTCGCACTTCCATGAACTGGCCTTTCTTGATATCAAGCATTGATCTTTGAGGGCCCCTTGCCCCGCTGCAGCTTCCCTCTGTCGCTTGGTGGTTCTTGCCGGTATGATCTCCTCTTGCTCGTCTTCATCTCGATGACGACGAGAGGATGGCTTGACCTTGCCACCACGGGTCTTAGGTGCTCCTGTGAATAGCAAAGGTTTGGGAGGGAATAGGGGATAATTGCACAAGCCGTGAAAATGAGGATCAAAGAGGACACTAACAAGCAACATTGGTGATACTAGTCAGAGCGGTAGTACCGCAATTCTGATCCGGTAGTGCCGCTTTGACCGGTAGTACCGCTCGAGGATGAGCGGTACTACCGCTTAAGCTCAGCACATCCAGATCGAGATCGAGTTCATGGCAAAATCGATCTAGTGTCACACATTGTTGCTAGCTAGTATCCCCGCACATGTAGAGCTTCCAAGAAGGCTTCTCCACCATAAATCTCCATCAAACCCTAGCCTATGCATCTAGGGAGTTCAACACACCCTAGAGAGAGAGATTAGGGTTCATACCGGAGGACATGGCGGAGAAGGAGGTGGGGAAGCTTCTCCACAGAGGAGATTTGGCCGGCGACGGCTGGAGGAGGAGATCGGGGCCGGTCTCCTCGAGGTCTTGAGGTTGGGAGCTCCTTTGGTTCGAGGTGGGCAGGGGATTTGTGGTGGTTTTGGAAAAAACGACCTGCCCGGTACCTCTAGTCAAAAGATGCAAGCGGTAGTACCGCTCGTAGAAGTGGTAGTACCGCTTACCAGTACATACCCGGTACTTAGGGCGGTAGTACCGTTCTGGGGATAAGGTTCAGTTTCGTCAGATAACTGCCCCAGAGCGGTAGTACCGGCCTGAGAAGCGGTAGTAACGGCTTCCAAACTCAAAAACACTCAGATTTTGGGTGTAGACTTGTGCTTTTAGACTGAGTTGGCTCAAGAGATAGATGATGGCTTAGGATTAGATGACGGAACTATTAAGGTACTACCCAACCAAGCTTGCAAGAGTCAAAACAAGAAAAGCCAAGCTTGGGTGAATCTCCCATGAAGAAACAAAGAGAAAAGAAGAAACGAAAAACACAAACAAGAAGAGAAAAGAAAAGAAAACAAAAAGGAACAAAAACTCCTCGAGGAGGAGGTTTGGTGGTCGAAGCCACCTGTAAGAGTTTGGTAGTGTGAGGTCGCGTAGAGACCTAGGACTCACGACTACAACTCAACATTAAGCTCATAGTCACTTGATTGACGAATAGCATGTGCTTTGGGTTTCTTTGTGCATCATGGGGGGAGGGATAGCTCAATAAGTTTAAACCGCACTCCCCCTATTTTCATGCGTGCTTTACATCTAGACATATGGCACAAGAGTGGTTCGAGTATCCACTTATGACACAATGTCCGGATGAGAAGCACAAGGGTAGAGAGGCAAACCTTGACGATTATCGATAGAGAGTGAGTCCATTGTCTTGTCGGGCACATTTGGGAAGAATTGATACTTGGGATTGCTATACCGTTGGACCCCATCATATCTTGCTCCTGAGTATGTCTGGTACTTTGCTTGAATTATGAAAGAGTCTTGACACTCTAGCACCCCGGCGAGAATAGATCAAAAGGATAGGTTCTTGTGAGGTTCCTTGATCTTTATCATGATTTGGGTCCTCGCCATGACGTCATTGTTGTTGATGCCGAACTTGAGGTTGTGGAAGAGGTGACCTAGCACTTGGTTGTCCAATGGGGAAGACTTGGCCTTGTGGTGTAGATGGCTCCACATAAGTGGAACTTCGTCCTTCCCCGGTACTCATAGAAGGTAGCTTTTGAGATTGGCGAGTGCCAACACTCATCCTTCCTATGGTAATCGGGGGAATTGCATCTCCTTTATCACAAGAAGCACTTCGCCTCCTCCAAAGAACAATCATATCCATCGAAATGTCTCATCACTCAATACCACAAACCACACAATAGACTCATACTCCATCATCATGTTTGAGTGTCTTCTTAGGTTTGTCTCTCACTTCCGGCAACCCTATCAAGTTAGGGTATGAGTATGGCTAGGAGCAAATAGTGTATTCCTTCTTTGCCAATGAAGATATCCAAGATCTTGAGCACAAACTCCGTTCCATTGTTGCTTCTTCTTGCAAGGATTTTGTCATAGAAATTGTATTGAAAATGTTTGAGAAACTTCATCATGGTTCATTTCCTTCAACACAATTCCTACAAAACACAATCTCTACACAAAGAAGCAAATTCCATTAGTCCTAGGCCGTGGCCTCTTGAAGAGACTAGCTCCTCAAGAGGACCACTACATGTTCATAATAGTAGGTACAAAGACCCAAGAGTGTAAAGCAATGAACAAAGAGCACATATGTAAGAGTCTTGACAAGGTAGGACTTGATCACCACCTTGTCAAGGCTCCAATACCTTTAAGCTTGTTTGTGTTGTCGTCATGAGAAAGATAGAGATGGGTGGCTTGATGACGACAATGAATTCCTTGCTTTCGGACATAAGACTTGTGGCTTCAAGATTAACCACCCAATAAGAACCTCCGAAAGCAAGGACTTCCATGGATCAAGAGTTGGAAATAGGAGCCCATTTTTTCAATGGGCACTATCTTCATATTCTTTGCTTCATTGATCCTTCTTCCACTCTCAATCTTATTTGGCATAATTGCCACTTCTCCTTCATTGCATAAGTCCCCGTAGGCTTCAATGACTCCTTCCAAGAATTGGATTTGGATTTGGAGAATCTCAATCTCGGACCTCGAGTTATTAGCTTCATCTTCACGATCCAAAAGAGCTTCCTCAAGAAGAGAATTCCTTCTCAAGAGTGAATGCTTGTGTCTCTCTAAAGTGGCAATGTCGTCCTCATGATTACGACAAATGTAATCCTTGCTTGAGCGTTTGTATTCTTCTATGACTTCATCTTGCATAAGCTTGATCACCATAAGTTTTTCCTTGCTTCTCTTAAGATAAGCAATTTCATTCTCATGGTTACAACAAGTGACCTTTTCTTTGCTCAAACGGATCCACTCCAACAAGGATTCATTTTGCCTCTCATTCACTTCAACTAGCTTGGCCTTGTGTTTCTTTAGAGTGGCAATCTCTTCTTCATGATCACAACATTGCACCTTCTCTTTACTCAAGCGATAGTATTCATCTAAGGCCTCCTCTTGAGTTGAGATGAATTCCAAGAATTTTGCATTGTGTTTTCTCAAGAAGCAAACTTTGTCAAGGAGCTTGTCACAACATGAATTAGGACCTTCATCTTCTTTCTTCTTGGCAAAGGTTGCAACATCCTCAATTGACCATTCATGATGTTCTTCAAGATAATCCTTCTTTGCCTTGAGCTTGTTCAACCAACCAAGAGCATAATCTCGGTCCTTGGTGAGTTGGGAGATGAGAGAATTGTTGAAGTCTTCAAGAATAAGAGCACTAGTTTCAAGAGTTATACGCATGCACACTTCTTCCTCATAAGCTTGGGTGAGAGAGATAAGCTCCAATTCCTTCTTCTTTTCAAGCCCTCCATTTCCACCATATGGTCTTCATCTCCAAGCATATTAGTTCTAGGCTCCTCGGTGTAGGAGATCTTGGTGACGTCGTTGTTGAGGGATAGCTTGGAGAGCCCTTTGGAGAGAGATCTAAACCCGCTCTTGCGAATGAGCATTCCATCATGTTCATCTCTTCTCTCATAGACACACTCCGCAACAAGATGTCTTTTGTCACCACAATTGTAGCAAGATGGTATTGAGCTTCAACTCTTGATTCCATTCCAAAAACTCTTTGCGGCAAGAGCCATGTGTTCACGATATTCGGCCTTAAGATCATCCGGACCCCACTCAATGGGATTCACATTACCCTCACTAGCTCCATAGTCCTTCATCTTCAATACAAAGCTGAGCTTGCGGGTATTGTGGGTGTGAGCAACATGGTCTTCCGCATTCTTCTTAGATATAGCCATTGAGTTTGTCATGGCCATGTTGTTCACTTCATTAAAGCGAGAGCTTTGGATGTTCTCATGTCCGAGGAAGAGCATGTCAAGTTCGTCCCAAGCTTCCTTGGCGGTCTTGAGCGAGCGGATATGAGCGCGTCCCTTGGGAGTAATGGCCAAGTGAATCATGTTGATGGCGATGGCGTTGAGTTGGTCGTCCACCACTTCCCTTCCTGTCAAGTTCATTGGGTCTTGTGGTGAATATCCCTCTTCAATGATGCGCCAAAGCTCGGTAGAAGCACTGCGCACATGAGAACGCATTAAGAATTTCCAATCACCAAAGCTATTATATTCAAGTATTGGTGGTGAACCATGAGGAAAAATGCATGGCATGGGTATTGGGACATTTACGGCACAATCACTTGGTGAAAACACCGCATGAATATCTCTTAATTGTCCCGCAACCGGAGATTCATCCTTCCCCTTTGATGAGGTGTCAACGTCCTCAAGATCCTTTTCCCGATGTGAATTTGTTGATTGCTCAACAATCTCAACACACGGAAAAGTGTTAACTTGTGGTAGGGAAACATTGACACCTCTCTTAGTATGTATGATGGGGTTTGGTTTTGGAGTAATCAACTCCATCATCATAGCCTTCAATTGAGATACAATGGATGACTCCAATTTCTTGAGGTCATCCAAAGTAGCCGGAGTATTATCGGCATTTGATGATGGAGATGATTGCTCATGGGGAAGGACTTCATTCACAACCTCCTCTTGTTCGGCCATTTCTTAGGCGGTAAAGCCCTAGCAAGAAAACCTTGCTCTGATACCACTTGAATGGATCGTAGCGAACAAGAGGGGGAGTGAATGGCGCTACGACAAGTTTTAGCCTTTTTCAATTTTAGCGCAACGGAAGGTAAAGGTGATAGCTTTAGCAATAGTGGTGTTCCTACAATGATACTAGGACAAGTGCAACAAGTAAAGGAATCAACAAGATAGTAAGAGTAAGGAGCGAGACAACCGGAGGGCGCGGAGGCGAGGCGAGGTTTGTTTACCGCAGTTCCTTCCACGATAGAAGTACGTCTGCGTTGAGGAGGTGCTAGTCTCACACAAGAGACTAGACGACCACACCACAAAGGAAGGCCTCACCTTCTTCCTCGAGAGAGCTCCACGAAGGTGCTGCCCCTCTTCCACTAAGGCACCGGTCGAGGCGGTGATTCCTTCACAAGGTTGGGGCGAGCTCCACACACAAGGATGCTCCCAACACCCTATGGAGCTAGTACATCACCAAGCTAGCTTCCATAGCTGCACATATCCAATGCTCCACAATAGGAACCCTTCCAATACCCCACCAAGGAACTCTTCCAATGCTCCACCAAAGGAACCCTTCCAATGCCCCACCAAGGAACCCTTCCAATGATCCACCAAGGAACCCTTCCAATGCTCCACCAAGGAACTCTTCCAATGCTCCACCAAAGGAACCCTACCACCAAGATCCACTAAGGAGTACCACGAATTGGCGAACTTTCTCTCGGTAGAATGATAGATCGGGGTCTCCTCCACCACTCCTCAAAGTATGAGCAAGATTGGTTGGGTGGATGGGGAGATCCCCTCAATTTTGAGCTCAGCAACAATGGAGGAGAGAGAGAGAAGAGCTAAATCGGGCTGGAGAAGAAGGGGCCTTTATATAGGTCCCTCCAAATCCAACCGTTAGGTGCTGTTTTTGCCTAAGCGGTACTACCGCTTCTGGGAAGCGTTACTACCGCTCTGAGTTTGAATCCCCACAGAACTTTTCCACGTGGACACATCGCGGTACTACCGCTTGCGGTACCGCTCGAGGTACTGCAACAGGGTCCAAACCTTAGTGGACTCGAAGCGGTACCGAAGCGGTACCACAGCGGTACGACCGTAACGCGTTACGGTACTTGAGCGGTACCGTGGGCGGTACTACCGCTCAAGGTACCGTAAAGGTACCGTAACCTGTTCTGTGGGACAGTTTCGCGTGCAATCCTCAGAGCGGTATCTCGGGTGGTACCAGTAGGGGTAGCGGTACTACCGCTCCTGGTACCGGTAGTACCGCTATGGCTAAAATAGCTTTTTCCTCTTTTCCTCTCCTACCATGTTACCTCGCGACACACACACAAAACCAGAAAGCCTAAGAACTACGCTTCGGTCTTCTGATCATAATGTGTTCGGCGAGGGCACCATGCATCTTGCAAACCTATCAATGACAAACTTTGTGCACGGTTAGAATTGTTCGAGTGTTGTTATCAAACACACAAAACACGGGATATGGATCTTGCTCTTACAGCTTCGCCGTGAAAATCTATTCACAGCCACCTTGCTAATCTGGCTACATTAGAGCATCACTAGCAGCAGAACACAACCCTCAAACTCATAAGCCCTCAAAAAATTGAAGGCTCAACCCTCATTTTTCATCCCAACGTGTACAAATCGACGTTGAGAGGCAAAATACCCAGGCCCATTCATCTGGTCAACGGTGCATCGCGGGAGGAAAAAATCCCTCAACAGCTCGAGCCTCCTCCTTCCCCCTCGCCGCCGCCCCGATTCTGCCTGCGCCCGGCCGTCCCCGCCCAATCCAACGTCGCCCCGCCACCCCGCCTACCCCCGCCGTCCCGCCTTCGCCTGACCCGAATTGGCAGCAGCCCGACCCGAATCGGCCGCCGCCCCGCCTCGCTGCGCGCTCGCGCTCGTCCACTGGCGGTCGAGATGCCGCCGCGCCCCGCTCTTCCACCGACTACCAAGGCGTGCGGCTCCGCCCGCCCGTCCGGCCGGTGGGCCATCGAGATCACGCGCGGTGGCCATCGCTTTTGGCTCGGGAGCCAGGACTTTCGAGTCGGCGGACCTCGCCGCCCGCGCATACGACGTCATGGTATGGCGTTTCGATAGCGCCGCCGGGCGGCTCAACTTTTTCGACGTCAATGGCCTCGCGACGACGGAGTTCGTGGCGCTAGTGTTCAATGTCATTACCCACACCGAGGAGTGCACCATCCGTTGGGAATATATGCGGATGTCCATCCGCAACCACGATGAGGCGGAGACGGCCGCCTTCCATGTGGCACATTTGGAGCACGTCGAAGCGGAGCTGGAGTTTTACGTTCAACTCGCAGCGCAGCGAGCTGCGGCGGCCGCCGCCCGTCCGTCTTCATCCTCGGCGCTGCCTCCTGTAACACCCCAAAATTTCAAAACAAAGAAAAACTCTATTTCCCTATTTCCAAAATTTGGAGCCAACAATTTTTTTGAATTGCATTACCCTATGTGCATAGTGTTCATGCATGTATGTGGGGTTCTTGCCATGAATGTTTGTTTGAAGTGTTAAACAATATCAAAACCCTAAACCCTACCCCATCTCAAAATCAAGGAGAAACAAAGAAAAAGAGAAATAAAAGAAAAGTCATATGTGGGCATATAGCCATATCTGCAAATATGAACCTAAGCCATGTGTACCTTGCTTAGATGGTTTGAAACTATTACTAATACCAACCTACTACTCAAGTAACCCAAAAGAATACAATTTGGATCAAAGTGAAACAAAATAAAAGAAAAAGAAAATAAAAATATCATCGCATATGAGCCTATGGCTATTTTTGCAAAACTTCAACCTAGGCCATTTTACTTTGTGTGAATGGTTTGGAAACATTACTAAACTCAAAATAATAACTTTTGAATCAAAGAAATGCAAAACAAATCAAAGGAAAAAATCAAAACGAAGTTACATGTGATAATGGTCACTTGTGCCATTTTTAACATGCTACCTACTTTGAGCCCCTGTATTTAGAAATTTCTAAACTAAACTTGCCCAACTCTTTGCACCTCATCCAAGACCTCATCAAGGTGAACACTTTTGGTGTTGACCAACCTTGCCAATTCTTTCTCAATTGCTTATTATAAGCATGCAAAGTGGCAACTTTGAATCAGATTCTAGATTGCCCCAAATTTGATTTTTCACAAACCAACTCCAATTTGCAAACCATGGCCACCAATAGATGCCAAACATTATTTAGATCACACCCGTAGCCAAATTCAAACACAAATGTGACCTTTGCATCCAACATATGGTGATCAAGTTATTTAATAAAAAGGTACAACCACTATTCCTACCCACTATGCACCACCTCACTCCACTTTTCTTGTGCTCTTCTATAGTGGACATTGTCCTTCAACCTCTCATGACCTCACTATGTCCTTGCCAACACTATGCCTTGCTCATTTGCACCATGCCAAGTCCATGTCATGGCATATGTCACTCATGTTGGCCATGATCCTTTGTGCATGCTCTAGCTCTCCATAGCCTTGCCAACCATGTCACACACTCTTGCCTCACCTCACTAAAGATTGCATTGCCCTCCTAGCCCAAGAAAAAGGCATGGTCACCCTCATGACCTCACCATGCCAACTCCCTATTCACTCCTCTCTAGCCTCACCAACCATGTCAAATAGGTTGACCTTGATCTCCTGAACCTGCCTGTACCAGCCATTGGCCAAGAGAGACCCTGCCCTGGCCAGCACGCGACGTGCCCGCGACGCCCAGAACGCGGCAGAGCGCGCATGGACACGCCCTGGACACGATAGAGCACCGCCTAGCCCCGTTGCCTCAGACTTTCCCTCGCCCTCTCCTCTCTCCCACGTACTCTCCACGACGTCAACTACCTCCCAGACACGCCCTTCGGAAGGTAGGATATGTTTCGGGAAGGGGTAGGCCCAGAGGGGCACCATGGGCCTTGGCCGCATGGGCCCTAGCATGGCGAGCGAACAAGAGAGGGGAAGAGTCCTCCCGGGTAACTACAATCCGTAGGTCGGTTTGCGAAGGGAGGAGTCCCCCGGGTTTTTACTTTAAAAACTGTAATTGACATGTTTCCCATTTTATCCTTGACCTGGCGCAGTCCAGCTAGCGGGAAGGAACGATAAGTTTGCGTCGGTACATAGTTCCTCTCTCCCTCACGCACGCAACCACGTCTCTCACGTCCCATCACTTCTCCTAATCGAAGGAAAAAAACCCCAACCGCCCTACACGCGCTCCCCTGCCTGCGACGGAGAAGAAGAATGCGCCGGTGGCCAACGCCCCTGAGCCCATCGCCTTCGAGTCCATCGCCTCCGAGCCCGTCGCATCCGAGCCCGTCTCCATCGAGCCCGTCGCTTCCGAGGGCGGCGCATCCAAGCACGGCGCCTCCATGAACTAGGCCTCTCTCACGGCTGACGGACCACTTCACAAGATCGGCGACTGCTTACTGACTAACGATGATTACGTGGACACCTACTCTGCTTTGAGGAAAGTTTGTAGAAATTGGTGCTCAGGTTTACCAAAGCCCGACGTGCACCTGCACGAATGGACCATGGTAGAACACGCCCTTCCACGCGCCGCTGAGTTCACCTTCCTCCACCTCCGCACATCCCGCTATGTCACCATCGATCTAACGAAAGTTCATGCAAGGTTCAAATTCCTCCATATCTATAGAGTTAATCTATTTTTATTTTCAATCGTAAACATCTTAGTGCTGAATGTTATCTTCATCAATATATTTTAGATACTACTTCGTCAGCTTTTGCCGTGGCGTAATCGTGCTTTCCCACAAGAACCAGCCGCACAAGATACGACTTCTGAACCCACTCACAAGGACATTGAACACTATGTTTGAGGCGCAGATGCCATCTGTTTTTCTAGAGTCAATCACTGTAATGAAGTCCCCGACTATGGTCTTCGTTTCCACAGGTTACCCGGTGAAAATTGCTTGGGTTGATGAGAGCACTCCAACTAAGGGTATAGATGAAGATTGGGGAAGGAAGATTTTCGATCGAGCACCATGCTCTGTGTTGCATTACCCCATTCAATGGTGAATTGTATGCAATAGTTGTGGATAGTTTTGAGTTCGGGAAATTAGTGTGCACCAACAATGTCCAGTTGGAGCAGCGCACGAGCACTGTCAATATGGAGACACTATTTTCATTTCTAGAACTTGGAAATGACAAGTTCTACCTTGTGAAGTCGGATGGTGATCTGATGCTTGTGCTGTTGGACAACATGCATTTGGAGGAAGGTCAACCAATGGTGTACCGTGTGGACACTGAGAGCCGCTCTCTCCATGTTGTCAGTAACATTGGAAGTCATGCCTTCTTCGTCCATTATATCCGGTGTATCTCCGTCGACACCAGAGTGCACCCGACACTTCGACCTGGCTGCATCTACTATGCGTATTTGGGTTATATCAGAGAGTACTTTGATGATATAAAGGCCTAGGATGAGTGGCCACTAAGTCTACGTGTGGATAGATTAGGAAACTACGGTCTGAGAAATGAACAAAGCTCATACCGTTTGGAGGATGTATTGCCTGCACACTGCAGACGGAAGGAGTTCAATGAATATTTCCTTCAGATACATGAATGGAGTGACGAAGAAATATAGGTTGAATGAAGAACAGATTCATTCATCCTGGGGTATCCTAATCTTCATGTTGGACATACATTGCGTCTTGTATTATTTTCAGCTTAGTTTGTCATGAACATTAACATCGTTATTGGATGCTTTTGGATGCAGTTTATGTATTATACTTAGTTTTCGTGATTTATTATGCTGCTGTGAATTTATCCTATACTAGCTTCTAGATTTGTTACCATATTGGGCAAAAAACGAGGGCCAAAAGGCAACAATCATTGAAGAAAGACAGAAATAGAAAATTCTCTAGATTTGATACTAATTTGGTGAAAAGAGAGAGAACTGTTACAAAGAGAGAGGGGGGAAATTTGCTCTTAAAAAGGGATGCCAATTTGAACCGAGAGAGACATAACCTAGCTCCTGCTCACGTACAACCAAACGCGGTCTCGTCCTGTCCTACGCGGTCCCTTTCTGCCAGCCCCACGCGACGCGGCCCGACACGTCAGCACAGAATGGTTAACTTAACGGGAGTCCTCCCGTCCGAGCTCCTTCTGCGGGTTTCAGACAAGGGCTTGGGGAAAATTGAGGAAAAACTAAGGAGCTGGAGAAAACTGAGTACAACTAAGGACCCTGATACGTCTCCGACGTATCGATAATTTCTTATGTTCCATGCCACATTATTGATGATATCTACATGTTTTATGCACACTTTATGTCATATTTATGCATTTTCCGGCACTAACCTATTAACGAGATGCCGAAGGGCCAGTTGTTGTTTTCTGCTATTTTTGGTTTCAGAAATCCTAGTAAGGAAATATTCTTGGAATTGGACGAAATCAACGCCCAGGGGCCTATTTTCACACGAAGCCTCCATTAAATCTGGGACAGTGACAGAAAGTTCTAAGGTCGTGGATGTGCTGTTGCCACTAGGGATAAAACATCGATGCTATGTCCGAGGATGTAGTTATTGATTACATTACGCACCATACTTAATGCAATTGTCTGTTGTTTTCAACTTAATACTGGAAGGGGTTCGGATGATAACCTGAAGGTGGACTTTTTAGGCATAGATGCATGCTAGATAGCGGTCTATGTACTTTGTCGTAATGCCCAATTAAATCTCACTATACTCATCATATCATGTATGTGCATTGTCATGCCCTCTCTATTTTTCAATTGCCCAACTGTAATTTGTTCACCCAACATGCTATTTATCTTATGGGAGAGACACCTCTAGTGAACTGTGGACCCCGGTCCATTCTTTTACATCGAATACAATCTACTACAATACTTGTTCTACTGTTTTCTGCAAACAATCATCATCCACACTATACATCTAATCCTTTGTTACAGCAAGCCGGTGAGATTGACAACCTCGCTGTTTCGTTGGGGCAAAGTACTTTGGTTGTGTTGTGCAGGTTCCACGTTGGCGCCGGAATCCCTGGTGTTGCGCCGCACTACATCTCACCGCCATCAACCTTCAACGTGCTTCTTGGCTCCTACTGGTTCGATAAACCTTGGTTTCTTACTGAGGGAAAACTTGCCGCTGTACGCATCACACCTTCCTCTTGGGGTTCCCAACGGACACGTGCTGTACGCGTATCAAGCTCTTTTTCTGGCGCCGTTGCCGGGGAGATCAAGACACGCTGCAAGGGGAGTCTCCACATCCCAATCTCTTTACTTTGTTTTTGTCTTGCTTTATTTTATTTAGTACTTTGTTTGCTATCTTGTTTGCTATATTAAAAACACAAAAAAATTAGTTACTTGCATTTACTTTATCTAGTTTGCTTTATTTACTCTTGCTAAAATGGGTACTCCTGAAAATACTAAGTTGTGTGACTTCACAACCACAAATAATAATGATTTCTTATGCACACCTATTGCTCCACCTGCTACTACAGCAGAATTCTTTGAGATTAAACCTGCTTTACTGAATCTTGTTATGCGAGAGCAATTTTCTGGTGTTAGTTACGATGATGCTTTCTGCCCATCTCAATAATTTTGTTGAATTATGTGAAATGCAAAAGTATAAGGATGTAGATGGTGACATAATAAAATTAAAATTGTTTCCTTTCTCATTAAGAGGAAGAGCTAAAGATTGGTTGCTATCTCTGCCTAAGAATAGTATTGATTCATGGACTAAATGCAAGGATGCTTTTATTGGTAGATATTATCCCCCTGCTAAAATTATATCTTTGAGGAGTAGCATAATGAATTTTAAACAATTGGATAATGAGCATGTTGCACAAGCATGGGAAAGAATGAAATCCTTGGTTAAAAATTGCCCAACCCATGGACTGACTACTTGGATGATCATCCAAACCTTTTATGCAGGACTGAATTTTTCTTCGCGGAACCTGTTGGATTCAGCTGCTGGAGGTACCTTTATGTCCATCACTCTTGGCGAAGCAACAAAGCTTCTTGATAATATGATGATTAATTACTCTGAATGGCACACGGAAAGAGCTCCACAAGGTAAGAAGGTAAATTCTGTCGAAGAAACCTCTTCCTTGAGTGATAAGATTGATGCTATTATGTCTATGCTTGTGAATGATAGGACAAATGTTGATCCTAATAATGTTCCGTTAGCTTCATTGGTTGCCCAAGAAGAACATGCTGATGTAAACTACATTAAAAATAACAATTTCAACAACAATGCTTACCGGAACAATTCTAGTAACAACTATAGGCCATATCCTTATAATAATGGCAACGGCTATGGTAATTCTTCTGGGAATTCTTACAACAATAATAGGAACACACCCCCTGGACTTGAAGCCATGCTTAAAGAATTTATTAGTACACAAACTGCTTTTAACAAATCTGTTGAAGAAAAGCTTGGGAAAATTGATACACTTGCTTCTAAAGTCGATAGTCTTGCTGCTGATGTTGTGAAAGATCGAGATGTCGCCTATAGGGGGTGAATAGGCAATTACAAACTCTTGCGGATTTGTCTTGTAAGAATGCGGAATTAAACTATCGTTTAGTTTACAAGCACAAACCCTAAATATGCTAAGCTCAACTAAGTGTAACAATAGCAACTAGAGCTAAGCAAGATAGACACAAGATATATGTAGCACAAGTGATAGCAAGATATATGTACTTCAAGCACGATGGCTATCACAAGGAAAGAGAGCTCAGGTATAGAAATAACCGAGGCACGCGGAGACGAGGATGTATTCCCGTGTTCCCTTGCTTTGCAACAAGGTACGTCACGTTTGGAGGAGTGGAGGTCCCACGAAGGATTCCCCGCGCCACGAAGGCTCACCCTATTCTCCGAACCACACCCACGAAGGATAATGGCCCTTTCCTTATGGTTAGCTTTTCCTCCGCTCCGGAGATGGCAAGCTCCACAACCACTTCACAAGCTCCACGAAGGAGAAGCCCGGGCCCCTTCACAATCTTCCACGAAGAGATCACCGGGACACCAACCAAGCCAACTAGGAGGTCACCCTCCAAGAGTAACAAGCTCACGGTCTCTCGCTAGAACAAATCGTGGTGGAGAGCTCAACACTATGCAATGATGCAAAGCAAGAACACCGGAGGTGTTCAAGTCCTTCACACTCAAATCCCACCAAAGCAACGAATGCTAGGATGAGATTGGAGAGGAAGAACAAGGGGGAAAGTCAACCAAAGACTCCAAGATCTAGATCCCAAGAGATTCCCTCACTTAGAGAAGAAATGGTTTGGTGGAAGTGTAGATCTAGATCTCCTCTCTCAAATCCTCAAGTATGAGCAAGAATGGTTCGGAGGAATCAAAGGGGAGAGCAAGTTCTTCAAAATGGAACAATGGAGGTGAGAGAATGGGAAGAACTAACTCAGTCCAAGGTGGAAGAAGGGCTATTTATAGCCCAAGAGCAAATATAACCGTTGGGGAAAAGTTGGGCTGAGTCAACCGTCGAGGAGGCCGGTCAACCGGGCCTGGGGCCGGGCCGTCCGGTCCAGGGCCCGGTCAGACCGGGCCACAGACTGGACCAGCCGGTCCAAACCGGTCGGCAGGCCGGACCCCGACCGGGGTCACTTTGTGTCGTCCAGGAGGTCATCCGGTTGGCGCCCGGTTGACCGGTCGGCACGCCGGGCAGGCCGGTTGTGAGGCCGGCTGACCGGGCGGCATACCGGAACCGGCCGGCGCAAGGGCCGGTCCGACCGGGTCCCTGACCGGGTGAGCAGGAAAACATGTTTATACAAAAACTGTGATAACTAATGCTCCCGAACTCCGATTGACATGAAACCAATTGTGTTGGAAAGATAACGACGAATAGAACCCCAACAAAAGCCGAACCTCACACAGAGAAACACCAAGAAGCAATAATAATATGCAAAGTATGCAAAGGATTGAGCTCCCTAAGACGATGTGATCAAGTTACTCAACCGAAAGCCCCTCTTAATAGTGCGGCTATCTATCCTATAATCCGGTCTCCCATCAACCACCTTGAGACCGGTAAATGGAAAACCTAGCAAGGTCATACCTTTGCCTTGCGCATTGATACGTCTCCGACGTATCGATAATTTCTTATGTTCCATGCCACATTATTGATGTTATCTACATGTTTTATGCACACTTTATGTCATATTCGTGCATTTTCTGGAACTAACCTATTAACAAGATGCCGAAGTGCCAGTTCCTGTTTTCTGCTGTTTTTGGTTTCAGAAATCCTAGTAACGAAATATTCTCGGAATCGGACGAAATCAACGCCCAGGTTCCTATTTTACCCGGAAGCATCCAGAACACACGAGAACCGCCAGAGAAGGGTGGCAGGGCCACCACACCACACCCCGGCGCGGCCTAGGGGGGGGCGCGCCCCCCTAGGGTGTGGGCCCCCCTTCGACCTTCCTGCGCCGCCTCTCCGCCTATAAAAAGCCCCTGGATCAGAAAACCCTATTACGATTGACGAAACCCACGAAAACCTTCCAGAGCCGCCGCCATCGCGAAGCCAAGATCTGGGGGACAGGATCTCTGTTCCGGCACGCTGCCGGAGCGGGGAAGTGCCCCCGGAAGGCTTCTCCATCAACACCGCTGCCATCTCCACCGCCATCTTCATCACCGCTGCTGCTCCCATGAGGAGGGAGTAGTTCTCCATCGAGGCTCGGGGCTGTACTGGTAGCTATGTGGTTAATCTCTCTCTATGTACTTCAATACAATGATCTCATGAGCTGCTTTACATGATTGAGATTCATCTGAGTTTTGTATCACTACTATCTATGTGCTACTCTAGTGATGTGTTATTAAAGTAGTTCTATTCCTCCTGCACGTGTGTAAAGGTGACAGTGTGTGCACCGTGTTAGTACTTGGTTTGTGCTATGATCATGATCTCTTGTAGATTATGGAGTTAACTATTGCTATGATATTATTGATGTGATCTATTCCTCCTACATATGCATGAAGGTGACAGTGTGCATGCTATGCTAGTACTCGGTTTAGTCTGTTGATCTATCTTACACTAAAGGTTACTAAAATATGAGCATTATTGTGGAGCTTGTTAACTCCGGCATTGAGGGTTCGTGTAATCCTACGCAATGTGTTCATCATCCAACAAGAGTGTAGAGTATGCATTTATCTATTCTGTTATGTGATCAATGTTGAGAGTGTCCACTAGTGAAAGTGTAATCCCTAGGCCTTGTTCCTAAATACTGCTATCGCTGCTTGTTTACTGTTTTACTGCGTTACTACTGCTGCAATACTACCACCATCAACTACACGCCAGCAAGCTATTTTCTGGCACCGTTGCTACTGCTCATATATATTCATACCACCTGTATTTCACTATCTCTTCGCCGAACTAGTGCACCTATTTGGTGTGTTGGGGACACAAGAGACTTCTTGCTTTGTGGTTGCAGGGTTGCATGAGAGGGATATCTTTGACCTCTTCCTCCCTGAGTTCGATAAACCTTGGGTGATCCACTTAAGGGAAACTTGCTGCTGTTCTACAAACCTCTGCTCTTGGAGGCCCAACACTGTCTCTGAGGAAAGGAGGGGGAACGTAGACATCAAGCACTTTTAAGGCGCTCGTTGCCGGGGAGGAAATGTAAAAGGCACTCATACTCCGGTTCCAGGTAAAGTATTTTTCTGGCGCCGTCGTGTTTGTGCTCGAAGCTATTTCCTTTAGATCCTGCAATTGCATCTTTTTGTTTCTTGTTTACACTAGTTTGGCATAATGGACAACAGTGAGCTTCTTGTTCTATTTCCTGATTTAAAACATGGATTGTTTGATGCGAAAATTAAAAAACCTATGAAATCTTATTTGCATGCTGGTAGTAATATTAGTATGAACGCTTTGAACACCATTGTTGATAATGATATAGAAAGTTCTAAGCTTGGGGAAGCTGGTTTGCATGATATTTTTAGTCCCCCAAGCATTGAGGAGAAAATTTTCTTTGATGATACTTTGTCTCCTATTTATGATGATAATGATAGTTGTTTTTTGATGCCACCTACTATGGAAAGTAAATTTTGTTGTGATTATACTATGCCTCCTACACTTGATGAGAATAATAATGATAGCTACTTTATTGAATTTGCTCCCACTACAACTACTAAAATTGATTATGCTTATGTGGAGAGTAATAATTTTATGCATGAGACTCATGATAAGAATGCTTTATGTGATAGTTATATTGTTGAGTTTGCTCATGTTGCTACTGAAAATTATTATGAGAGAGGAAAATATGGTTGTAGAAATTTTCATGTTACTAAAATACCTCTCTATGTGCTGAAATTTTTCAAGCTTCACTTGTTTTATCTTCCTATGCTTGTTACTTTGCTCTTCATGAACTTGTTTATTTACAAGATTCCTATGCATAGGAAGCATGTTAGACTTAAATGTGTTTTGTATTTGCCTCTTGATGCTCTCTTTTGCTTCAAATACTATTTCTTGCGAGTGCATCATTAAAACTGCTGAGCCCATCTTAATGGCTATAAAGAAAAGAACTTCTTGGGAGATAACCCATGTGTTATTTTGCTACAGTATTTTGTTTTATATTTGTGTCTTGGAAGTTGTTTACTACTGTAGCAACCTCTCCTTATCTTAGTTTTGTGTTTTGTTGTGCCAAGTAAAGCCGTTGATAGAAAAGTAAGTACTAGATTTGGATTACTGCGCAGTTCCAGATTTCTTTGCTGTCACGAATCTGGGTCCACCTCCCTGTAGGAAGCTCAGAAAATTAAGCCAATTTACGTGCATGATCCTCAGATATGTACGCAACTTTCATTCAATTTGAGCATTTTCATCTGAGCAAGTCTGGTGCCATTTTAAAATTCGTCAATACGAACTGTTCTGTTTTGACAGATTCTGCCTTTTATTTCGTATTGCCTCTTTCGCTATGTTGGATGAATTTCTTTGATCCACTAATGTCCAGTAGCATTATGCAATGTCCAGAAGTGTTAAGAATGATTGTGTCACCTCTGAATATGTTAATTTTTATTGTGCACTAACCCTCTAATGAGTTGTTTCGAGTTTGGTGTGGAGGAAGTTTTCAAGGGTCAAGAGAGGAGGATGATATACTATGATCAAGAAGAGTGAAAGCTCTAAGCTTGGGGATGCCCCGGTGGTTCACCCCTGCATATATCAAGAAGACTCAAGCATCTAAGCTTGGGGATGCCCAAGGCATCCCCTTCTTCATCGACAAATTATCAGGTTCCTCCCCTGAAACTATATTTTTATTCCATCACATCTTATGTGCTTTTCTTGGAGCGTCTGTTTGTTTGTTTCTATTTTTGTTTTTGTTTGAATAAATGCTTGTGTGGGAGAGAGACACGCTCCGCTGGTTCGTATGAACACATGTGTTCTTAGCTCATAATATTCATGGCGAAGTTTCCTCTTCGTTAAATTGTTATATGGTTGGAATTGGAAAATGATACATGTAGTAATTGCTATAATGTCTTGGGTAATGTGATACTTGGCAATTGTTGTGCTCATGTTTAAGCTCTTGCATCATATGCTTTGCACCCATTAATGAAGAAATACATAGAGCATGCTAAAATTTGGTTTGCATATTTGGTTTCTCTAAGGTCTAGATAATTTCTAGTATTGAGTTTGAACAACAAGGAAGACGGTGTAGAGTCTTATAATGTTTTCAATATGTCTTTTATGTGAGTTTTGCTGCACCGGTTCATCCTTGTGTTTGTTTCAAATAAGCCTTGCTAGCCTAAACCATTGTATCGAGAGGGAATACTTCTCATGCATCCAAAATACTTGAGCCAACCACTATGCCATTTGTGTCCACCATACCTACCTACTACATGGTATTTTCCAGCCATTCCAAAGTAAATTGCTTGAGTGCTACCTTTAAAATTCCATCATTCACCTTTGCAATATATAGCTCATGGGACAAATAGCTTAAAAACTATTGTGGTATTGAATATGTAATTATGCACTTTATCTCTTATTAAGTTGCTTGTTGTGCGATAACCATGTTTACTGGGGAACGCCATCAACTCATTGTTGAATTTCATGTGAGTTGCTATGCATGTTCGTCTTGTCTGAAGTAAGGGCGATCTACACTGAGTTGAATGGTTTGAGCATGCATATTGTGAGAGAAGAACATTGGGCCGCTAACTAAAGCCATGCTCCATGGTGGAAGTTTCAGTTTTGGACAAACATCCTCAAATCTCTAATGAGAAAAGAATTAATTGTTGTTGAATGCTTAAAGCATTAAAAGAGGAGTCCATTATCTGTTGTCTATGTTGTCCCGGTATGGATGTCTAAGTTGAGAATAATCAAAAGCGAGAAATCCAAATGCGAGCTTTCTCCTTAGACCTTTGTACAGGCGGCATAGAGGTACCCCTTTGTGATACTTGGTTAAAGCATATGTATTGCGGTGATAATCCAGGTAGTCCAAGCTAATTAGGACAAGGTGCGGGCACTATTGGTACACTATGCATGAGGCTTGCAACTTATAAGATATAATTTACATGATGCATATGCTTTATTACTACCGTTGACAAAATTGTTTCATGTTTTCAAAATCAAAGCTCTAGCACAAATATAGCAATCGATGCTTTTCCTCAATGAGGACCATTCTTTTACTTTCAATGTTGAGTCAGTTCACCTATTTCTCTCCACCTCAAGAAGCAAACACTTGTGTGAACTGTGCATTGATTCCTACATACTTGCTTATTGCACTTGTTATATTACTTTGCATTGACAACTATCCATGAGATATACATGTTACAAGTTGAAAGCAACCGCTGAAACTTCATCTTCCTTTGTGTTGCTTCAATACCTTTACTTTGAATTATTGCTTTATGAGTTAACTCTTATGCAAGACTTATTGATGCTTGTCTTGAAGTGCTATTCATGAAAAGTCTTTGCTTTATGATTCAGTTGTTTACTCATGTCATATACATTGTTTTGATTGCTGCATTCACTACATATGCTTTACAAATAGTATGATCAAGGTTATGATGGCATGTCACTCCAGAAATTATCTTTGTTATCGTTTTACCTGCTCGGGACGAGCAGAACTAAGCTTGGGGATGCTGATACGTCTCCGACGTATCGATAATTTCTTATGTTCCATGCCACATTATTGATGTTATCTACATGTTTTATGCACACTTTATGTCATATTCGTGCATTTTCTGGAACTAACCTATTAACAAGATGCCGAAGTGCCAGTTCCTGTTTTCTGCTGTTTTTGGTTTCAGAAATCCTAGTAACGAAATATTCTCGGAATCGGACGAAATCAACGCCCAGGTTGCTATTTTACCCGGAAGCATCCAGAACACACGAGAACCGCCAGAGAAGGGTGGCAGGGCCACCACACCACACCCCGGCGCGGCCTAGGGGGGGGCGCGCCCCCCTAGGGTGTGGGCCCCCCTTCGACCTTCCTGCGCCGCCTCTCCGCCTATAAAAAGCCCCTGGATCAGAAAACCCTATTACGATTGACGAAACCCACGAAAACCTTCCAGAGCCGCCGCCATCGCGAAGCCAAGATCTGGGGGACAGGATCTCTGTTCCGGCACGCTGCCGGAGCGGGGAAGTGCCCCCGGAAGGCTTCTCCATCAACACCGCTGCCATCTCCACCGCCATCTTCATCACCGCTGCTGCTCCCATGAGGAGGGAGTAGTTCTCCATCGAGGCTCGGGGCTGTACCGGTAGCTATGTGGTTAATCTCTCTCTATGTACTTCAATACAATGATCTCATGAGCTGCTTTACATGATTGAGATTCATCTGAGTTTTGTATCACTACTATCTATGTGCTACTCTAGTGATGTGTTATTAAAGTAGTTCTATTCCTCCTGCACGTGTGTAAAGGTGACAGTGTGTGCACCGTGTTAGTACTTGGTTTGTGCTATGATCATGATCTCTTGTAGATTATGGAGTTAACTATTGCTATGATATTATTGATGTGATCTATTCCTCCTACATATGCATGAAGGTGACAGTGTGCATGCTATGCTAGTACTCGGTTTAGTCTGTTGATCTATCTTACACTAAAGGTTACTAAAATATGAGCATTATTGTGGAGCTTGTTAACTCCGGCATTGAGGGTTCGTGTAATCCTACGCAATGTGTTCATCATCCAACAAGAGTGTAGAGTATGCATTTATCTATTCTGTTATGTGATCAATGTTGAGAGTGTCCACTAGTGAAAGTGTAATCCCTAGGCCTTGTTCCTAAATACTGCTATCGCTGCTTGTTTACTGTTTCTTGCGTTACTACTGCTGCAATACTACCACCATCAACTACACGCCAGCAAGCTATTTTCTGGCACCGTTGCTACTGCTCATATATATTCATACCACCTGTATTTCACTATCTCTTCGCCGAACTAGTGCACCTATTTGGTGTGTTGGGGACACAAGAGACTTCTTGCTTTGTGGTTGCAGGGTTGCATGAGAGGGATATCTTTGACCTCTTCCTCCCTGAGTTCGATAAACCTTGGGTGATCCACTTAAGGGAAACTTGCTGCTGTTCTACAAACCTCTGCTCTTGGAGGCCCAACACTGTCTACAGGAAAGGAGGGGGAACGTAGACATCACGCATCCCGCTTGATCTTGATGATAACACTTCAAGCTCTACACAAGCCGGAATGCCACACTTGATCAAAGTTGCTTCGTGAAGACTCACAAATACTCCCCCATACACTATGATGGGAAAGCTCCATTGATGCACATCTTCACATGTCCATTATCACCTAATGGATGACAAGCTTCAAGCTTGTGATCCGCTCAAGATGCTCATCTTGAACTTGCCCAACTCAACCTTGTATCTTCTCATACTCACATAAGATAGAGCATGGCTAATATTGAGTTCCACATAAGAACTCCATCTTCGTTTCTTCTTCTTGATCATATCACATATATGTCTTTAATTCGATGATCTTGATGCCAATACACAAGGTGTATATTTATCTTCATGGCATCCATACTTCAATCCAACACATGGAATACAAGTAGTACCTATGGAATATTCCTTCATATAAACTCAATGAAAACATTAGTCCATAGGGGTTGTCATTGATTACCAAAACCACACATAGGGGCAATATACCCTTACATGTTGATCTTTTGAAATCGAAAGTTATGCCTAATGAAAATCATAATCATAAAATTGTTACTACAACAAATGCCATCCAAGTTAGAATTAATGAGAATATAAGATTGATGGCCGAATTGCGTGCTAGGTGGGAAAGAGAAGAAAATGAAAAAGAAGATAATATAGCTAAAGTTTGGACTATTACCACCACTAGTAATGCTAATGCTTCACATGTTGCTGCACCTCCTACTAATAATGGTAAAAGAATTGGTGTTAGCAATGTTTCCACTTCTAATGCAAAGCGTGAAAAACTGCCTGAAACTGCTAAAGCTATTTGAAAGCGCTTCGTGATAAAACTGCTGAAATTTTTTCCAACATTGGGGATAATGATCCCATTGCTTTAGATTATAATGGTTTGGATTTAGATGATTGACATATCTCTGAAGTTATAAAGTTCTTACAAAAACTGGCTAAGAGTCCTAATGCTAGTGCTATAAATTTGGCTTTCACGAGACATATTACAAATGCTCTCATAAAAGCTAGAGAAGAGAAACTAGAACGCGAAACTTCTATTCCTAGGAAGCTAGAGGATGGTTGGGAGCCCATAATTAAGATGAAGGTCAATGACTTTGATTGTAATGCTTTACGTGATCTTGGTGCAAGTATTTCCGTTATGCCTAGAAAGATCTATAATATGCTTGACTTGCCACCATTGAAAAATTGTTATTTGGATGTTAATCTTGCTGATAATTCTACAAAGAAACCTTTGGGGAGAGTTGATAATGTTCGCATTACCGTTAACAATAATCTTGTCCCCTTTGATTTTGTTGTCTTGTATACTGAATGCAATGCATCTTGTCCCATTATATTGGGAAGACCTTTTCTTCGAACTGTTGGTGCTATTATTGATATGAAGGAAGGTAATATTAAATATCAATTTCCTCTCAAGAAAGGTATGAAACACTTCCCTAGAAAGAGAATGAAGTTACCTTTTGATTCTATCATTAGAAAAAATTATGATGTTGACACTTCATCTCTTGATAATACTTGATACACACTTTCTGCGCCTAGCTGAAAGGCGTTAAAGAAAAGCGCTTATGGGAGACAACCCATGTTTTTACTACAGTATTTTTATTTTATATTTGAGTCTTGGAAGTTGTTACTACTGTAGAAAACTCTCCTTATCTTAGTTTTGTGCATTGTTGTGCCAAGTAAAGTCGTTGATAGCAAGGTTCATACTAGATTTGGATTACTGCGCAGAAACAGATTTCTTTGCTGTCACGAATCTGGGCTAATTCTCTGTAGGTAACTCAGAAAATTATGCCAATTTACGTGAGTGATCCCCAGATATGTATGCAACTTTCATTCAATTTGAGCATTTTCATTTGAGCAAGTCTGGTTCCTCTTAGAAATTCGTCTTTACGAACTGTTCTGTTTTGACAGATTCTGCCTTTTATTTCGCATTGCCTGTTTTGCTATGCTTGATGGATTTTTCGATTCCATTAACTTTCAGTATCTTTGTGCAATGTCCAGAAGTGTTAAGAATGATTGTGTCTCCTCTGAACATGTAAGTTTTGATTGTGCACTAACTCTCTAATGAGTTGTTTTGAGTTTGGTGTGGAGGAAGTTTTCAAGGATCAAGAGAGGAAGATGATACAATTTGATCAAGGAGAGTGAAAGCTCTAAGCTTGGGGATGCCCCGGTGGTTCACCCCTGCATATATCAAGAAGACTCAAGCGTCTAATCTTGGGGATGCCCAAGACATCCCCTTCTTCATCGACAACATTATCAGGTTTCTCTAGTGAAACTATATTTTTATTCCATCACATCTTATGTACTTTGCTTGGAGCGTCGGTTTGTTTTTTGTTTTTGTTTGAATAAAATGGATCCTAGCATTCATTGTGTGGGAGAGAGACACGCCCCGCTGTTGCATATGGACAAATATGCCCTTAGGCTTTACTCATAATATTCATGGCGAAAGTTTCTTCTTCGTTAAATTGTTATATGGTTGGAATCGGAAAATGATACATGTAGTAATTGCTAAAATGTCTTGGATAATGTGATACTTGCCAATTGTTGTGTTCATGTTTAAGCTCTTGCATCATATACTTTGTACCTATTAATGAAGAAATACATAGAGCTTGCTAAAATTTGGTTTGCATAATTGGTCTCTCTAAGGTCTAGATAATTTCTAGTATTGAGTTTGAACAACAAGGAAGACGGTGTAGAGTCTTATAATGTTTACAATATGTCTTTTATGTGAGTTTTGCTGCACCGGTTCATCCTTGTGTTTGTTTCAAATAGCCTTGCTAGCCTAAGCCTTGTATCGAGAGGGAATACTTCTCATGCATCCAAAATCCTTGAGCCAACCACTATGCCATTTGTGTCCACCATACCTACCTACTACATGGTATTTCTCCGCCATTCCAAAGTAAATTGCTTGAGTGCTACCTTTAAAATTTCTATTCTTCACCTTTGCAATATATAGCTCATGGGACAAATAGCCTAAAAACTATTGTGGTATTGAATATGTACTTATGCACTTTATCTCTTATTAAGTTGCTTGTTGTGCGATAACCATGTTCCTGGGGACGCCATCAACTACTCTTTGTTGAATATCATGTGAGTTGCTATGCATGTCCGTCTTGTCTGAAGTAAGGGAGATTTAACGCTAGAATGGTTAGAGCATGCATAATGTTAGAGAAGAACATTGGGCCGCTAACTAAAGCCATGATCCATGGTGGAAGTTTCAGTTTTGGACAAATATCCTCAATCTCATATGAGAAAATTAATTGTTGTTGAATGCTTATGCATAAAAGAGGAGTCCATTATCTGTTGTCTATGTTGTCCCGGTATGGATGTCTAAGTTGAGAATAATCAATAGCGAGAAATCCGATGCGAGCTTTCTCCTTAGACCTTTGTACATGCGGCATAGAGGTACCCCTTTGTGACACTTGGTTAAAACATATGCATTGCGATGATAATCCAGGTAATCCGAGCTAATTAGGACAAGGTGCGGGCACTATTAGTATACTATGCATGAGGCTTGCAACTTGTAGGATATAATTTACATAACACATATGCTTTATTACTACCGTTGACAAAATTGTTTCTTGTTTTCAAAACCAAAGCTCTAGCATAAATATAGCAATCGATGCTTCCCTCTGCGAAGGGCCATTCTTTTACTTTTATTGTTGAGTCAGTTCACCTATCTCTCTCCACCTCAAGAAGCAAACACTTGTGTGAACTGTGCATTGATTCCTACATACTTGCATATTGCACTTGTTATGTTACTTTACATTGACAAATATCCATGAGATATACATGTTACAAGTTGAAAGCAACCGCTGAAACTTAATCTTTCTTTGTGTTGCTTCAATACCTCTACTATGAATTATTGCTTTATGAGTTAACTCTTATGCAAGACTTATTGATGCTTGTCTTGAAGTACTATTCATGAAAAGTCTTTGCTTTATGATTCATTTGTTTACTCATGTCATTTACATTGTTTTGATCGCTGCATTCATTACATATGCTTACAATAGTATGATTAAGGTTATGATGGCATGTCACTCCAGAAATTATCTTTGTTATCGTTTACCTGCTCGGGCCGAGCAGAAACTAAGCTTGGGGATGCTGATACGTCTCCGACGTATCGATAATTTCTTATGTTCCATGCCACATTATTGATGATATCTACATGTTTTATGCATACTTTATGTCATATTTATGCATTTTCCTGCACTAACCTATTAACAAGATGCCGAAGAGCCAGTTGTTGTTTTCTGCTGTTTTTGGTTTCAGAAATCCTAGTAAGGAAATATTCTCGGAATTGGACGAAATCAACGCCCATGGGCCTATTTTCACACGAAGCTTCCAGAAGACGGAAGGGAAGACGAAGTGGGGCCACGGGGCGCCGCCACACTAGGGCGGCGCGGCCCAAGGGGGGCCCGCGCGGCCCTAGCGTGTGGGGCCCCCGTGTGGCCCCCTGACCAGCCCTTCCGCCTACATATAGTCTTCGTCACGAAACCCCCAGTACCGAGAGCCACGATACGGAAAACCTTCCAGAGACGCCGCCGCCGCCAATCCCATCTCGGGGGATTCAGGAGATCGCCTCCGGCACCCTGCCGGAGAGGGGAATCATCTCCCGGAGGACTCTTCACCGCCATGGTCGCCTCCGGAGTGATGATTGAGTAGTTCACCCCTGGACTATGGGTCCATAGCAGTAGCTAGATGGTTGTCTTCTCCTTATGTGCTTCATTGTCGGGTCTTGTGAGCTGCCTAACATGATCAAGATCATCTATCTGTAATGCTATATGTTGTGTTTGTTGGGATCCGATGGATAGAGAATACTATGCTATGTTGATTATCAATCTATTACCTACGTGTTGTTTATGATCTTGCATGCTCTCCGTTATTAGTAGAGGCTCTGGCCAAGTTTTTACTCTTAACTCCAAGAGGGAGTATTTATGCTCGATAGTGGGTTCATGCCTCCATTAAATGCAGGACGTGTGAGAAAGTTCTAAGGTTGTGGATGTGCTGTTGCCACTAGGGATAAAACATCAATGCTATGTCCGAGGATGTAGTTATTGATTACATTACGCACCATACTTAATGCAATTGTCTGTTGTTTTCAACTTAATACTGGAAGGGGTTCGGATGATAACCTGAAGGTGGACTTTTTAGGCATAGATGCATGCTGGATAGCGGTCTATGTACTTTGTCGTAATGCCCAATTAAATCTCACTATACTCATCATATCATGTATGTGCATTGTCATGCCCTCTCTATTTGTCAATTGCCCAACTGTAATTTGTTCACCCAACATGCTATTTATCTTATGGGAGAGACACCTCTAGTGAACTATGGACAATCTACTGCAATACTGTTCTACTGTTTTCTGCAAACAATCATCATCCACACTATACATCTAATCCTTTGTTACAGCAAGCCGGTGAGATTGACAACCTCGCTGTTTCGTTGGGGCAAAGTACTTTGGTTGTGTTGTGCAGGTTCCACGTTGGCGCCGGAATCCCTAGTGTTGCGCCACCCTACATCTCGCCGCCATCAACCTTCAACGTGCTTCTTGGCTCCTACTGGTTCGATAAACCTTGGTTTCTTACTGAGGGAAAACTTGCCGCTGTACGCATCACACCTTCCTCTTGGGGTTCCCAACGGACGCGTGCTGTACGCGTATCAGACCCGAGGGCACGAAAATAGCAATCCCTTTTATGAAACATATGTACGATGGAGATTTTAGTCGACTCTATGATTTAAGTAAAATCTCGGGGGCTACTGACATAGGTATGCCGGCCAGGCATGTCGAATAAGTACCCTAGGTCTATAGTGAAGCATGAAGTCTATGGACTCGAAGCTTGGGAGGCAGAAGGTTGAAGGCTTTCGGGTTATGAAAGTAGAGATGTAATAGAAAACTTGTATCAATATAGGAAAAGCCCAATGCGGCCCGACAGTTTACAACTTGTATGACACGGAAAAGTCTCGGTTTCGCCTCCTATATAAAAGGGAAGCCGAAGAAGACAAAAGGGATCGAAATCATTGTAACCCTAGTCACCATAATTTTGAGTTGAGCACCTTTGTACGGCTGAACCTTCGAGATCTACTCGCTCTCTACTTCTTATGAAACCTTAAGTCTACAATACATAGGCATTGCCGAGTTAATCCCTCGTCACCGAGAAATGAGGATACCCTAGAGTTTCACCCTACGCAATGTTACGTATCATTGAGCAATACGAGTACAAAAGGTTCACACAACTAAGACCTTCATGTTATATGTTGGGATAGTTGTGGTTATCAACTGCTCGACAACGATCATTGACCGAAAGGTTGTTCCGGGCATGCCCACATATATCTGAACCCATATATGGAAGGCACCAAAAGGATCTAGATTTATTCCGAAACGTTTTGGAAAGGTCTAAAGTATTTCGGAAGGTAGGATATGGTTCGGGAAGGGGTAGGCCTGGAGGGGCACATGGGCCTTGGCCGCATGGGCCCTAGCATGGCCGGCGAACAAGAGAGGGGAAGAGTCCTCCCGAGCAACTACAATCCATAGATTGGTTTTTTTTGAGATGGATCCATAGATTGGTTTGAGAAGGGAGGAGTCCCCCTCTTTACTATTTTACTAATTGACATGTTTCCCATTTTATCCTTGACCTGGCGCAGTCCAGCTAGCGGGAAGCAACGGTAAGTTTGCGCCGGCTCCACCTACCTACCCCCAACCCAACGGCTTTGTAGCCGCGTCGTGTCGAGCTCCACCACTCCACACCGCACAAAAAAAGGAAAGCAGTTTTATATAAAAGAAGAAAAGGTACTAAACATACAACCAAGGGAGGAGTCCCCCCTCTTTAAAAAACTGACTCTGTGGGTTTTTACTTTAAAAACTGTAATTGACATGTTTCCCATTTTATCCTTGACCTGGCGCAGTCCAGCTAGCGGGAAGGAACGATAAGTTTGCGTCGGTACATAAGTTCCTCTCTCCCTCACGCACGCAACCACGCCTCTCACGTCCCATCACTTCTCCCAATCGAAGGAAAAAACCCCAACCGCCCTACACGCGCTCCCCTGACTGCGACGGAGAAGAAGAATGCGCCGGTGGCCAACGCCCCCAAGCCCATCACCTCCTAGTCCATCGCCTCCGAGCCCGTCGCATCCGAGCCCGTCTCCGTCGAGCCCGTCGCTTCCGAGGGCGGCGTATCCAAGCACGACGCCTCCATGAACTAGGCCTCTCTCACGGCTGACGGACCACTTCACAAGATCGGCGACTGCTTACTGACTAACGAGGATTACGTGGACACCTACTCTGCTTTGAGGAAAGTTTGTAGAAATTGGCGCTCAGGTTTACCAAAGCCCGACGTGCACCTGCACGAATGGACCATGGTAGAACACGCCCTTCCACGCGCCGCTGAGTTCACCTTCCTCCACCTCCGCACATCCCGCTACGTCACCATCGATCTAACGAAAGTTCATGCAAGGTTCAAATTCCTCCATATCTATAGAGTTAATCTATTTTTATTTTCAATCGTAAACATCTTAGTGCTGAATGTTATCTTCATCAATATATTTTAGATACTACTTCGTCAGCTTTTGCCGTGGCGTAATCGTGCTTGCCCACAAGAACCAGCCGCACAAGATACGACTTCTGAACCCACTCACAAGGACATTGAACACTATGTTTGAGGCGCAGATGCCATCTGTTTTTCTAGAGTCAATCACTGTAATGAAGTCCCGGACTATGGTCTTCGTTTCTACTGGTTACCCGGTGGAAATTGCTTGGGTTGATGAGAGCACTCCAACTAAGGGTATAGATGAAGATTGGGGAAGGAAGATTTTCGATCGAGCACCATGCTCTGTGTTGCATTATCCCATTCAATGGTGAATTGTATGCAATAGTTGTGGATAATTTTGAGTTCGGGAAATTAGTGTGCACCAACAATGTCCAGTTGGAGCAGCGCACGAGCACTGTCAATATGGAGACACTATTTTCATTTCTAGAACTTGGAAATGACAAGTTCTACCTTGTGAAGTCGGATGGTGATCTGATGCTTGTGTTGTTGGACAACATGCATTTGGAGGAAGGTCAACCAATGGTGTACCGTGTGGACACTGAGAGCCGCTCTCTCCATGTTGTCAGTAACATTGGAAGTCATGCCTTCTTCGTCCATTATATCCGGTGTATCTCCGTCGACACCAGAGTGCACCCGACACTTCGACCTGGCTGCATCTACTATGCGTATTTGGGTTATATCAGAGAGTACTTTGATGATATAAAGGCCTAGGATGAGTGGCCACTAAGTCTACGTGTGGATAGATTAGGAAACTACGGTCTGAGAAATGAACAAAGCTCATACCGTTTGGAGGATGTATTGCCTGCACACTGCAGACGGAAGGAGTTCAATGAATATTTCCTTCAGATACATGAATGGAGCGACGAAGAAATATAGGTTGAATGAAGAACAGATTCATTCATCCTGGGGTATCCTAATCTTCATGTTGGACATACATTGCGTCTTGTATTATTTTCAGCTTAGTTTGTCGTGAACATTAACATCGTTATTGGATGCTTTTGGATGCAGTTTATGTATTATACTTAGTTTTCGTGATTTATTATGCTGCTGTGAATTTATCCTATACTAGCTTCTAGATTTGTTACCATATTGGGCAAAAAACGAGGGCCAAAAGGCAACAATCATTGAAGAAAGACAGAAATAGAAAATTCTCTAGATTTGATACTAATTTGGTGAAAAGAGAGAGAACTGTTACAAAGAGAGAGGGGGAAAATTTGCTCTTAAAAAGGGATGCCAATTTGAACCGAGAGAGATATAACCTAGCTCCTGCTCACGTACAACCAAACGCGGTCTCGTCCTGTCCTACGCGGTCCCTTTCTACCAGCCCCACGCGACGCGGCCCACACGACGTGGCCCGACACGTCAGCACGGAATGGTTAACTTAACAGGAGTCCTCCCGTCCGAGCTCCTTCTGCAGGTTTCAAACAAGGGCTTGGGGAAAATTGAGGAAAAACTAAGGAGCTGGAGAAAACTGAGTACAACTAAGGACACGAGGGCACGAAAATAGCAATCCCTTTTATTAAACATATGTACGATGGAGATTTTAGTCGACTCTATGATTTAAGCAAAATCTTGGGGGCTACTGACATAGGTATGCCGGCCAGGCATGTCGAATAAGTACCCTAGGTCTACAGTGAAGCATGAAGTCTATGGACTCGAAGCTTGGGAGGTAGAAGGTTGAAGGCTTTCGGGTTATGAAAGTAGAGATGTAATAGAAAACTTGTATCAATATAGGAAAAGCCCAATGCGGCCCGACAGTTTACAACTTGTATGACACGGAAAAGTCTCGGTTTCGCCTCCTATATAAAAGGGAAGCCGAAGAAGACAAAAGGGATCGAAATCATTGTAACCCTAGTCACCATAATTTTAAGTTGAGCACCTTTGTACGGCTGAACCTTCGAGATCTACTCGCTCTCTACTTCTTACGAAACCTTAAGTCTACAATACATAGGCATTGCCGAGTTAATCCCTCGTCACCGAGAAATGAGGATACCCTAGAGTTTCACCCTACGGAATGTTACGTATCATTGAACAATACGAGTACAAAAGGTTCACACAACTAAGACCTTCATGTTATATGTTGGGATCGTTGTGGTTATCAACTGCTCGACAACGATCATTGACCGAAAGGTTGTTCCGGGCATGCCCACATATATCTGAACCCATATATGGAAGGCACCAAAAGGATCTAGATTTATTCCGAAACGTTTTGGAAAGGTCTGAAATATTTCGGAAGGTAGGATATGGTCCGGGAAGGGGTAGGCCTGGAGGGGCACATGGGCCTTGGCCGCATGGGCCCTAGCATGGCCGGCGAACAAGAGAGGGGAAGAGAAGGGAGGAGTCCCCCTCTTTACTATTTTACTAATTGACATGTTTCCCATTTTATCCTTGACCTGGCGCAGTCCAGCTAGCGGGAAGCAACGGTAAGTTTGCGCCGGCTCCACCTACCTACCCCCAACCCAACGGCTTTGTAGCCGCGTCGTCTCGAGCTCCACGACTCCACACCGCACAAAAAAAAGGAAAACAGTTTTATATAAAAGAAGAAAAGGTACAAGCGGCCAGCCAGCCAGCCAGCCAGCGCGCGTGCGACCGAGGCGAGGCAGGCGACCCAACCAAGTACCAACCCTAGCAACGCGGCGGCAAAGAAAGAACCATGGGCAAGCTCCTCTGCGACGCCTCCTCCACCGCCGTTGCCCCCGCCGCCGACCCGCTCCCTCCGCCCTCATCCCCCGCGCCACCATCTCCATCCCCCTCGACCCACCTCCTCACCTGGCCTTCCCCATCCCCATCCCCATCCACCTGGTCCACCGTCTGGTCCCTCGACGACCAGCAGCGCCGCCGCCTGCTCCAAATCCACGACCGCGGCGTCGCCTGGAAACCCCCCACCTCCCTTTCACTTTCACCCGACCCCGTCCTCATCCTCCGCCTCGACCACGGCGGAGAGGTCGACTCCGACGGCAACTGCCTCTTCACGGCCGTGCGGACGGCCGCCAGTGCCAAGGCCACGCCACGCGAGCTACGCCACCGCTCCGTGCGCAGATTCCAGAGCGTCTACGCGGAGGCCCAGGCCGCAGACAGGGACGCGGTCGACGCGGCCGTGCGGCACCTGTACGCGCCGGATCTGGGGACAGGGTGGGGCGTCCACGTTGTGCAGGAGGTCAAGATGCTAGCCAGAAAGGACCAGCGACAGGGGATGGACGGAGCTATCAAGGAGCTCGTCGACATCGGGATCCAGAGGTAACCGCCCCTGCAAGAACGGATCTTGCACGCCTATTCATGCATGCATGCCTATTGCCTACCACAGCACAGGATCCTTGAAAGATCCTTCCTTGCGCTTATTGAAATGATAATATGGGAACTCATGCCTGGAATGAAATCTCGATTCTTTAGACCGGATCTTGCCCGCCCGCCCATGCTCGTTGACTGATTCCTTTCTGTTCGTCAATTTGAAATCCTGAAATCATATCAAAACTGCCATGCCTGAAATGAAACGGTCTTGAATTCTTCATGTCCAAACAACACAGGGCTTTGGTGTCTGTTTACATTTACGACCCAATGTTTCTTGAATTCTTCCTTGTGCCTAGAAGCAGCTACTGTTAATTATTTACTTACTAGTACATATACATTATTTGGTACCATGCATGGTGCTAGCTTGCCTGACACTGGTTCATTCATAGTAACATCTCAGTTACGGAAATCTCAATTTGATTTATAGTACCAATCAGTTAAGGCTGGATGTACTTTGTACAGTTGAGCTTGTCAACTGATTCTCCAAGTTGTATGTGCTCATTATCTTTATGTTCTTTACTGCCTTACAAAGAAAAAAAGTTTAGGCTTTTGCGTGTGTTTACGTTTAGGAACTCATTTTCTTTTTCTGTTTATACGCGTAGATGTGTAGAAACATCAATGTTTTGGTACACCATTATGTGTGTGTGCTCATCATCCTCTTCACTGCCCTGCAGGGAAACGGCTGCCGAGACCATCTACAAGGAGAGGTGCATCGCCGTGAATGATGGGGACAGCTGGGCCAAGTACATGTCCATCTCTGGTTCCGCGGAGGACGAGCATGACATCATCACCCTGCAGTACACGGAGGAGGGCCTGCTGACTGTCGACGAGAACCGGGACGGCCGCGCGGCTGCGTTTGGTGATGACATCGCCATCGAGTGCCTTGCCACCGACTTCAAGAGAGAAGTTTTTGTGGTAAAGTCTACTATAAACGTGCTTCTGTGATAATAATATATGTGTGCTGTCTTGCAGTCCAACTGGCCACTGTTTCATGCCTGAATTTTCTGTCATAGTTTAACTAGCATTTTACATTGTGATCTGATCTATAGAATTGACAACTGTTTTGTGCCTGCACCAGTGGTAGTTTATATAGCATTTTACATTGTGATATGATCTGATTGCCGTTTCTGATTTTGTGGCATTGGCAGGTGCAAGCACATGGTGCGGATGCAATGGTTGACGAGGAAAACTGTGTATTCTTCCTCCCGCACCGTCCTCGAGGAGAAATCTGCGACACCCCAATTTTCCTTTTCATGAAGGGAACAGGTGTCTTGCCTGTTCACTGTCTCTCTGTGGTTTCTCTTCTGCAAGTCAATACGTAGTAACCGAGCATGAACCTTTAGCTTATATGCGTGCCGTGTCAGTAAACAATATTTCTTCCCTGAGACCCTAACACATCTTTTGCTTGCAGCGTGGTGTGGCGCTGGTGCGGACCACTACGAGCCCCTGGTCGCCACCGTCCTCGAGGGCATCACTGCAGACAAGGCGGCCGTCGTGCTTTGATCCTGTCCCGACATATCGTCGTTGTAGTAGTTTTAGTTGTCGGCGAGTGCAGTCGAGCCAATTTTGTCACAGGAGGGAGGAGCTAGAGTGCCGGATTGTGGAGCAACGTATATGGCCAGGAGAGAGTGAGATGGTCTGTCTAACTGCGCATTTGCTGGGTGAAGAACATCCTGAAGGCTGAAGCTGTGTGTACCTTTTTGTAATTTGCTGCTGTTGTTGACTTGTATGTGTTTTTTTGGTAGGTTCTGACTGCTGCTAGAGATTGAGAGGTATTGAGAGGGTGGTAGAACACCGATGATAGATTGCTGCTGTTGTATTGCCATTGTTGGCTGTCATTTTTTCCCCTATTTCCTCCTCGCTTGAGGAGAGCCCTTCAATTTTTTTTTGGGAGCTTGGAGGAGCATGATAATGGTTCGACAGTCTGAATGGATCTGGTTCAGTTGAATTTCTTCTTTGTGCTGCGGTGAAGTACTTTTTTTCTAGCCTGTTCCCTGTGTAGCCTCTGTTCTTGTACTACCTCTTTTGTAAGTTGCTGCTGTTGTTGTATGTGTGTTTTTTTGGTATGTTCTGGCTGCTGCTAGAGATTGAGAGATGTACTGACAGGGTGGTAGAATACGGACGGTAGATTGCTGTTGTTGTATTTGCCATTGTTGGCCGGCATTTTCCCCCTATCGCCTCCTTTGCGAGGAGAGCTCTTCCATCTTTTGGGTGCTTGTAGGAGCATGATCATAGTTTTTTTTGGAGCAACCGGCAGGAGCACTGCCTTTTCATTAAGAAGAGAGAAATTTGACCAGTTTATAAGGAAAACTGACCGAAAACCGCACAACCAAACGCCACACACCGGCCCCGAGGTCGCGCACCACATGAGCCGATAACACTCCCGTCCTAGCAAGAGGCATCACTCAAGGAAAGCTCCCGGTGTAGCAAGAGGCATCACTCAAGGAAAGCTCCCGGAGCCACCGCTCCGACGTCCACACCGGTCCCGAAACCGCGCACACTGGCGATAACCGAAACACAACACACCGGCCCCGAGGCCGCGCACGCTACGAGCCGACGACACTTCAACCCAAGCAAGAAGGGACGACACTCGACAAGAGATTCGGAGCCGCCGCTCATACGTCCACACCAGTCCCGAGACCGCGCACCCGCCTAGCCAACAAAGCAGCTGTCACGCAAAGCAAACCAGAACTTGCCTAGCGGAGTACCAGACCTCCAAGACATCGTCCCCAAGGGGGAGACGATGAAGACGCCGCCGATGCCCGCTCTAGCGAAAGCCAAAGCTCAAGTTTTCAGCCGGAGAGTCTGAAACTTCACGCGGCGAGGGAGGTGAAGGAGTTCCTCGACAATGCCTCCAACGAGGGGAACAACGTCCGAGGACGCCGACATCGCCGGCACCAACCGAAGTGGATGCAGTGCTTTCGCGCGGAGTTCACCTAAACCCAAGTCGTTGAAGCCTATCCACGAAGGCGAAGAAGATGAGCCCTCGTCGCAGCTCGCCACCGCCGCCACACGAAGCCAACCGTGCCATAATGCCACGGTGCTTCAGGACAAGCCCTTCAGCCGCCCATGCAGTCGTGCCCTGCCGCCCGCACGGCCAGGACAGAGCAGAAGAGACCTCCACATCCCGGAGCCGCCGCTCCGGCCTTCACGCGCAGCAGCAGAGCGAACACCTCATATCGACTCACCACCCGCCGCAGGGCGTCGGACAGCGCCCCGACCACCCGAAGAGCGGCGCCGCCATGCCGCCGTCCAAACGCCATGGCACACCTCCACCATGGCTGCAGGTGCCAGCGATGGCAACCTGCCACACGCAGTGGCCCACCAAAGCCGCCGGGTCGCCGACGAATCTGGGGTAGCTACCACACGACCACCGTGTCGAGGCATCCCGAGATCCTTCGACCTCCACGCAACCTCTGCGTCGAGGCACCACCCGGCTGCCGCCCACCAACGCCACCGCGTTCCCGGGGCCGCCACCCCGGCCTCCCAGCCGTCGTCACCTACGCCCTGACGAAGAAACGAGGTGGTACAGGACCACCATGGGCCAAGACGATGCGAGGAGACGGCGAGAAGACGCTGCAGGCGCTAGCGCCGAAGACCCCCGCCGGCTGCGAGGACCAACACCGCGTCCGGCAGCACGCCAGTCGACCCTGCCCGAGCAGCTGACTGCCGCGCCCGCCACCCGCGCCCGCCCGCCACGGCCCCGGATCGGGCACAGGACGGCCCGCATCGACCGCCACCCGTCTTTGCAGCGCTACGCCCGCGCCGCCGCAAGCCACGGCGCCTAGCCGCGCAACACCTTCGTCGCCCCAGCAGACGGAGCTCCAAGGCCGGCCTCCCCCAGCCGAGCGAGCACGGGATCCCCCCACCTCCTTCGGAGATGAGGCCCGCCGCCACCGTGGCAGTGGCCAGCGGCAGCGGCGGCAGAGGGGCGGCGCAGGAGAGCCTCTGGCGGCGGCGGCGCGAGGGTAGCTCCCAGCGTCGCCTGGGGAGCGACGCGAGGAGAGGGCTCAGCTATGCGAAACTAGCTGTCTATGATCATGGTTTGACAGTCTGAATGGATTCAGTTAAATTTCTTGGTGGTGGGGTTGTTGGAATTTGCATCTCGCAGCTCCCTTCTTCTACTATACAAGATTTACATGTGCGCCTTGGTCCACGATTTTGTGGAGCTCATGCCAATGTTTATTTTGTATAATGACAATAAAATTTAGGGCGTGTTTGGATGTTCTCTCGCTTCCAAAAATCTGCTGATCCTGCTTCGTAGGGACGATTCCAGCTTCCCGTGAGGAGTAGGGAACCTTCAGCACAGCTTCTCGTGTTGGTTGGGCTCGAAGCCCATGTCTAGTGGGCCAGCCTGCTGGGAGGCAGCGGTCTAGCCTAAAAGCCCACCATCGTGCCAGCTTTGGAAAGCAGTTTTTTTTTGACAATCAATACCATATATATTCTTAGCAATAAATAGTACATGGTAGAGATACATGAACTGACTTCAACGATAACAAAATAAAGTCTAAAAGTAGTAACAAATCTTCGAGGTCTTCAATTTCTTTCTTCTTTCAGAACACAATCTTGTACTCTTCTGAAGGCAGCCAAAGATAGATAGTGAACCATAGACCTGTAGATACCGACGAAAGTTCTCCCATAATTTTTTGAGCCGCAATACCAAGGCTGCGTGCACGCACGCAACCATTAAAGCAGTCATACAACATCAGCAGGAGTACCAACACCAGTATATTAGGGAATAATAATTGACTAGCTTTGTCGTCGTCGATGGAGAGCCGAGAGTACGAATCACCATTGCCGAGGACGTAGCAGCCGGGACAAAAACTGCGAGGATAATCCTCCTCGCGGCAACAACAACAAAAGATCCAAAATCGATCTGGCGAAGCAAGATCCGAAGACCCATACCTAGAAAATTGTGACTGTTCAACACCACCATTGACGCCGGGAAGAAGATCTCGTCGCCGAACGAAAGGTCGAAGATCACTTATTGCAGACGATGCCATCTCCATTGAGGGGAAACCAACAAGAAGGTGGCTACCAAAATCTTAACATAATCTAATGAAAACAATACTTTTATTCGAAACTCCATGCATAGATCGGGTTCCCCACTCCTTTATCGCGATTTTGGCCGCCGATGCGGGTTGACTACCGGCTGCTGCTCACGGAGGTCGAAACAACGGGGCAGAGGACCTACTACCATTGGTGCGGTTCGAGGCACTGGGGCGGAGGCGGCCGGAAGAGACTGGATCGGGGTAGCCTGAGCTCGTGCGTCTTGGCGCATGATCCCGTGACATTTACGCTGATATATCATTTATTTAACAACAATGATAAAAGGTGAATAAATGATAAAGCGTAATTTAGATTTTACAAAACAATGTCAATAGTATGAAATTAGGATCACAACAAACAACAAACAGTTCTACACAATCAGGAAAATATGGAAATATATTACGACAACTAAACACTTTATGGTTTTTTCAAGAAAAATAGAATTAAGGAAATAACAGGAAAAGCAACATCTACATAAGCTTGTTGCAGCATGGTCTTTAGAAGCCATGGCACATAGGAAACTTAGTTTTGAAAAAGAACTAACTAAATAAACAGGAAGGACCAATTTTAATCTTTATCTATAATAAAGTGGTCTAGCTATAGTAATAATATTGTGCCTTCTTATGTTGATAGGCCATATTGATAGGTTGAGCTGACTAAGCGGTGTTAGTCTGTACGTTGTTCTCTTTTTTCTTTTGCTTAGTCTACTATATACTTATTCCGTTCAGCACAAGAGAGTTAGAAAAGAGCAAGCTGTGTCCAGGAACCACACGATAGAGGGAGAATATCGAATAGAAGATATCGGTGCTCCGTCATGGTATTGGCCTCGCGTACACCTGGGCAAAACTCGGGCCGGGCCGGGCTTCGGGCCAAGCCCGAAAAAGCCCGAATGTAAAATGCCAAGCCCGAGCCCGGCCCGGCCCGACCGTCGGGCCTATAAATTAAGCCCGAACCCGGCCCGAACAGGCAAAAAGCCCAGCCCAGCCCGAGAAGCCCGGCCCGAACCTGCCTAAAGTGCAAAAACTGCAAGCCCGAGCCCGGCCCGGCCTGACGTTCGGGCTCAAAATACAAGCCCGAACCCGGCCCGAAGTGCAAGCCCGACCGGCCCGGCCCGGAATTTTCGGGCCGGGTCGGACCAGGTCGTTCGGGCCGGGTTGCCCATGCCCAGTTGTAGCCTCGCGCTCCGGCGGTCGGCGGCTGTCTCACGTCAGCAGGGATCCGACAACACCACCATCTGCCTGCCAGGCTTTCCCATCCTCCACAGCCTGTACCGTCGGCTGGCTTCTTAGGGCATCTCCAACGGGGTGACCCATCCCGCGCCCGTGCGTCCGGATGGATCGAGCCGGAAAAAAAGCGGTCCAATGCGGGGACGCACCGCAAAAGCGGACGGCCGCGGCGTTTGGAGCGATGCAAACCCGGCCTAAATCTGGGCTAGGTTTGCGCGGCCGCGGATGGCACACGGCATCCGCTCGCGTCCGGGCGCTTGTCGCATCGTCTCCCTTGGGCCCACCTGTCGGTGACCGGGGAGGCTATTAAATGTGGACTGGAGGGGATTTGTCCCTCCACTCTAGTCCACACTCCACTCCCCGAGCGAAACCGCCGCCATGGCCCCGAAGCGACGGTTCGCTCCCCGAGCCAACGACGAGGAGGCGAGCAGCAGCCGCCGTCCTCCGCCGGCGCTGCGGCCATCCGGAGGAAACCGAGGCGGCCTCCACATCGGAGAGGCCGCCCGCGGCGGCGCGGCATTGCCGCAACCGCCGCCGCCGCTGCTCGAGCCCAAGCCAGAGTCCTCGGAGGAGGACCCCGACCTCCGCGCCGCGCTGCTCATCTCGGCGGTAGAGGAGGACGCGAAATGGCCGCACCTCCATGCGGCCATTCGCACCTCCGAGATGGAGGAAGCGGCCCGGCAGGCGGTGGAGGAAGCCGAGGCCTGGGAGCTGTACGCCCAGGCCTGCCAAGCGCGACGGGATGAGGAGGAAGCGGTGCGGCGGGGAGGAGGCCAGGTGCCGCGCGGAGGAGCAGCGGCGCGAGGAGCAGTGGCGGCAGGAGGCGAGGCGCCGCGCGGAGGAGGAGCGGCGCCAGAAGGCCAGGCGTCGCGCAGCGGGGAGAGCAGCGCCTCAGGGAGGAGGCGCTGCTCCGTGCGCTGCCGCTTCCTCGGGTGGCTCCGGACCCCCACTCGGCCTCGGAGGAGGCCCTGTGGTCTCCGTGGCCGGAGTCCCCGGCGCGCTCGAGCCACAACAGTGCCTCGCCGCCAGGGGATGTCGTCGATAACGACGACAACGTCGACGATGCCCACAGGGGCTAGGCGGCGCACCGGCGGCCACCTCGCCGTCGACCAAACCCTAACATAGGGTTTTTAGTTTAAATTTTAAAGCCCATATAGAGGGCTTCTTTTGTTAGTTATTTGCCCAAAATAGGGCTATGTACAAATTTGCCCAAAATAGGGCATATTGTAGGATAACGTTGCATAGAAAACAAAAATTTTCCTACCGCGAACACGCAATCCAAGCCAAGATGCAATCTAGAAGATGGGAGCAACGAGGGGATGATCAAGACTAACCCTTGAAGAGATTCCAAAGCCTATAAGAGTAGGCTCTTATTGCTGCGGTAGACGATCACTTGCCGCTTGCAAAAGCGCGTAGAAGATCTTGATCACGATCAGTTCCGGTGCCACGAACGGGCAGCACCTCCGTACTTGGTCACACGTTCGGTTGTTGATGAAGACGACGTCCACCTCCCCGTTCCAGCGGGCAGCGGAAGTAGTAGCTCCTCTTGAATCCGACAGCACGACGGCGTGGTGTCGGTGGTGGTGGAGAAGTCCGGCGGAGCTTCGCTAAAGCTACGCGGGAGTTATGGAGGAGAGGGGGGCGGCTAGGGTTTGGGAGGGGGTGGCCGGCCACTCAAGGGGGGCGGCCAGCTTGTGGTCTTGGGGTGGCCGGCCCCCTCCCTTGGCCCCTCATTATATAGGTGGATCCCCAAGTGTTGGTGTCCAAGTCTTCGAATAAGACCCGAACCAAAAACCTTCCATGAGAGGGGAAACCTAGCCCAACTAGGACTCCCACCAAAAGGTGGGATTTCCACCTCCCATGTGGGGGGTGGCCGGCCCCCTAAGGGGGAGTCCACTTGGGACTCCTCCCCACCTAGGGTTGGCCGGCCATGGAGGTGGAGTCCCATGTGGACTCCACCTTCCTTGGTGGTTTCTTCCGGACTTTTCTAGAACCTTCTAGAACCTTCCATAGAACCTTCCGCGACATTTTATTTCACATAAAATGACATCCTATATATGAATCTTATTCTCCGGACCATTCCGGAACTCCTCGTGATGTCCGGGATCTCATCCGGGACTCCGAACAAATATTCGAACTCCATTCCATATTCAAGTACTACCATTTCAACATCCAACTTTAAGTGTGTCACCCTATGGTTCGTGAACTATGCGGACATGGTTGAGTACTCACTCCGACCAATAACCAATAGCGGGATCTGGAGATCCATAATGGCTCCCACATATTCAACGATGACATTAGTGATCGAATGAACCATTCACATACGATACCAATTCCCTTTATCTCGCGATATTTTACTTGTCCGAGGTTTGATCTTCGGTATCACTCTATACCTTGTTCAACCTCGTTTCCTGACAAGTACTCTTTACTAAATGCCGTGGTATGTGGTCTCTTATGAACTCATTCATATGCTTGCAAGACATTAGACGACATTCCACCGAGAGGGCCCAGAGTATATCTATCCGTCATCGGGATGGACAAATCCCACTGTTGATCCATATGCCTCAACTCATACTTTCCGGATACTTAATCCCACCTTTATAACCACCCATTTACGCAGTGGCGTTTGGTGTGATCAAAGTACCTTTCCGGTATAAGTGATTTATATGATCTCATGGTCATAAGGACTAGGTAACTATGTATCGAAAGCTTATAGCAAATAACTTAATGACGAGATCTTATGCTACGCTTAATTGGGTGTGTCTATTACATCATTCATATAATGATATAACCTTGTTATTAATAACATCCAATGTTCATGATTATGAAACTAATCATCCATTAATCAACAAGCTAGTTTAAGAGGCATACTAGGGACTTCTTGTTGTCTACATATCACACATGTACTAATGTTTCGGTTAAGCATGATATATAAACATTTATCATAAACATAAAGATATAAATAATAACCACTTTATTATTGCCTCTAGGGCTTATCTCCTTCAGTCTCCCACTTGCACTAGAGTCAATAATCTAGTTTACATTTGTAAAGATATAACACCTTGGCCTTCTGGTGCTTTATCATGTATTGCTCACGGGAGAGATTTTTAGTCATCGGATCTGACACGCTCAGAAACGTATGTATTTTGTAATTCATTTGCGTCTCAACGCATCACTCATTTCCAAATGAGTTGGCATTATATATGTTTGATCTCTTGGTGGAACCTTAATTCCGCTGTCTGAAATATGTCACTTATATTGTCACACACAATATAGCTTCAAAGTTCTGACTCTGTCGGAACTACACCATGTTCTCAAAGAACCTCTTGACTTAACATCCTTTGTCATTGTCAAAACAATGACATACTCTGCCTTCTTTTGTAGAATCCGTCACAATATTTAGAACTCTTCTAAATCTAGCATAGACAACTTCTAGCTCATTGTGCTACCTTTTAAACAACACTTAGTCTAATTTGAGATTGAAATTATATTTTATATGTGACAAAACCAATATCGGTGTAACACCTTACAGCGATTTGTTTGTCATTTCGTCATACAAATATATATATATATATATCCTTAGTTCTTCTAAAGTACTCAAGGATATTCTTACTGTCGTCCCATGATCATCTTATGAATCATTCCGGTATATGCTCATAACATTTTAGAGCACAAGATATCTGATTTTGTACATTTTATTCGTGATCTAAAATCACTCATGTGTTTTTACTCACCGAGTGTCAGATACACTCAAGTCTTGTTAAAACTTCACATGACAAGAACATTTTCTTAATATTTCTATATTGAACTATTTCAATATCCATTCTATGTACTTTGACTTAAACTTATCATGTGTTTCAATCTATCTTCATAGATCTTGACACTAAATATGTTTTAGTCCATATCCTTTCATTGAAGTTAATTTTCAATAAAACATTTTAATCAAGTATATAATTACATTATTTATAACCAACTATATGTCATCTACATAAAGTATTATAAATATGTCTCAGCACTCCCACTTAATTTCTTGCAAATGCAAGCCTCTTCATCATTTCTGATGAAATCAAAAACTCTTTGACTATTTCATCTGGTGAAGATTCCAACTCCGTAATACTCACTTCATCCAATTGAAGTTCGTATTCCTATCTAGTATTCTACGGACTAGCAAAACAATTGGTTGTATCTTGTATACATACTTCTGTTAAGTAGTGTATTTTGCCATCCTACTAGCATATCTCATAAAAGAAATATGTAGTGATTACTAGAATAATCCACATAGACTATAAGCATTACTACGGAAGATCTAATCTTATCGTAGTCAACTCTTTGAACTTTGTCGTAAACAATTTTTCGACAAGTCGAGCTTCTTTTAATGATATTTCATCCAAGTCTATAGATCCATTTACTTTCAAAAAGTATTCATCTATTATGGATTTCATGGCGTATGGCCATTTTAACGGAGTCAGGGCCCATCATAACTTCTTTGTTTTGTAGTTGGTTTATCATTGTTCAAAATCAATCCTTTGTCCACAAATCATTTATTTGATCACAAAGTAAACCATACCTACAAGGTTCAATATGTACTTCAATCTCCATGGCTAAAACACTTTGTAGTCATGAGAGCCATGATCGTCGTGACCGCTTCCGAAACAAATTCCGATGCTGCGCTACTCTGATCATTATGCTCAGGTTCATAAACCTTATCAAATTATATTGTCCTCCCACTCAAATACTTCACTAGAAACAATTTCTCGAAAATAAGAAACATTGACAAACACTTTTGTCTTTGTCTCGTGGGAAGAATTCCCAATCAAATCTCTGGGATAACCAACAAAGACATTCATCCGATTTTGGTTGTAAACTTATTTACTTATGCTATGCATACCAAAATTTAAGAAAAGACTATCAGGTTTCTTACCTATGCCATAACTCGTATGGTGTCATTTCAACGGATCATGATGATGCTCTATTTAGTGTAAAAAGCGGTAGTCACTAAAGCATAATCCACAAAAATATAATGGCGTCATAATATTTTTATCTCATCATTAATCCAACAAGGTTTGGATACATATCTTGGATACTATATCATCATTATAATACTCCAAGAAATGTGAGTTGTAGAACAATTTCATAACTCTCTTAGATGTTCGCTAAAACTCGTAATTCAAATATTTCCACCATGATCCAATCATAGATATTTGACTTTTCTATTACGATGATTTCCACTTCATGCTGAAATTTATTTGAATCCATTCAAATGTTTCAAACTTCTTCCTTATTGAATATATCCACATATATATACTCAATTCATTGTTGAAAGTTTTCATGAAGTAGAAGAATCTCCCGCACACAACTATGCTCAGTGAACCACATACATCATCATGTATTTTTCCACTAAGTTAGTTGCCCGTTCAACTTTTGGCCTATGAACGGTATTTTAATCATTCTCTTTAGAAAAGATTTGCAAGCGCCAAATGATTCAAAAATCAAATGACTCAAAAAATCCATTTGCATGGAGTTTCTTCATGCGTTCCTTTCTAACATGACCTAAATGGCGGTTCCACAAATAAGTGGAATTCAAATCATTTGCCTTATGACATTTTAGCGTCAGTTTTATGTATGTGTGTTTCACCATTAAGATTTATAATAACTTATCCATCGTACATGGAGTAATGTCATAATTTGAACAACTCATTGTTTTCATTTGACCAGAGCAAAATAACAATTATTAAGTTCTTTATTATAAATTCTAAGGGCTAGATAGAATGCCAACGACGAACATAATAACACTTTATTTTGTTCCAGACGTGCTTTTCTATCATATTCCTTGTCAGTCACTTAGGCCATTGTATTCTTGTATTGCGTTGTTTTGTATGACACTTCATACCAACCAATATGGTACTAATACCCAAGAATTTCATTGTGTGACTTAACTAGGAATACAACCATAACATGTATATCATTTATATACACCTGAGCTAGACTTTCTAGTCTTTTCTTTTCTTTTTTCCAAAATATCTTTTGCAGTTTCTCTTTTAGCTTTCCTCATTATTCAGAAAAACACTTCAACATTAATAACTTCTAGGTTTGTTGGTCAAATACCAATAACCTTGAGGTTCTTACTTTGAAGTTGATCATCATATGACAAGTGTTCCAGATTTCACTATTAGTAACTTTGTAATATGATGAACAATTTCACTCATAATTTTATCCATCATATCATGACGACTTTTCGAGACCATGTCTGTACATGCTAGGCTCGTAAAGTTTTAACCTTGGTATTTGCATGTGCAAATCTAGCTTGCACCCGTTGTATGCACACGTAGAATCTATCACACCCGATCATGACGTGATGCTTTGAAACGACGAGTTTTAGTAACGGTGCATATTAAGGATGGTCACTTCATGGATATGCGAATATCGTTAGTGCCCCAATAGTTGGAGGATTGTGACGCCTTGCGTCTTCAACCTTCGTACATTCTCATAAAACTTATGAGTTTATGTAGTCTTACCAAACTTTATTCTATCATCTTGCAATAAGGTCTTAGATATCACATATATCTCATACCTTGATTATTTCTGAAAACTAAATTTTCAGCTCCTTACTTTTCAAACAGATTTGAACTTCAAGTTTCACGGAGACAAGATAACTTTAAGTACTAATTGAAACCATAGCTCTTTGAATCAACAATGTGAGGTTTACTAAAAGTTTGCAATAGGACTTAATCAATTCTTGATTCTTTAACAATACGGTACCAATCCGTAAAGTTTCTTATCAGATTTTAACAGTATTTCTATCTCAATAACAAGACTAGCGCATGGTAGAAAACGGATGCCAATACTACAAAATTAATTCAAAATACTACTCAGACTATGTTTATGATAATTAGTTCATGTTTTAATCTAATTACTAATGAACTCCCACTTAATACAACATCCCTCATAGTTGTTAAGTGGTACACGATCCATATCCACTACACCAAAACCGATCATCACGTGAGATGATGTAGCTTCAATGGTGAACATCAACATGTTGATCATATCATCCATATGACTCGTGTTCAACCTTTCGGTTTCCGTTGTCCCGAGGCCATGTCTGTACATGCTAGGCTCGTCAAGCAAACCCAAGTATTCCGCGTGTGCAACATGGCTTACACCCGTTGTATGTGAATCGTTGAATCTATCACATCCGATCATCACGAGATGCTTGAAGCGAATGACTGTTACAACGGTGCATACGAGGGGAGAACACTTTATTATCTTGATATTAATGTGAGGGATCATCTTATAATGCTACCGTCGCGATCTAAGCAAAATAAGATGCATAAAAGGATTAACATCACATGCAGTTCATATGTGATATGATATGGCCCTTTTGTCTTTGCGCCTTTGATCTTCATCTCCAAAGCACGGACATGATCTCCATCATCAACGGGCTTGATCTCCATCAACGTCGGCGTAGCGTCAAGGTTCATGACGCCGTCTTCATGGTTGTTCACCTCATGTAGCAACTATTACAACTACTTTGAAATACCTCTCAACATGAAAATTAAAGACAACCATAAGGCTCCTGCCGGTTGCCACAATACAATAATGATCATCTCATACATATTCATCATCATATCATGGCCATATCACATCACCAAACCCTGCAAAAACAAGTTAGACGTCTCTAATTTGGTTTGCATATTTTACGTGGTTTAGGGTTTTCGAGAGAGATCTAATCTACCTACGAACATGAACCACAACGTTGATACTAATGTTTTCAATAGAAGAGTAAATTGAATCTTCACTATAGTAGGAGAGACAGACACCCGCAAAGCCTCTTATGCAATACAAGTTGCATGTCGAACGAGGAACAAGTCTCATGAACGCGGTCATGTAAAGTTAGTCCGAGCCGCTTCATCCCACTATGCCACAAAGATGCAAAGTACTCAAACTAAAGATAACAAGAGCATCAACGCCCACAAACCATTGTGTTCTACTCGTGCAACCATCTATGCATAGACACGGCTCTGATACCACTGTAGGATAACGTTGCATAGAAAACAAAAATTTTCCTACCGCGAACACGCAATCCAAGCCAAGATGCAATCTAGAAGATGGGAGCAACGAGGGGATGATCAAGACTAACCCTTGAAGAGATTCCAAAGCCTATAAGAGTAGGCTCTTATTGCTGCGGTAGACGATCACTTGCCGCTTGCAAAAGCGCGTAGAAGATCTTGATCACGATCGGTTCCGGTGCCACGAACGGGCAGCACCTCCGTACTTGGTCACACGTTCGGTTGTTGATGAAGACGACGTCCACCTCCCCATTCTAGCGGGCAGCGGAAGTAGTAGCTCCTCTTGAATCCGACAGCACGACGGCGTGGTGTCGGTGGTGGTGGAGAAGTCCGGCGGAGCTTCGCTAAAGCTACGCGGGAGTTATGGAGGAGAGGGGGGCGGCTAGGGTTTGGGAGGGGGTGGCCGGCCACTCAAGGGGGGCGGCCAGCTTGTGGTCTTGGGGTGGCCGGCCCCCTCTCTTGGCCCCTCATTATATAGGTGGATCCCCAAGTGTTGGTGTCCAAGTCTTCGAATAAGACCCGAACCAAAAACCTTCCATGAGAGGGGAAACCTAGCCCAACTAGGACTCCCACCAAAAGGTGGGATTTCCACCTCCCATGTGGGGGGTGGCCGGCCCCCTAAGGGGGAGTCCACTTGGGACTCCTCCCCACCTAGGGTTGGCCGGCCATGGAGGTGGAGTCCCATGTGGACTCCACCTTCCTTGGTGGTTTCTTCCGGACTTTTCTAGAACCTTCTAGAACCTTCCATAGAACCTTCCGCGACATTTTATTTCACATAAAATGACATCCTATATATGAATCTTATTCTCCGGACCATTCCGGAACTCCTCGTGATGTCCGGGATCTCATCCGGGACTCCGAACAAATATTCGAACTCCATTCCATATTCAAGTACTACCATTTCAACATCCAACTTTAAGTGTGTCACCCTACGGTTCGTGAACTATGCGGACATGGTTGAGTACTCACTCCGACCAATAACCAATAGCGGGATCTGGAGATCCATAATGGCTCCCACATATTCAACGATGACATTAGTGATCGAATGAACCATTCACATACGATACCAATTCCCTTTGTCCGCGATATTTTACTTGTCCGAGGTTTGATCTTCGGTATCACTCTATACCTTGTTCAAACTCGTTTCCTGACAAGTACTCTTTACTCGTACCGTGGTATGTGGTCTCTTATGAACTCATTCATATGCTTGCAAGACATTAGACGACATTCCACCGAGAGGGCCCAGAGTATATCTATCCGTCATCGGGATGGACAAATCCCACTGTTGATCCATATGCCTCAACTCATACTTTCCGGATACTTAATCCCACCTTTATAACCACCCATTTACGCAGTGGCGTTTGGTGTGATCAAAGTACCTTTCCGGTATAAGTGATTTATATGATCTCATGGTCATAAGGACTAGGTAACTATGTATCGAAAGCTTATAGCAAATAACTTAATGACGAGATCTTATGCTACGCTTAATTGGGTGTGTCTATTACATCATTCATATAATGATATAACCTTGTTATTAATAACATCCAATGTTCATGATTATGAAACTAATCATCCATTAATCAACAAGCTAGTTTAAGAGGCATACTAGGGACTTCTTGTTGTCTACATATCACACATGTACTAATGTTTCGGTTAATACAATTATAGCATGATATATAAACATTTATCATAAACATAAAGATATAAATAATAACCACTTTATTATTGCCTCTAGGGCATATCTCCTTCACATATGCTTAATCAAATTTCGTTTAAATTTGCATTTTTACTTTTGTTTTTGTATTTCTTCGATTATGCGCTGCGTCCGTGCGTTCGGCGCAGCGTGCGACTCAAACGGACACGAGGACGCGGGCCGCTGTCCGCGTGTCGGCTCGGCCACCCAAACGGCCCAAAACAGACGGCCCAGCGCGTCCGTTTGGGTCGCCCATTTGGAGATTCCCTTAGTCACATGTGAAGTGTGAACCCATAAACACCAAAAAAGAGCTAGCCGTAAAAAAAACTACCGAGTAAAAGATTGCAACTCGTCGACAAAAATAGGGAAGGGAATCCCCTCTTTTCTCTAGATAACTGAGGGCATGAGCAATGATGGCATACACAACTAGTTGCTCTATGTAAAAAAGTTGTCAGAAGCAACATGATCAATTTTATCTCTCCAATGAAAACTACAATTTTAGTTAGAAAAAAGAGAGAAGGACCCCACGAATATAACACTATGTATTTCTTTCTCTCTCCAAAAAGCATACTTTTAAGGCTTAAGATCCCACTTCCTAAGAGGAGGCTGCATCCTCATCCGAACCTACTTTGGACCACCTGAACCTAGCTAAAGGTGTGAGACAGTACCTCTAGGGCAGTGCATTGGGCATGTCTGCTTTCCACCTTCTTGGGATTTGTATTTCATTATCTCTCCAGAACTCGTGTCGGCGTGTTCGAGGCCTGGTCTCGCCGGCAAGATCGCAGAAAAGGGAGAAACATGCGAGGAGAAGCGGCAACACGCCGATTTCCCTAGGCCACCATCAAATTTGGCCGCCGTGCGACCTCGTGAGGGAGCTGGGCTGGAGCCTGGAGGCAGCTGCTCTAAGATCATCTTGAGTCGCGTCCCTCAGAAAATGTCCGGCAATGATTTGGGGTACGTTTGGGATCACGCCGGACAAAAAAAGACTAAAAATCTGTACAAAAAAGAGACCCTTCCCAGCCGCGTCCCTCAAACAGCGTCCGGATGCATGCATCTATAATACCTAAATTGGAGCAACCCACTAAAAGTAATTCTCTCAACATGCAAGCTATCCACCTCATCAAGCTTCTCCAACCAAGCGTAACATGCCATCTCATGCCACTAACTTATTTTGCAACAAATGCAACTATGCCATGTCGTCCTTTTTAATTGACCTCACAGCCTATGTGTTACTAATCAGTATAAATAGCATTGCGTTAACAATATATTAATTAATCCCAAACACAACACTCACACTTCATGCGTTCTATTTAGTACCCCGTAGACGACCAGACTAGCTGCAGCACATAAACAGACACCAACGATACCTCTTCTCCATTAAACTTGATTATTTTCGTTCTTTTCAACACAACCTATGGGAGAAACAACTGCGGTTCATACCTCCGAGAAGCTAAGGTGTCCTGAAACATTTTGTGTTTTCTACTCTTTATGGGCAACCAACTGATCGAGTTTCTCACGTTCCTCTTCGGATTCGTAACTCTAATCCCTTCCCCTCCCCCTTCTCTTTTTATAAGACTCACTTCTCTCCATACATTGTCTCTTCCCAACCAAGAAACCACCATGGACACCATCCACTTCAGAAAAAAAACCCACTAGCGGTACTCTTCCCCCAAATACTATTTCCACTCATATGGGTGATGTTGCCGGCGCTTTCACCTATTGTGCTATGGACGAGATGGGGCTGGCAACACTTCTTAAGCCTCTATTCGGGTATTAACGGTATACCCTGGTTTTGATCCAGACCACTGCTCTTTTCTATCAGCACATACTCTCGAGAGGCAAATGAAAGCTGCTGCATGTGGTGGCTGCTTCAGACACATGGGTTTCCAGTTGCAGATGGAATCCACTTATCAAGCTTTCAGGCAATTTTATTGAGCACCGTCGGCATTTATTTTTTGCTTCTGGCTGGTGCTTTCTAGATAGCTCTTCCCTCAAGTCAAATTGGGATTTACTATTTTGAAGTTTTTATTTACTTTTTTACCATTGTGGTATCTATAATATCTAAATTGGAGCATTGCAACCATGCCACATCACCTCCATCAGTCTTACTTTAATTGTCTGTTTATTTTTTTAGCAGCAAATCATCACTCTTTTTTACAGATTATTTTTTAAAAGTTCCACTAGAGGCTGTGCTCCTTCCTCTTCTTCAGAGTCTTTTCATCTTATTGTCAAATCTCTTCCTCTCCTCCACTATCTACCCACGACAAATGCAAAAGTAACGTATTGATTCTCTATTCATCTTCGTCACCAAATGAATGCAAGGGTAACTAATGGATCTGCTATGCGTTTTAAGTACCGGAGCTGCTCCGTTCCTGTCATCTCCACCTCATTCCTCATGTTTAGCTTGATACCGACGGATGAATTTGAAGCCGACACCCTTGAATCCCGTCGCTTGCTGGTGTCGCTCTCCCATGGCTTTACTGCCAACGTGTTGGACCAGATGCGTCACCAGACCTTGAAACTCATCTCACCCTGGATGTAGTAGCCTCGATCTCCAGCCTATTTAGCCCAACAACATCCAGGTACATGTGTAGGTAGTATTGCCTCCATTGGAACTTTTGCAGGCTGTAAAATTGCATGATTCAGTTATTCAAAGAAGCTGTTTTATTTTCCTACTGTTGTTCAAAGATTCAGATGTAGATAGCTGGTTTCATACGCGTCAGTGAGGTTTTTGTTCCTCTTAACATTCAGTTGATTTTCCAAGACTGACCCGTTGATTTTATCTGGTAGGGAAGGAGATGGAAGACGCCAGTCATGCAAAGCAGGAAGTCCAATCGAAGAACATGGAAGATTTGTCCAATTAGCGTTCATTAAGCAGAACGAAACAGTTAAACTGTTCTTGCCTTCGTTAGCGTGTCATGGTACATTCTCCCTCATTTTTTTATTTACTCAGTTGCTTGCCTATCCAGCAAAACCCTATTATATGAGACTATGTTACAGCTCAGATGTCTCGACTATGCCAACTAATATAAAAGGTGAGTTCTTCATGGAATACTCTCATGTTCTTTCTGTTTCACGGAATGTTTACCTAATAAAATAAAATATAGATTATCAAATTTGTGCTAATTATTTCATTTCTAAATTGTTAGGTCGGAAATTGTTGGACTGCCAAGGATGAGAGTAATTCCTACAATAGCATACTTTGTTATGAACAAGATTACTGTCCATGTTCAAGGCAAGGCAACAAACGAGACAATAACCACTAAGTTTATCCACATCAGTTCAAGCAGTATTTCTTTATTTTTGTTTTTCGTACGACGGTTTGATTACAAATTTAACTGGAAAGTCAGAAATATTATTCAGGCGTCTGTTGAGTTTTTTGTGCAAAGTAACGCAACCTATGTAGTCTTCCACGAAGATGGGCATATATGTGAGAGATATTTCGCCATCACTAGTGGAAAATCGCTCATCAATACCGGTTCCTAAGGGGCTTTTGTACCGGTACAAAAGCCCCACCTTTCATACTGGTTGCTTATAATTCTGTGGATGAACTCGCAAACGTAGTATCCACGTAGATTAGTCCCCTCTGGTTGTTGCGGGCATTTCTGTACAAGAATATAATTCAATGAAACAATAATCAAGTATGATAAAATGTGCGTGGACCTAGGTAGTACAACTTACTTTGGCCGCACGCCATGTCAGCTTCGGTTTCCATTCATGGGACCGATCTTCCTTGATGAACCTTTCCCATACACTGTCCGACAAAAGAAAATGCATAAAAGAGTTATCAATTAGTTGATATGAGGAAATTACCGAAAAGACCGATAAGAATTAAAATTACTTTTTGAGCATAAAAAAACACGTCTTGTATAGTATGGCCTCTTTGGTTTGTGAGTCAAAGACTTCAACTTCTCCTTCATACATTTTAATGACGATAAGAATAAAGTGGAACCTGCGCACGTTTAAATATCCAGTGTCATATATATAAGACATCACTTAAAATTTGAACTTCTCGTGAGCAAAATAGAATGTGTTATAAGAAAGTAACACTCACTTGAAGTTGTAAGGCCAAATGTGGGGACCCCGGACTAACTGTCCGAAATACCCTGTTATGTATACAGTTCACGATCCCATGATCAGTGCGTCGTGAACACATAACCGAACTGATATCAAATTACATCATCCTTTACAAAACAGAATAAGAAAATTACAATAAGGTCACATGACCATTACTTACATAATCGCCTCGAAGGGCCTAACTAAACATCAGAGTAGCATCATCACTTCAACAGCGCGGAGCCCAAGTCATCTGCCGTAAACCCTACAGGCAACTGACTGGGAAGACGTTCCTAGCTCGCATAGACGTCGCCAACTCCTTCATCATCCATCGTGTTCCTCCAAGTCTGGCCAAGTAAATAGCCAGGACAAAGCCGTGAGTACATTGGAATTGTACTCGCAAACCATCAAGAAGGTGATAACAATTCTATCTAGAGAAGACAAGAGAGGAAGAATAGTTTCTCTTGTGAAAATAGCATGTAGAAGAGAAGAGATGTTTTTGGTGGAGATAGCATCCAACTTCTCGATTGAAGGGGGACACTTCCAGAATTTTATCTAAGACATCTCTATATCTCTATTGAAGAAGATACTTCAAAAGAGTTCTACAACATAAAACACTAGGGAGGGGGGTAACCCAATTTTGTTCCCTTTCCGACCATCCCCATATGGTCAACCAAACCATTCCCGTACCCTTCCGGTACTCCGAAAACAAGTTCCTTTTCTTTCATTTTCCAAACAATTTTTGTAACCCAAAATCTCATCAGGCTAAGCAACAGCCATTCCAACCGTCCATGACCGCAGACATGGCTATTCGAATAGATTTGACTCTGCAGAGTTTGCGCACTTTACCCACAAGATCTGATAAATCCGCCGGGATCATCCCCGGGCCATCATACGAAAGTATGTGGGTATCGGATAACCAGTCGAAGCCTTTCGCCCATTCTAATTAGCAAGAGGTCCTACCCTATGGAGTATGTACCTCCCCGGCACCGTGGCAGCTCACCTCCATTTGAGCGTGGCTCCACCGCCAAGCCAGGAGACCCATAGTGTCTTCCGGACGGGTCAGCCCCGAAGGCCTCCCGTTATACTATTGTCCCAACCTCGACAATCCGGACTCGGGGGTAACCGTACCCTTGTATAGTTATGCGGTGCCTCATGCTAAAGAGAACGAACGTCGAGCTAAGCCCCGTGCCCATGTTGGAGTAATGTGGTTGCGCTAGTTAATTGTCATGGGTGAGTACTTAGGCGCCAAAGTTTTCATAATATCCCAACCACTTTCTCATCCCCATCATTTTACCAAATCCTTTCCTTTCATAAATTCTCACTTGGGCATAACATTATACCCAAGGTTCTAACAAAACTTTTACAACAAGGTAAAACCTTGAGGGTTTTCCCAACCTAAAGTTTATGTGTGAACTAAGAGACAACAATGGCGTGATGCTAGCCATCATACCACTAAGGAGATGATAATTGAGGTGTCAAGGGGATCATACATACTTAGGATAATCATGCATAGGGACATCATAAATAGCATGATTCAACAAGGGTCATGATGTTAATCATCATACCACTAAGAAGATGATAATATAGGTGGTCAAGGGGGCATACATGCTTAGAGTAAGCATGCATAAGATCAACAAGGGGTTCAACACACTCGAGAGTAAGTATGTATAACAGCAACAAGGGGTTCACAAACTTGGGAGTAAGTATGCATGGAATCAACAAGGGGTTTAAGATACGACAAGGGCATGATGCTAACCACCATACCACTATGGGGTGCAAAAAGGGTGTCAAGAGGTCGACACACACAAGACAAGTGGGCATACCCATCACATTTAGAGGGTACACCAAGATCATGGTGTTGACAACCACCATTTACAAAAAGGGGTTTGTCGGCGAGGTGCCAAAGAGAGTAAACATGCTCACGGTAAGCATTCTCCGACAACCAAAGTAGAAATCACACAAGATAGATCGAGAGATATTAATAATAACAAAGTAACCACCATATGTGATTCAATATTCAGAGATCAAGAGATGGCTTGCCTTGGCTTATTTGTCCCTGTACTTCTTCGACTCCATCAATATAAGAATTCCAACAACATATATAAATAAAATCCTCGTCCGATTCCACTTCTTCTTCTTCTCCAGAATTGTTCGCATCTATCGCCGAAAAATATAAAAGGAACACAATCAATCACATTGCATCAACAAGACAACATTCAACAATCAACAACTAACCATGCATCCAAGGTATAACATACTAAGGGCCTATAGATACCACAAAACAAGTTTAAGAGTTTTAATTTAGAAAACCCCATTTATTTACCTAGTAAAGGTATGAGTGCATCACAACTTAGCAATTGCCTCTCTCGGTTATCACCATGGTATAAACCAAATATCCCCTGGTAGATAACATCATAAAGATGACAACTGCATTAGTTTGGCATCAAAAACATTCACAATATAATTTGAAACATTTTTGGAAAAGCGGGCAATCATTCTCCCTATTTTAAAAAGCTTACATAACATTACACAAGAATAGGAGCAAATGATATGCCCCACCATTTGAAGACTTAAGCAAAACAAAAGAGCTAATGTTAAATTGTAGAGGTTTTGTTTTGCAAGCATAAAACAAAGGTTTCCCATCTCTACTAAAAAGAGTTGGTCTAGGGTTTTAAATAAACCGAAAAGTTTTGCTTCAACAATGCATGTCACACATAAACATTACTAATAGCAACAAATATGTATGAACAGAGACTAATAATATTTTTCCTCTATAGCCAGTACTAATACAAGACTAACCCAATTGGAATCACCCGAAAATATTAAACCTACAATTTAGGAATTTCTTTGAATCTAACTGTACAGAAAACAAGATCTGTAAGCCATAAATCGTAGAAAAATCCTAAAAATATGAGGCCACTTGCATTTGGAAGGTAATTAAACAGAGATGCATACACAATTGGATTTTGGTTCAAATAGTTTCTGAAACTCTCACAAATGGATTGACAAGGTTACTGCATGTTTTCACCATTTGCTTTAACCATGGAGTTGCAGAAGAGATAAAGGTTTGAAACTTATCTGAGATGATTAAGAAAACATTCAGTAATCCTACAGAATTGGAATCACTCATTTAGGTTTAAAAATGGATTTTTGGTGATTTAAATCCTAACAGCCATGTCTGTAGAACACACAGAACAAGTTTAATTCACCACAAATCGTACACAACTCAAAAAAATATGAGGTCTGCTGCATCTGAAAGGTATTGAAAATCTGGTTCTTACCCAACTGGTTTCATCCAAAAACTAGTTTCCAAGCTCCTGGTTTAATTCGACAAAGTCAGATCTGACCAGAACTTGATCTGTGAACCATTTCAGTTTCAGGAGGTCAATCGAAGTGAAACCAACGCCAAAATGAAGGTACTGAAGAGGGATTTCACCCACAGTTGAGTTTGCTCGAAAAGGTTTTGTAAAACGGGAGAAATCTAACAAACAGTGATTCTACATGTTTGCAGAACTTTATTTACCATGCAAAATCCGTAACGAATTTGAGGATGAGACCAACGCCAAATTGTAGATCTTGTTAATAATTATCTGCGGAACTTTGAATCACTCGATTTGGATCTGCACACGAGATTTGGCGGATTTTACAAATTCGTACCAGAATCTGAAACAGCAAGATACAGAAATTACTGCAAAGTTTTGGACGAACTTTGCTCAAGAACTTCAGATCTGAAGATAGCTCAACCTTCTCCATGCTTGGACCAACATACACCTGCATCAAGATCCAATCTAGTGAGAGGAGAAAGGAGAAATAGAGCTGGATTCATCTAGGGTTAGGGGAGAAGAGAGGGAGAGGGAAGCTCTCATGGTGAGGGGAAGCTTGAGGAAGGAGGGAGTTGCATCTTGGGGAGGTTTCCATGGACATGGCCGGCCATGGTTGCTAGGAGGAGCAGCATTTCGTGGTGGAGGAGTGGAGGAGAGTGTGAGGGAGTGGAGAGTGAAGAAAATGAGCAAAGGGGGAGGTGGTGGCCGGCCAAGGGGGTATTTATAGAGGGAGAGGGGTGGCTGCCTCCTTTTTCATTGGCCAAGGAAGGTGGCTGCCCATTTATTGATTGGAGTAGTTGGGAGGCAATGCTTGCAAGAGAAGAAAGTGAGGAGAAACATGGCTGGCCGAAATTGTCATGGCCGGCTCCATTCTTGCCAAGCACAAGTGAGCAATGTGAGAGAAAGGCACAACATCAATGTGTATAGACAAGATATGATGTTGAGAAGATAATATCAATGAGTGACTTTGATAATGATAAAAATAGGAGTAGATACATATAGATAAAAATGAGTATGAAGGTGACATGTGCCATGTGCCATGAGAATAATCTCCACCACTTTGGTTGAGACCAACTAAGGATGAAGATAGTTCCCAAGGTATAGTTGATGATTAGAGGTTTACATTAGAATTCAAAATTGAAAGAATTGGGATTCACCACATGGAACAATGCATGAGCATGGCAAGGTAGATAGGGTGGTGATGGTGGTTTAGATAATTGCAGAGCAAGGCATAAGAGACATGATGAGTGAAATAACCATATATTCTCAAGGATGAATATGGTGGCATAAGTCATCAATTCATGAGGTCAAGGTGATGATGGAAAAGAATAGAGGATTGAGATGGGCATGATGAAATATAAGTTGCTCTACAAATAAGAGGTCAATTGGGAGTGATTTGGAAGTATCAAATGATCATCCATTTGATCAAGAATTGGAGGATGAGGGAGTACAATGTGGTAGATCAGAGAGATACACAAGATGTGCAAGAGTTGTCATTTGAAATAGAACTTATTTGAAAAGTATTTGAAACACCTCAATTGTCAAAGTCTGGACATTTTAAGCATGTCAACACAGATGGTCGACATGGCCTCAAAACCAACAAGGATGAGTGGGTATAAGAGAGGGATGTAGCTAGGGGTAGATGATCCCAAGTTTTGAATTAAGGATGATTGAGCTATCTTGTACCACCAAGAGAAAAATCAAGATGGCACACTCATGTTGCCATGAGGAGAAGAGTTTGATGTAGAAAAAAGGAAAACAACTTTTCCTAGGACACACATGTGTTTTATTAGGTGAGTTGTTTGTTTTACCGCTAGAGGTGTTGTTCTCTGAAGTAGCTCAAGACAAAACTCAACTAGCAAAACAAGACAATACATCTACCAACAGATCAAAGCAATTCATATTAACAGACAGATCAAGGCAATTCATCTAATTAGTCTTTAGAAAAAGTTTTTGTTCCCCCTAATTTTTGCAATAAGGACAACTAATCAAGGTTGCAAAAGTTGGGGTGTTACAGATCTTCCACCCTTAAAATAATCTCGTCCCGAGATTACTGAGCGTAGAACTAGAGGTGTTGTAAAGTTTAACTAAAGTTAGACTCCATTCTTCTATCGGCGTGCCGTTGTTGAGAGGGTCGCAACTTCAGCTTCTCAGAGACATGATGGATTCTTGCCGATAGCGGGCTTCACGGAGAGGTTGACTACTCCAGGCCGGTGTTGGATCTGCAGCTTCTTCATGATCCTAGCGGTGGTTCAAGACTATGGGAGAGTTAGTGCACCCAATGGTGCTTGAGCGGGGTTGAAAACTTTTTAGAGTCAGCTTAATATTTTAGTGGAAGACGAAGTCTTCCACCCTTAAAATTGTTCACCGGGGGTTTTGAAAACTCTAAGTTTCGGCCACGGAGTCTTGTTGGGCGCTTTTTGAAGAGGTCTTCGGTCTCTTGTCTTGAGTTGAAACATCTTCAGAGGGCGTTGTGTAGTCCACGGCTTCAAAAGGCACTCACGGTGTTAACTAAACCATAGGGGATGTGCGGCGAGTTAGTAAGTTGATAAAGCGCCTGGTTGGTATCCATATGAAGCATCAACAAAGGCCGTCGAAGACAATCTTCAGCTTGGGGGTCGGTGTTGACTTATACCAGTTGGAAGTGAGCGGGTAAGTTGCACCTAGTCTTGAGTTCTTGAGGTATCTTCAGGAGCTTCACTTGAGGAGGACCTGATGAACCATGTGATGTAGCTTGTCTTTGACGCTAATGTCCTCTCAGCTTGTTAGACGGCGTGTTAGAGGGTGGTTTCAAGAAGATATCCTCGAGGTCAGTGCGGTTATGCTCTAAGGTTAGATCAAATTAGTATGTCTTCTCGTAGAGGTGCAGTCACTCTTGAAGGTAGGGGCTTCTACTTTCTTGATGAAGTGGAGATGCTTCAGCAGATCTTGAAGGTATTGGCTTCTGCTTTGTTGGCGTAGTAGAGATGCTTCAGATGACCTTGAAAGTAGTCGGCGTAGATAGGGGTCTGAGTTAGTTTCCCTAACGGTCGAAAAACAACTGCTAACGGGTTTAGAGTTAGAGTCTTTCGGTAATCTACCCAACTAACTAGCAGTTAGCAATACATCGGCGAGGGAAACTTTAATCCTATCATTGCATGTGACACCCATACAATCATAACCAGAGACAAAATACCACTAACAGAGGCTACTGGTATTTTTCCTAGATGCACAGTAACAAAACAAGATCAACACAATTGGAATCATTCAAAAATACTTATTTTTCAATTTTTGAGACTCAAAATACTAACCAGAAACAGTGATCAAGTTTTATTTATTAAAAATCGCACAAAAATCCTAAAAATACAAGGTCAGTGGTATCTGAAAGATAATTTCATACTGGTTCTAGTGCAATTGGAATCACATCAATCGGAGCTACCAAACTATTTTTATTAGCAAAACAGTACACTGGCAGATTTCCATTTTTAATTTCTGTTTTACAAATTTCAAACAATTAAAAAGGGTGGGAACGTCTAAATAGCAAGACATACATGCAAACAGCAAACAGATACAAACACTCAAGGCAGCACACTAGGGAACTACAAGCAATCATCAAACCATACATGGTACTCTAAGTACCCAGAAATTCCTAATGCGCGGGTTTATCTCAATCAAAGCGATTGAGTTTGTCCTATCCATCCTATTGGTTTGGGGCTGGTCACATATGTTGACGTCTTCATATCGTCAGCATCAGCTTCAAGTTGGATCCTTGTAGCAAATGGGTAGTGAAGGGGCCGGGTGTTGAGTCATTGATGTTGAGGCGGAGGAGAAAACTATGTAGAACTTCTTGTCTCGACATCCCGGAAACATGAGGTCTTCGTAGAGGTAGCTGTTGAGGTGCTCCCGAAGTCGATATCTTCTCGTGGCTGGCCTAAAAATTACTAGTCAAGAAACCGAGGACTTGATCCCTGACGACTGCAAAAAGTGCAAGTCCACGGAGGAACAAGGTCAGATCCTTGACATACTTTGGTGATAACTAAAGACATGTTCTTATTATTCTTTTATCTGCACACTAAGTCGGCCTCCAATTTTCAATAGTTGTTGTTGGAGATACACGAGTCTTCCAGAGGGATTGTTCCATCTTTCACTTCGAGTCTCCAGGTCTGAGACGGGGACATCGTCCAATATGTTGGTTTGGAAGAGGATGAGACAATAGAGTAAGAATCTTCAAACATTTTAATGAAGCAGAGAGATAAGAATTTAGAAGTTTTGAACAATAAGAGGAGTAGAAGCCCTGCTTTTGACTAAAGAATTTGTTTCACAAATAGTTTTTCACAAGTACTTGTTTCCTAACTAACGTCCATGCTAACTAAGGTCTCCTACAGTCAGGATAGCTCTGATACCAGCACTGTGGGGACCCCGGACTAACTGTCCGAAATACCCTGTTATGTATACAGTTCACGATCCCATGATCAGTGCGTCGTGAACACATAACCGAACTGATATCAAATTACATCATCCTTTACAAAACGGAATAAGAAAATTACAATAAGGTCACATGACCATTACTTACATAATCGCCTCGAAGGGCCTAACTAAACATCAGAGTAGCATCATCACTTCAACAGCGTGGAGCCCAAGTCATCTGCCGTAAACCCTACAGGCAACTGACTGGGAAGACGTTCCTAGCTCGCATAGACGTCGCCAACTCCTTCTTCATCCATCGTGTTCCTCCAAGTCTGGCCAAGTAAATAGCCAGGACAAAGCCGTGAGTACATTGGAATTGTACTCGCAAACCATCAAGAAGGTGATAACAATTCTATCTAGAGAAGACAAGAGAGGAAGAATAGTTTCTCTTGTGAAAATAGCATGTAGAAGAGAAGAGATGTTTTTGGTGGAGATAGCATCCAACTTCTCGATTGAAGGGGGACACTTCCAGAATTTTATCTAAGACATCTCTATATCTCTATTGAAGAAGATACTTCAAAAGAGTTCTACAACATAAAACACTAGGGAGGGGGGTAACCCAATTTTGTTCCCTTTCCGACCATCCCCATATGGTCAACCAAACCATTCCCGTACCCTTCCGGTACTCCGAAAACAAGTTCCTTTTCTTTCATTTTCCAAACAATTTTTGTAACCCAAAAACTCATCAGGCTAAGCAACAGCCATTCCAACCGTCCATGACCGCAGACACGGCTATTCGAATAGATTTGACTCTGCAGAGTTTGCGCACTTTACCCACAAGATCTGATAAATCCGCCGGGATCATCCCCGGGCCATCATACGAAAGTATGTGGGTATCGGATAACCAGTCGAAGCCTTTCGCCCATTCTAATTAGCAAGAGGTCCTACCCTATGGAGTATGTACCTCCCCGGCACCGTGGCAGCTCACCTCCATTTGAGCGTGGCTCCACCGCCAAGCCAGGAGACCCATAGTGTCTTCCGGACGGGTCAGCCCCGAAGGCCTCCCGTTATACTATTGTCCCAACCTCGACAATCCGGACTCGGGGGTAACCGTACCCTTGTATAGTTATGCGGTGCCTCATGCTAAAGAGAACGAACGTCGAGCTAAGCCCCGTGCCCATGTTGGAGTAATGTGGTTGCGCTAGTTAATTGTCATGGGTGAGTACTTAGGCGCCAAAGTTTTCATAATATCCCAACCACTTTCTCATCCCCATCATTTTACCAAATCCTTTCCTTTCATAAATTCTCACTTGGGCATAACATTATACCCAAGGTTTTAACAAAACTTTTACAACAAGGTAAAACCTTGAGGGTTTTCCCAACCTAAAGTTTATGTGTGAACTAAGAGACAACAATGGCGTGATGCTAGCCATCATACCACTAAGGAGATGATAATTGAGGTGTCAAGGGGATCATACATACTTAGGATAATCATGCATAGGGACATCATAAATAGCATGATTCAACAAGGGTCATGATGTTAATCATCATACCACTAAGAATATGATAATATAGGTGTTCAAGGGGGCATACATGCTTAGAGTAAGCATGCATAAGATCAACAAGGGGTTCAACACACTCGAGAGTAAGTATGTATAACAGCAACAAGGGGTTCACAAACTTGGGAGTAAGTATGCATGGAATCAACAAGGGGTTTAAGATACGACAAGGGCATGATGCTAACCACCATACCACTATGGGGTGCAAAAAGGGTGTCAAGAGGTCGACACACACAGGACAAGTGGGCATACCCATCACATTTAGAGGGTACACCAAGATCATGGTGTTGACAACCACCATTTACAAAAAGGGGTTTGTCGGCGAGGTGCCAAAGAGAGTAAACATGCTCACGGTAAGCATGCTCCGACAACCAAAGTAGAAATCACACAAGATAGATCGAGAGATATTAATAATAACAAAGTAACCACCATATGTGATTCAATATTCAGAGATCAAGAGATGGCTTGCCTTGGCTTATTTGTCCCTGTACTTCTTCGACTCCATCAATATAAGAATTCCAACAACATATATAAATAAAATCCTCGTCCGATTCCACTTCTTCTTCTTCTCCAGAATTGTTCGCATCTATCGCCGAAAAATATAAAAGGAACACAATCAATCACATTGCATCAACAAGACAACATTCAACAATCAACAACTAACCATGCATCCAAGGTATAACATACTAAGGGCCTATAGATACCACAAAACAAGTTTAAGAGTTTTAATTTAGAAAACCCCATTTATTTACCTAGTAAAGGTATGAGTGCATCACAACTTAGCAATTGCCTCTCTCGGTTATCACCATGGTATAAACCAAATATCCCCTGGTAGATAACATCATAAAGATGACAACTGCATTAGTTTGGCATCAAAAACATTCACAATATAATTTGAAACATTTTTGGAAAAGCGGGCAATCATTCTCCCTATTTTAAAAAGCTTACATAACACTACACAAGAATAGGAGCAAATGATATGCCCCACCATTTGAAGACTTAAGCAAAACAAAAGAGCTAATGTTAAATTGCAGAGGTTTTGTTTTGCAAGCATAAAACAAAGGTTTCCCATCTCTACTAAAAAGAGTTGGTCTAGGGTTTTAAATAAACCGAAAAGTTTTGCTTCAACAATGCATGTCACACATAAACATTACTAACAGCAACAAATATGTATGAACAGAGACTAATAATATTTTTCCTCTATAGCCAGTACTAATACAAGACTAACCCAATTGGAATCACCCGAAAATATTAAACCTACAGTTTTAGGAATTTCTTTGAATCTGACTGTACAGAAAACAAGATCTGTAAGCCATAAATCATAGAAAAATCCTAAAAATATGAGGCCACTTGCATTTGGAAGGTAATTAAACAGAGATGCATACACAATTGGATTTGGGTTCAAATAGTTTCTGAAACTCTCACAAATGGATTGACAAGGTTACTGCATGTTTTCACCATTTGCTTTAACCATGGAGTTGCAGAAGAGATAAAGGTTTGAAACTTATTTGAGATGATTAAGAAAACATTCAGTAATCTTACAGAATTGGAATCACTCATTTAGGTTTAAAAATGGATTTTTGGTGATTTAAAGCCTAACAGCCATGTCTGCAGAACACACAGAACAAGTTTAATTCACCACAAATCGTACACAACTCAAAAAAATATGAGGTCTGCTGCATCTGAAAGGTATTGAAAATCTGGTTCTTACCCAACTGGTTTCATCGAAAAACTAGTTTCCAAGCTCCTGGTTTAATTCGACAAAGTCAGATCCGACCAGAACTTGATCTGTGAACCATTTCAGTTTCAGGAGGTCAATCAAAGTGAAACCAACGCCAAAATGAAGGTACTGAAGAGGGCTTTCACCCACAGTTGAGTTTGCTCAAAAAGGTTTTGTAAAACGGGAGAAATCTAACAAACAGTGATTCTGCATGTTTGCAGAACTTTATTTACCATGCAAAATCCGTAACGAATTTGAGGATGAGACCAACTCGATTTGGATCTGCACACGAGATTTGGCGGATTTTACAAGTTCGTACCAGAATCTGAAACAGCAAGATACAGAAATTACTGCAAGGTTTTGGACGAACTTTGCTCAAGAACTTCAGATCTGAAGATAGCTCAACCTTCTCCATGCTTGGACCAACATACACCTGCATCAAGATCCAATCTAGTGAGAGGAGAAAGGAGAAATAGAGCTGGATTCATCTAGGGTTAGGGGAGAAGAGAGGGAGAGGGAAGCTCTCATGGTGAGGGGAAGCTTGAGGAAGGAGGGAGTTGCATCTTGGGGAGGTTTCCATGGCCATGGCCGGCCATGGTTGCTAGGAGGAGCAGAATTTCGTGGTGGAGGACAGGAGGAGAGTGTGAGGGAGTGGAGAGTGAAGAAAATGAGCAAAGGGGGAGGTGGTGGCCGGCCAAGGGGGTATTTATAGAGGGAGAGGGGTGGCTGCCTCCTTTTTCATTGGCCAAGGAAGGTGGCTGCCCATTTATTGATTGGAGTAGTTGGGAGGCAATGCTTGCAAGAGAAGAAAGTGAGGAGAAACATGGCTGGCCGAAATTGTCATGGCCGGCTCCATTCTTGCCAAGCACAAGTGAGCAATGTGAGAGAAAGGCACAACATCAATGTGTATAGACAAGATATGATGTTGAGAAGATAATATCAATGAGTGACTTTGATAATGATAAAAATAGGAGTAGATACATATAGATAAAAATGAGTATGAAGGTGACATGTGCCATGTGCCATGAGAATAATCTCCACCACTTTGGTTGAGACCAACTAAGGATGAAGATAGTTCCCAAGGTATAGTTGATGATTAGAGGTTTACATTAGAATTCAAAATTGAAAGAATTGGGATTCACCACATGGAACAATGCATGAGCATGGCAAGGTAGATAGGGTGGTGATGGTGGTTTAGATAATTGCAGAGCAAGGCATAAGAGACATGATGAGTGAAATAACCATATATTCTCAAGGATGAATATGGTGGCATAAGTCATCAATTCATGAGGTCAAGGTGATGATGGAAAAGAATAGAGGATTGAGATGGGCATGATGAAATATAAGTTGCTCTACAAATAAGAGGTCAATTGGGAGTGATTTGGAAGTATCAAATGATCATCCATTTGATCAAGAATTGGAGGATGAGGGAGTACAATGTGGTAGATCAGAGAGATACACAAGATGTGCAAGAGTTGTCATTTGAAATAGAACTTATTTGAAAAGTATTTGAAACACCTCAATTGTCAAAGTCTGGACATTTTAAGCATGTCAACACAGATGGTCGACATGGCCTCAAAACCAACAAGGATGAGTGGGTATAAGAGAGGGATGTAGCTAGGGGTAGATGATCCCAAGTTTTGAATTAAGGATGATTGAGCTATCTTGTACCACCAAGAGAAAAATCAAGATGGCACACTCATGTTGCCATGAGGAGAAGAGTTTGATGTAGAAAAAAGGAAAACAACTTTTCCTAGGACACACATGTGTTTTATTAGGTGAGTTGTTTGTTTTACCGCTAGAGGTGTTGTTCTCTGAAGTAGCTCAAGACAAAACTCAACTAGCAAAACAAGACAATACATCTACCAACAGATCAAAGCAATTCATATTAACAGACAGATCAAGGCAATTCATCTAATTAGTCTTTAGAAAAAGTTTTTGTTCCCCCTAATTTTTGCAATAAGGACAACTAATCAAGGTTGCAAAAGTTGGGGTGTTACACCAAAGTATTATCTTTTTGTCACGTTGTCGCTTCAAAAACCTTAGCAAAGTCTCCGGTGTATCCCTGTTATAGATGGGATCCTCTATGGTTTTTTCATGCATTGTATCCGGGTCAATGAACCCAATGTGCTTGATTTCATCCCTTTTACATTCGAACATCTTCGATCTGCATAATATAGCGCACAAAAGATTATAATTTGTAGACAATATAATGAACGCGCTGAGCTAAAGACTTCTCAAATTACATAAATAAATCACTTACAGACAATAGCAACTGATGATTGATTTGTCGAGGGCCCGGAGATTGTATAACTGAAAGAGTTCGGCGAAGTCAACGCTCACAGAGTATTCTTGGAAGTAGTGGTCTTCCTTAACTCGCACCATGATAGACTCGATCCCTTTCTTTGTGGCATCACTATACCACGAATGCAAATTACGCATACTTGTTGGTAGCTTCCTGAGATTCTCGACCAAATCTTTCCCTTGAACAAATTTATATTGTACTTCAGCTAAGGGGTAATCGGTGTATTGTCGAGAACTTTGAACGGCCTTCTCGTCAAACACCATGAGATGGGGGGCCGATTGAACGGGTTGTTGTCCGAGCTGGTAGACTTGGTGTATCCCTTTTATCTCCTTGACACCCGATTGATTGCGTTGTTTCGCCTCCACCATCGCGTCATACGATCTTTCAATAGAACGCCTATAGTCAGATGGCGGCGATGGTACATGGTCATACAGATTCTCAACGGTACACACAACTTTCACTGGATCTAGTGTCTTCTCAAAAGGTATCTCTGGTGCTTTCTTAGCAAAAAAGGCTTTCAGCTGGGACCGACATATTTCCTCATTTTCCTCGACACTCATTTCCCAAGGAAACTTCTCCATAGGCGGTAGTGGTTTCTCCATTCTAGATCTCTTCCTAGGCGGAGTACCGTTCCGCTTAAAGGACGATGTCTTACGCGGAGGATCTCGAGATGGTTGACTAACGCTGGGGTCTCTCTCAGGTAGGTGTGGACTTTGCTGCTCCCGTGGACTGCTACCAGGAGGAGTCGATGGCCTTTGCTGCTCATGCGGACCGCTACCAAGAGGAGTCGGTGGCCTTTCCTGCTCATGTGGACCGCTACGAGGAGTCGGTGGCCTTTGCCGAAGGACGATGTATTTCTTCGGCCATATGGTGAAACCGTGCTTGACATCGGCAATTGTCCTCTCATCGTCACCTCTAGGAAAATCAAGCTCCACTGTTTCGAAACCCGGAACAACTTCATCCACCCCGACACGAACACAGCCAGGTGGAATGGGCATATGATGGTGCGTTGCTCCATCTTCATTCGGGTAAACATAGCCGACCGCCACCTTAACAGACGCGGTCCTGAATAACATATATAGCTCGCAATCTGTCTTCTCCGTGACATAATCCACGGGGTAGCTTCCTCCACATCCGTTAAGATGCGTGGAACCCACACTGCTTCTTCGCTGAGATGGGGCGGCATCGGCTTGAGGTTCCTGTAGAAACATCCGCTGATCAGGTGCCCTCTGATTTTTCTCAAGCGCCTCCACCCTATTTAACAATTCCGTTACAATGTCCGCCTCCTTCTTCTTCTTTCGCGAATGGCTTCTATAAGTGTCAGTGCTGTCCGGCCATGCTTCGTTCATGGTGAGACCTGGGCGAGCTCGTACCCGTCCAACGTGTTCAGGATTCCCCAGAGCGAGTGTCAGCTCGTCATTCTCTCTATCGGTAATGTACTCTCCCTTTCTGACCTTTTCAATTGCATCTACAAGCTTCGGTACGATTGCCTCAATTTTTTTCCTTCCATTTTCCCTTCGCAACGATCAGCCCTGTCTTTGGGTCCAACCCTGCCCCATGCGCGAACAACCAGAACTTGGACCGTTCGGGCCAGTCCATGTCTGTGGAGTGATTCCTGTATCCATCAGTTTATTTTCAAACGCTGTCCACTTCGGAATGGCAGTCTTGTAGCCACCTGACCTCAAATGATGCCAAAGTTTATTCTTTGAAGCATTTTTCTTATTTGTGGCCGATAGGGACACAAAAGTAGACGATTGCTTATACATCTTAAATGCGGGCCAGTGATCTTTTATCTTCACTAGATTATCATCGAATACTGGATCTTCATTCTTATATTTATCCCATAAATTTTTCTTCCAGGTCTGGAATTGTATGGCCATCTTCTTCCATGTCCATTCCCCGACTTTATTCTTCTGGCCTTCCGTCATGTCTTCCGGTAGGCTGAATCGTGTCAGTAGACTGTCCCAAAGAAAAAATTTCATCGTGTCGTTGACATAACTAGCTTTAGTCCCCGCTTTCTTCGGATTATTCCACTCTTGAATGCTGATCGGTACATGGTCCCTAACAAGAACTCCGGCTTGACTTGTAAATTTGTGGCAGTACTCTTTGGGATGCTGCGGTTCACCATTAGCCTTAAATGCCGTGAGGGCTAACCTGCCCTCACCCTTTAACACTCTTGCCGGGCCTCGTTTTGTTTTAACAGACTTGCTCGATGATGTAGAAGGCTAAAAGAAAAAATTAGTCGTTAATAAGTGCAATACAAATAAATGAATGCATATAGGGATGAACATAGACTAATTGATACATAAATATACACCTCGCCCGAGTTTGTTATGGACACTTCGTTGTCTGTTCTAACTTGTTCAGACTCAAGTCCCTCGCTGAAATCATTCAGAAAGTCTTGGAACTCGTTCTCATCTCAATCGGGTTCCGTACCACGGGCACTCTCATAGATCAATTTCTGCACCGCTTCTTCCCCCTCCTCATCTCGGACGAAGGTGCCGTCCGCCATACCTCAATGTCACTACAAAATTAAGAAAGCAATTATATTTCATTCATCATGTCATGATCATATAACAGATTGCTAGATGGATAACAATTGAAATGAAGAAAGCAAAAAACCCTAACCGATGAGCACTGGCATCATAATGAACTTCCGCTTAATGCACAACCAAGGAGGAAGGTTATAGATACATAGAGTCACTGGCCAGGTGCTATGACTGGAGCTCTGCTCCCCGAAAGGATTAAAGCCATCTGTACTTAGACCAAATCTTAAGTTCCTTGCGTCATCTGAAAATGACTTGAACTCTCTGTCGATTTTTCTCCACCGCGACCCGTCATCGGGGTGTTTCAGCATCACATCTTTCTTACGGTCCTCTTTGTGCCATCGCAACAACTTGGCATGCTCTTTGTTCTGGAACAAACTTTTCAACCGTGGTATTATAGGAGCATACCACATCACCTTTGCAGGAACCCTCTTCCTGGGGTTGGACTCGCCCTCAACATCGCCAGGGTCATCTCGCCTGATCTTATACCTCAATGCACTACATACCGGGCATGCTTTCAAATTCTCGTACTCCTTGCGGTAGAGGATGCAATCATTGATGCATGCATGTATCTTCTGCACCTCTAATCCTAGAGGGCAGACAACCTTCTTTGCTTCGTACGTACTAGAGGGCAATACGTTCTCCCCTGGAAGCATCTTCTTTATTATTTTCAGCAACTTTTCAAATCCCTTGTCAGAAGTACCATTCTCTGCCTTCCATTGCAGCAATTCAAGCGTGGTACCCAACTTTTTCTGGCCATTTTCGCAATTTGGGTACAACAGTATGTTGTGATCCTCTAACATTTTCTCCAACTTCAACCTCTCCTTTGTACTTCCGCAGTTCATCTTCGCATCAAGAATGGCCCGACCCAAATCGTCATCCGGGTCATCAAAAATTGGCTCATCAAAAATGGGCTCTTCTTCAGCTTCGTCTCCCCCCATTCTACTATCACCATCTTCAGTGAATATAGGATAGTTGTCACTATCCTCTTCTTCTTTGTTGTCTTCCAATATAACCCCTCTTTCTCCGTGCTTGGTCCAGCAATTATAGCTAGGCATGAAACCGTTCGCCAGCAGGTGGATGTGAATGGTCTTTGAGGTAGAGAAATCCTTCATATTTTTACAGGAACTACATGGACAATAGATGAAACCATTCGACTGCCTGTTTGCCTCAGCCACGTTGAGAAAATAATGCATGCCATTAATGAAGTGGGGATGGCACCGGTCACCGTACATCCATTGTCGACTCATCTGCATTATATATGTATATCAAAAATCATTAATTACGCAACATCATGGATATATGAGTGACCAACTTCATCACATAAAACTAATTTTTTTTAATAAAAAAGAAGAGGCTCACCGAGGTGGTACGGTGCCGGCTAGGGGATGACGCTGGCGATCGACGGCGGTGAGGACGGGGATGATACTAATTAAAACCTACAAAACATACCATAATTTCAGCTCAAATTGCATATAAAAAAATAAAATCCCTAACTTACGCATTTCATCGAACACCTTCCTAGCACTAGAAAAATAGTACGAGTTCAAACTACCAAAGAAATGACCTAAATTAGGAACACCGGAAGGAAGGATGATATTGCTAACCCTTGGATAGATGTATGCCCTTAATCTTGTTAAAATGGTGGAGAAAAAATAGAGATTTGTTGGAGTGTGAGAGGTGTAAATTTTTTTAGAGTGTGAGAGAGGAAGAAGAGAAAAATGAGATGAAGGAGCGAGGGACGGGATCGTGGTGTGATTATATGGTGGCACCCTTTGGTACCGGTTCGTGTTACGAACCGGTACGAAAGGTCCAGCCCTGGCCCCACACGCGCCTGTAATTCTGGCCGAAGACCTTTTGTACCGGTTCGTAACACGAACCGGTACGAAAGCCCCTCACGAACCGGTGCCAAAGCTCCTCGTCCGCCCGAGCCCCCAAACCGGTGCAAAAGACCCCTTTGGCACCGGTTCGTAAGGGAACCGGTACCAAAGGCTTAGATGAATGCTCCATTTTCTACTAGTGCATGTAACAGGTGTACATCGGAGGCAGCTTTGAAATTGCAGAATGCTTGCAGCTAAATTGCTAAGTATAGACAAATTTATGAGTGTAAAGTTACTTAAATAATATATATGTGCCTAATATAATCTTTCCATAGTCCATGCGTCAACTTCACATATTGCTAATATTTCAAGTATAAGCTTTTCTGAATATATTTTCTTTACCATATGGTTTCATGTGCTCAAACTTCACTTTTTACTATTCTTCTACTAATACAATTTTTTCCTATAAATTACCGCAGCAACGCGCGGGGTATCATCTAGTTTTAATAGAGGGGATCACCACATGTGGGAAAATTAGGTGAGAGAAAGTGTGAGAAAAGAGAATGACATGTGGAGAGTAGGGGCTGCATGCATGCGTCCGGACGCTATTTTTGTGTCCGGCGTCCCGAGTCTCTACCGGGGACGCCGGACATAAAATGAGGCGCTATTTAGCTTTGAGGATAAACTGGAACGCGTTTTTATCCATTTCTTGGCCATCGTCCCTAAACGCTGTTTGGGGGACGCGACTCACTACGGGAATAACGTAGTGTGCCGACGGCCCCACACCGTCGGTACAACACGGTCCACCGTCGGCACCGTCGGCACCGTCCGGTCGGCACAGATCCGTTCGGGGCAGCTCCGGGCACCATCGGCACAGGCCACCACCGTCGGCACACGCTGCACCGACGGCTGGGAAGGTGGCCGTCGGTCGTGCCACCGTCGGCACGGGGCGCTACTCGTCCGCTACGGCGTGACGGCGCCGGCAAAGGCCGTTAGGCTGTACCGACCGTCGGCACAGTCGACCAGTTTTTCCCCAGAAAAACGGTGCGAAACAGTCAATTTTGAAACTGGGGAAAAAACGCGCGCTGGGCCGGCTGTGCCGACGGTGTCACCGTCGGCACAGACCCTGCCATTACACCGTCGGCACAGCTGGCCCAGTATTTTTTTCAGATTCTTGCCATTTCGGCTCAATTAGCTCAACAAATCACAAATAATTCACAGATTATAACATTGAATGTTCCAGTAACATATATAGCACAAATATATCACCATAGAGCACAAAAATATCACCATATAGCACCAAATCCCACAAATATAGCACCAAATCCCACAAATAGCACAAATATAGCATACACGACCATCGTACATACACGGGATCCACTACAAAGATGGAATGTGTGATCATGTAACTAGTACAATGTAGCAACTATGATGGTCTAGCACCCGGAGGGTAAAACTCATGCTCACACAGCTCGTCGGAGTTGAAGCGAGGGAAAGTTGTTTCGACGGTGCTCGGGGAGGTAGAACCACGACGAGAGCCACCGGAAGTAGAACCATGCCGAGGGAGGCCAGAAGCACCAGGAGAACAGCGACCGGGGTGCACCGGTGTACCATTCCCGTATTCTCCCAATCCCTACATGTTTGAGGGAGTTAGCAACTTAGTCATGTAACACCAAGTTAGCAACTTAGCCAAGTTAGCAACTTACCGGGGTCAACTGACGCTGACGCTTGTACATGCAATAGAACTCCTCCTTCGATGGGAACACTAGCGTCGGCCCCGGATGAGGTGGCTCTGGCTGTGTTTCCTCTCGCACTCCAGTCATCATAAACCGAGTCAAAGTCTGCAAGAAAGGAGAGAGATATGTCAAGTTCAAACAAGGGGACTTATGATGTTTTGCAACCATAGAGATTGAAACTTACCGCCATCTGGTTGCTCGACCACTAGAAGTATGTATCTTTCACAAGGTCATGCTCCTTAACCTTCTCGAGATACTCCTCATAAGCTGCTTCATAGGCCTCCTCGAGATGAGCCTACAATTTCAGAAATAATGTGGCTCATCAACATAGCTGTTCAGTAATAAGAGTCAAAACATAGGATGAAAATGTGGATGACTTAGATCTACCTCTGCTCGAGAACGGCATGTAGTTCGCGAGGAGGTACCGTAGCTGCCGGAGGGGAGGGTAGCCATGATCTGCGTGAAGTTCCTCTCAGGCTTGAAACCCCCAGCAAGGCAGGCAGGACGGCCATGCGGCTAGCCGGACCCCGCTAGCATCATCGCCACCTCATCGATCGGCTTGCTCATAGGGTCCTCCACCTCTGGATGGAGCTTGGTATACTCCTCGCAGTATTTTTCCTTGTTCTCTTTGGCCTTGCCGAAGTACTTGGTAGGCGCGGGCCGAGGCTCGTTCGGACCGGGCGTCACCAGCTTCATGTGCTCCCACGCTTCCATCTCACCAAGTTGCCTCCCGAGCTTCTTCCCCTGCATCACAAAACAAATGTTATGCATATCATCGAAAAATAAATAAATGCAGCTTGTTCCATTTTTATATGTACCAGACGGAACCGATAGTGATCGGTGCCGCTGCTCCCCGTAGTGTGTGTTCCATGATGCCCGCGATTGACCTTGTTTCGGTCGCTCACGGCCTTGAAATCGGGGTTTTCGCCGACCCAATTCTTGACCAACTCCATGAAGGCGGCCCTCTTATTATTATCAGCCCAATGTGGTACAACCTGCAAAATCAAAACTCATTTGAAGAACAAACAATATAAATGCAAATTAGCCACATTACATAGAATCACATTGACAATTACTTACCGACATGAAGTCCTCTATCTTCATAGGCGGGGCGAGTCCCTGCACAATCTCAGGCTTTGTGTACCTTACGCCCTGCTCAGCATAGAAGTGGCCGATGCACGTGATCCTCTGGTTGTACCACTACTGCCGTGTCAACTTCTGACACATGGCACAGAGGATCACGTCTGCCCTCTCCTTATGCTCAGTCGCCACCCTATAATTGCGCTGCAATCAAGCATAACATAAAGTGTGAGAGGCATGAGTTATCACGGTGGGGTTACCAACTATATATGAACGAAACCCAAAGAGTATGCATTACGTACCCAAAACTTCTTGATCACGATGTCGGCAGCGGAAGTAAAGCCCGGGTAAGGCGCTATCTCATAGTCTTCCCAACTGTAGGATAGCTTGGACTCGCCCCCAAGGACCGGAGTGTAGATCCCCGGCCAGTACTTCCTAATAGCAGCTCCAATCAGGCTCCCAGGCACACGGATATTCTCCCCCGTATATGTGAAACTGCTGCACAATTATCAAACATTAGAAAATGCTAAGTGTCATAACCAAAATAAAATCACCTTACTACTTACTCTATCTTTCCTGGGACAAGGAGCCACTTGTCATCCTCCATAGCAGGTTCCTTACTCTCATCGGGAACCTGCGCTTCCCCACGAATCCGCAACTTCTTCGGAGCCATCTCCGTCGAAGCCTCCTCGTCTCTAGGCTCCTCATCCTCTGTCTCCTCCTCCTCCCTAGTCTCCTCCTCCTCCTCCCTAGTGTCCTCGTCCTCGTCCATAGACTGGGAAGCCACTGAGCCAGAAGCAGAGGGAATGTCAGCTAGAAGGAGTTGTGCATCCCCCCTCGTCCTCCAGATCATCCTCCCCCTCGTCCTCCAGCTCGTCCTCCAGCTCGTCCTTCCCCTCATCCTCCCCATCCTCCGTCTGCCTCTTCATAATGCCGGGTGGGAACAATGGGTCTTCCACTCCGTCTGGAAGCACCCCCCGGCTTCCGCTGCTGCATCTGATCAAGCAAGGAGCTCGCTGATGCCTTCCGTTGGCTCATATTGGTCAATTACCTGCATAAGAGAAGATAAAATAATTAATAAGCATGTTGAAAAAGAGTAAACACTAAGCATAATGACAATCTAGATACTAAGCATAATGACAAATGTAGGTACTAAGCATAATGACAATGTAGACACTAAGCATAATGGCAATGTAGATACTAAGCATAAAAGACCCTCACCATTCATCACCACTCTCATCTCTAGGCATTGGGTTCTCAGCTTCACTATCACTATCAGTATCATGTGAGTATTCAGGGTCGGCATTAGGTTCCGATTGAGTCTCGACAATGTTGTCTTTGTTCGCACGATGCTTGGTGAGCATAGCTATGTCCTTTGGGTCCACCATGGTCTCACCACGCATTTGTACATCGTTGTGGAGATCCTGAAGACCTATGTTTATTTGAAGGTCCCCGAACTGCTCTTCCTCTTGATAGAAAATTCCCTCATATGTTACTGGGTCAATGTTGTTGTAATCGTCCTCAGAGGGGATGGGTAGCTTACCATGTGGCGATACCTGGAACACGACTTCCCAGCCCATGAGTTCCTCATTCTGACATGGGTAGGACAAATAATAAACTTGCTTGGCTTGGTGATAAGGTATTAACTTGTCAATGCCTACGTATTGTAGACTAGGGTTTAGTTGGAAGTAGAGGGAAAGTAGATCTTGAAGGTTCAGCCGGAAAAGTACTCGACTATTAGAAAACTAGGGTTGTGTTGACAATGAAATCGATCCCCTCTTTCTCCCTCGACTCCCCCTTATATAGGAGGCGGAGCCGAGGGTTTCATGATGCACAAGTTACAAAGTCCGGGAGACTCTTTGAGTTCATCCCGTAATAGTTACAAGTCATTATTCCTAATACAACTATATCTTTCCAAACTATCTCTTCAATTGGGCTTCCGGGCTTCATAAACTTTGGGTCGTGGGCCTTCAGTAAACCCCGGGTACCATCTTCGGCAGGCCCATTGGGGATGCCTTTGTCAGTAGCCCCCGAGATTTTGCTTGAATCGAAGAATCAGGGAAAATCTCCATCTTTACAATTATCATATGATTTCTTCGAGTCAGTAAATAACTTTCATAAATCAATCGTATATTGTACAGGGATAACGGTAATTGGGGCTGGTTCATCTGACGGATCAGGTACCAGTTAACTGCTCTTGTGGCAATCCCGCAAAAACCTACTTCGAGATCACGTCCTTGGACATGATCTCGGGATACTGGCGTAATTCGACATGTGCCGCTTAAGGTCTTACCAGATGCCGAATTCCAGTCATGTTTTATCGGGTACTTAACACGTCCGTTAGGATTTTTCTTCGCATCTGTTGATACGGAAAAAGTAGCAAAGCGCCGTCAGAGGCGGTGCCACGCCGCGCTAGACGGATCCTGGGGACTTACCTTCGCAAAGTATTGCAGAATTCAGGGATTAATTCACGACTAAGGCGCTCTGAGAATATATTGTCGAGTGCCTTTTTCGGCTAATGGAATAGCACATTTATTCGAGTCAACGGATGACTTATATATTTTTATCTTGTCTTCCCGATGGGAGTATATGAAGAGTTATTTTATAAATTCCAAGAGGCAATTGGCAAAATTGGGAACCAAAGTAGTGTGGGTGTATCCAAAATGTGGACAGGCAAAAATTTGTGCATGTAAGAGTTGTATGGTGTGAAGAATGTGTGGTGTGGCCTTGTCCCAAGCGAATGGAACAAACAAAAGGCAAGTATCGGCAGAAAAAATTTTATGTGCAATGGCAAAACGATGGAGACTTCGAGCTTGGGAGAGTGTGGTTGGCGTGAGCCGAGTATGAGCCTCCTCAAGTGTGAAAGAATCCATTGCAAATGCCAAAGATGAAATGAAGAATCCAAAGAAGAGCAACTTTTTGTGTGACATGTGGCACAAGATGCATAAGGTATCTCTCACATGTATGACATGGTCCTTGAGATTCTCGGAGTGTATGATGAAAGCATCAAGACATACAACAATCATTGTGCCAACAAGATGTGTCAAGATATGTTGCAAAAGAGGCAAAAGAGGTGACGAGGCATTGGACCAAACCGGAAGCTCGACAAGACAAGTCGGAAGCACACGAGGGCGAAGGTGTTTGGGAACATACCCTTTGGTGTGAATCCCACGGTTCGGGTCATGTATCTCGTCCTTGTCGGGGTAGCTCTCAATTGCGCGTTTCGTGAGCTCATGCTCCGTAGCGGTGGAAGTTGTCATGCGGGTACCTATACACACAAAAGAGAGAACAAAAAGCGTGTGTGCATGGTAAAGGAACGCATCATCCATCATGATGGTCCACGTCTTGTGCACATCACCATTAGTGTTAATCAAGATAGTATGGAATGCATGGCGATAGTGCATATGGCAAGATGGTGCATGTGTGGCATGTGGTAACTCATGATCATAAGAAGGTGAGAAGGCTATGGGGGCCATCTCGTGTACAATGAAATAAGCATTCTTGCATACCAAGCATGAAAAAGAGCAATTGTTCACAATCTTGGATGCAAGGATCATGGAATGGTGTAAACATTTGGGGCAAAGCATGCGGAAGCTAATGTCATCCTTGTCATTATCATTGCAAGCAATACATGGCAAAGAGCAAGTAGTCGACATATTGCAAGCAATGGTGGAAAAATTAAGGCTCTCATAGCATGGCATGATCAAGGTATCACAAGCACTCAAATCCACATGATCAACAATGTTGTCAAGCATAGTATCACATGGGAAAATGAAAGTAGCATGTGACGTAGCAAATGGATCATCAAGATCATGCATGCACTCATAGGTTATCATGTCCACTAATGGGATCATGGCATCACCAACACCTATGTTGTTACCTTTGTCGTCCGACTCATGTGAAGTAGGTGTGGTGGAAGTAGGAGGATCCATGTGGTCGACATGTTCATCTTGGAGCAAGCATGGTGAGATATCTTCATCGTCATGCACCATGTACATCGTCTCCATGATCGGGAACTCGTCCTCCGTGGAACCTAGTGCAACATAAGGAGACACCAAAGAGGGAGAGGTTAATGTGTTAGCAAATGCGATGTCCTCCATGGACCTATCATCTACCTCTCGCAACTCACTCGGTGTATCACTCATGTCCTCTAATTGGAAGCACTCAAACTCACATGTGGAGTAGAAGTCACTCAACTCACTATCACTCTCGCTCAAGTGGGCTAGGTGGCTCTCATGCTCACATGGGATTGGTACCAACTCATCAATCAAGCATATAGGAGTAGGCTCGACTTTCTCATCTCCATGCGCCTCCTTGGTTGAAGGGAAAGTCCCATGCTCAACCATCTCAACTCCATCGCCTCCCAAGTCGTCCTCCATCGGTGGCGTCGTAGTGTCGTGGAGAGCTAGGCTCAGATCCACATCATCCTTGCGTTGGCCTTGGAGGTCTTCATCTTGAAGTGTGGGCGCCGTAGGATTCTTGGTGGCGTGGGCTTCCAATGTGCATTGCCATGCCATGTGACCCTTGGCCTTGCATACCTCACATAGGAGATTGGGACATTCCCGTGGGAGGTGGCCTTGTTGCTTGCACTTGTAGCATCGGAGTCCATAGGCATGTGACGAGGTAGGGGCCATTGTGGTGGTGGCACAAGTGGTGGAAGTCGCCTCATGAGGAAGGTATGCGCGATGTGCACTTGCCATCCTTGGAGTGGTAGACACCGTATGATGGTGTTTGTTGTCTTCATGTCGAGGAGCTCGTCGTCGTGCATCATCACCATGGCTTGAGTGGTGTCGTCGAAGATCCGTGGAAGATGTGTGTCGATGGCGCTCATGGAGTATCTTGTGTCGGCGGTGATCATGTGGTGACGTATGTCGATGGGATCCATGAGGTGGTGATGGTCGACGACGATCATGAGATGGTGGATGTCGATGACGATCCTCGACATGCCTAGATGATGGCTCATGTGGCGTGGCATGTCGCTTGTGGCGCCTTGTGGAGCTTGGAGAAGAGTGTCGACGACGATCATGTTGGGGACGCTCTTGATGCTCCATATGATGTACTTGAGGTCGACGATCTTGTGCATAAGCACGCTCATGGTGGTGCCTTGTGGAGCTCGGAGTAGTGTGTCGATGATGCTCATGTTGAGGACGCTCTTGGTGAACCATATGATGGCGCCATCGTGGAGGTCCTCCATCTTCATATGTAGCTCCCTTGGCCAAGTATGGATGCGAGGGCGCATCGTCTTTGCTCCGTGTGGAGACTAGGTGAGGCTCCGCCATGGTGTCGATGTCGAAGTCATGGCGTTGCTCCACCATGTCGTCCATGAGTGGTGAGCTAGTGTCGATGTAAAGCTCGTCGATGTCGTCATCGGGGTGGTGCTCCACCATGTCGTCCATGTCGTGCTCGAGGTGGTGCTCCACCATGTCGTCCATGTCGTGCTCGAGGTGGTGCTCCACCATGTCATCCATGCATGAGGAGCCATTGTCGATGTAGAGCTCCTCGATGTCGGTCATGTCGGTGATGTTCGCGGAACCATAGTCGGTGTAGAGCTCCTCGATGTCGGTCATGTTGGCGATGCTCGCGGAGCCATAGTCGGTGTCGAGCTCCACATGTTCCTCCACATCCGCGGTGCTTGAGGAGGAATCCTCCTCGGAGTGCTCCGTGTACTCCTCCGTATCTTCTTCGTCGCTATACATGTTAGCACGATGGTATCTATATGGTGTATGTTAGTGGAAGAACACTACCTCGCAATCTTACCGTGGAATGATAAGATCGGGGCGATCCAACAAGCCGAGGTCAAAATCAATTGTATCGGGCACTCACCCAAAGACACACGCAAAAGCTAGCAAATATGGTGTTAGGTGAGTGTGGTGGAAAGCCAAAAGACGAAATCCAAAATAAAGTGTGTTGTCAAGAGTGGGTAAGATCCAAAAATCAAATGTCAAAGCGATGATCACTATAAACACGGAAAAGGTATGGAACTCACACACGAGATGAACGGGGTTAGTGCGACCAAGGAATGAGCGGAAAAGTGTAAGAAGCCCTTAAGCAAGGGTGCTCGGTGTCACACTAACACAAGGAGAGGCAAAGCTTTGGTTGCAAACGGAGAGACACCAAGATTTACACGCGGCCTCTCTTCTCTCTTCTCTCTTTTGCTTAGAAGCTTTTCCTCTTTTGTATTTGGTGGCACTTGACACTCTTTTGTATTTGTATGTATGGGGCACTTGCGCACTTTTGTACTTTTCTTTCTTTTTGTCGTTCTATGTTAGCGTTAGCTCGCTATTGCTATCTTGACACACGAGTTTTGCTTAGAAGCTTGACTCCACACTACACACACACCTCACAATCGGGGCCACGTGCAATGTCTCGCAACACTCGATAAGCAATGCTCGATAGGATAGATCGCAAAAGAAGAGGGGTTACAAGGTGGGGTGCAAGTTATACCTAGATGTTAGGCGGTGTCGGAACACACAACTTGCGATGAAGGCGGTGATGTCAAGAGTACGTTTGCAAGTCCGGGGTGCCGAGGATGTCGTCGCTTGCTTCGGAGCTGCGGGTTAGTTTCACAAACAAGGCACTCAAACCGGAACAAGCAAACACAAGGTAGCGGAAGAAATGGGTCAAAGTAGCCTGGCGGTGGTGGCGGTGGTATGCCGGTGGTGGTGGTGTCGATGCTCTTGCGGTTGCGGCGGTGGTTATGGGGCCGCGGTGATGTTTCCCGGTGGTTTGGGGAGGGTGGCGGTGCTTGCCGGCGGTGGAGAGGGCGGCGGTGGTTGGCGGAGGTGGTGGCGCCCGGTTGGCGCCCGGTTGACCGGGCCCTGGGCCGGCCTGGCCGGTCTACAACCCGGTTGACCGGGTTCTGACCCGGTTGGCGCCCGGTTGGCGCCCGGTCTGGCGCCCGGTCTGACCGGCCCTGGCGCCGGGCTGTCCGGTCTGTGGCCCGGTTGGCGCCCGGTTGACCGGATTTCGCGGACAGGCAGTTTCTCTCTCCTGTTCTTGAGCAAAACTCGTCCAAATCGACCCAAATCGGAGGGGAAACGATGGAATTGGGGGCTAAAAGTTGGGGAGATAGTAGATCAAGCACTCCAACACCAAATCCATTAACCAAAACCACTCAAAACGCAACGAAATCGCAGATCCATCAAGAGGCAAATTAGGGCTATTTTTTGGGGATTTTTTTGGAAAATTTTTAGAGGGCAAATCCGGTGGGTGGAGGGTCAAATCCACGGAAACCAAAGGCTGCTGATACCATATGATGAGATCTACAGCCTGGTTTGTGGCTCTGATACCATATGATGAGATCTACAGCCTGGTTTCATGCGGGGTGGCCTTCGGACACCTCCACCTCAAGACCATCAAGTGCAGCCCCGCCTATCGTCGACGCTACACCATGGCCAAGGAGTCCCCCAAGTGGACCAACAACACAAACCCCCGCCATATATGTCAAGGTGAACTCTTTCCTCTCTATGGTTGACCTCAACACCAACTTGAATGGTATGCTACCTCATGCCTATCATCATGGTGTCCATAGGTGCCGACATCGACAAGGACCAAGAGAGAAGGAACTCCCACGGTGCAAGGAAGAGAGAAGAAGAAGAGAAGAAGAAGAAGAAGAAGAAGAAGAAGAAGAAGAAGAAGGAAAGAGGAGAAGAAGGCTGGCCAGCCCAGAACCCGGTTGGACCGGCCCCACAACCGGACCGTCCGGTTGGCTCCCGGTCGACCGGACCCAGGACCGGACCACCCGGTCACAGGCCCGGTCTGACCGGACCCAAACCGGATTTGACGGGAATGACTCACCAAGCTGCCTAAGTTATCCACTTGCGCACCTTTTCGGCCCAAGCTGCCTTGTACCTCTATATAAGCACCTAGGTCATCCCCTTTACCCCTTAGACAAGATTTAGGCTTAGACATGGATTTGAGCTTTGTCTCCCTAGGGATTCATCCCTTTGTACCCAAGGCAACCTTTGTTGTTGATCTAGATCTATGAGTGAGATTCTAGTGTGAGCACTCTCTCTCCCTCTTGGATCTCCGTCTCCAACACCGTCTCTCTCACCTCGGAATTCTACCGCGGTCTCTTCCGTGGGTGATTCTAGTCGGCGTGGTCCATCGAGCCACGAGGGTAAGTATCGATTTGTATCGGGTTTTCGTGCGTGTGTTCTTCGCGTTCTTCACCGTGTTCTTCGAGTTCTTCCTCTCCCCCGCCGTTCCGTTGGGTCAACCGCGAGATCGGGCCACAAACGGGGCCTTAGGCCTCATCATATGGCATCAGAGCCACAAACCAGGCTGTAGGCCTCATCATATGGTATCAGCAGCCTTTGGTTTCCGCGGATTTGACCCTCCACCCACCGGATTTGCCCTCTAAATTTTTTCCCAAAAAATCCCCAAAAATAGCCCTAATTTGCCTTTGGACGGATCTGTGATTTGGTTGCGTTTTGAGTGGTTTTGGTCCATGGATTTGGTGTTGGAGTGCTTGATCTACTATTTCCCCAACCTTTAGCCCCCATTCCATCGTTTCCCCTCCAATTTGGGTCGATTTGGGCGAGTTTTGCTCAAGAACAGGAGAGAGAAACTGCCTGCCCGCGAAATCCGGTCAACCGGGCGCCAACCGGGCTGTAGACCGGACAGGCCGGCGCAGGGCCCGGTCAACCGGGCGCCAGACCGGGCGCCAACCGGGCGCCAACCGGGCCACAGACCGGACAGGCCGGCGCCAGGGCCGGTCAGACCGGGCGCTAGACCGGGCGCCAACCGGGCGCCATCCGGGCGCCAACAGGGCCAGAACCCGGTCAACCGGGCTGTAGACCGGCCAGACCGGCCCAGAGCCCGGTGACAAAGTATTAACTTGTCAATGCCTACAAGTAGTAGACTAGGGTTTCGTTGGATGTAGAGGGCAAGTAGATCTCGAAGGTTTCAGCCGAAAAGTACTCGACGAAATAGAAACTAGGGTTTGCTCAACAATGATTCGATGCCTTTCTTGTCCCTCGACTCCCCCTTATATATGAGGCGGAGCCGAGGGATTCGTATTGTACAAGTTACAGAGTCCGGGAAGGTTTCTAACTCATCCCGCAAGATTACAAATAACACTTCCTATTACAACTCTAGCTTTCCTTAATAATATCTTTGGGCTTCCGAGTCTTCTTATTCTTCGGGTAGTGGGCCTTCAGTAAACCCCGGGTACTACCTTTGGCAGGCCCATTGGGGATGCCTATGTCAGTAGCCCCCGAGATTTTGCTTGAATCGTAGAGTCAGGGAAAATCTCCACTGTTTATTTTTACTCGACAACTTTAGCTTGTCTATATTTCTTCACATGAATTTCTATATTGTACAGGGATAATGGTAGTTGGGGCTAGTTCATATGACGGATCAGGTACTAGTTAACTGCTCTAGTGGCAATCCGCAAAAACCTACTTCAAGATCACGTCCCTGGACATGATCTCGGGATACTGGTGTAAACTTCGATAGGTGCCGCTTAAGGTCTTACCATTCTGTCGAGTCCCAGTCAAATTTATCGGGTACCTAACGCGTCCGTTAGGATTTTTCTTCGTATCTGTTGATACGGATAAAAGTAGCAAACCGACGTCAGAGACGGCGCCACGCCGCACAGAACGGATCTGGGGTCTTACCTTCGCAATGTTTTGCGGCATTCATAATTTATTCGCAACTATTGGCGTTCTGAGAATATATTGTCGAGTGCTTATTCGGCTGTTGGAATAGCACATTTTATCGAGTCAATCGGATGACTTATATTGCTCTCCCGATGGGAGTATATGTAGAGTTATCTTTATAACTCGAAATATGCTCCTTCTTCCTTCTTTCTCTTTCTTTCTCCCTCTTTTCTTTTCTTTCTTATTTTTTCTATAATTTCATCGGGCACGCGAACAGCGTTCCCGATGGGAGTAGCCCCCGAGGCTACAGCCAAGGACTTGTGCTTGGTTGTAGGCTCAACATTTTAGTGCACCGTGTCGCTATATAGCCATTCCTTCTCGAATTTTTTTTATCTCTCGGGTGCGCGAACAGCGCTCTCGATGGGAGTAGCCCCCGAGGCTATGAACAAAAGCTTTGCGTTTGATCATAGGCTCCCGCAAATTCTATATTGTCATACTCGAATTTACTTTTTTCAAAGTAGCCCCCGAGCATTTGGGCAAAAACTTGTATTTGATCAAAGGCTCCCGAAGTATTTAATAACTTCTCCTGTCGCCAATTTTCTTTCATTTTTCTCGTCAAATTTTCCTCCCTTGGTCAAAGTTAGTTCATTGCTGATAATAGTCGCAATTTTTGCGTCCAGAAAGCTGGAGTACTATTCTATCTCTGCCTGGTGGGTCCTCTTTCTTTACCACGTTGACACGTCGTGCAAGTGGGGGACACATGTCCTCCGCTTTTCCTGGCGTACGTACCGTAACTCCTCCACTGTAAAAATACCTTTTTACCCTTGTTTCTACGTGGCTATCATCTGCTGCACACTTTTTCCATCCAACGGTCCGCCGTTTCGCCGCACCTCTATATAAGATCTACTTCTTCTTCCTCGAGCACTTCCGCTCGCGCCGTTCTTGTGCTTTCCTCTGCAAATCCTCCTGCGCTCCACAATTCTCTAAGCTCACCTTTGCCAAACTGCACTCCTGCGCCATTGTTGATGCCACCGCATCGCTTGACCAGGCACAGCACGCCGGAATCCTCAATGGCTGCCGTGGATCTGGGGACCTCGGAGTGGGAAAGGTCCAAGATTTCCGCCCAGGACGCCAATCTCTTGAAGAAGCTGGGGATCACTAAGAAGCCCAAAGCGCTGTGCTTCCCTAGTGAAGAAAGCTACCCAACCCCTCCAATGGGGTATCGGGTAAGTTTCGTCGACCACCTTATCTGCGGTCTTTCCGCCCCCATTCATCCTTTTCTCCGCGGACTGCTCTTTATTTATGGTCTGCAACTTCACCACCTGACGCCCAATTCCATCCTCCATATTTCTATCTTTATCACCCTCTGCGAAGCCTTCCTTGGCGTCCAGCCTAACTGGGCGCTATGGAAGCGCATTTTCTTCTATCGCCGCAATGGCTCTCCAAACGTCGCCTATAATATAGGCGGCGTTGTAATTTCCGTTCGCCCCACCGTCGACTACTTCGATGTCAAGCTCCCTGACTCGGTTCAAGGGTGGCGCAAGAAGTGGTTGTACATTCAGGAGGAGAACCATGGATGTGCTGAAGATAACATCCCTCCTTTTGATGGTGCCGAGAAAATTCTTCGCCGCCGCTCCTGGGACGCAGAGGCTACCGAAGAAGAAAAAACAGCGACATAAACCCTGATGACTCGCATCCATGAGTTGCAAAATACTCGTGGCAAAGAATTATCAGGTATCCAAATCACGGCATATTTTCTCAGAACCAGAGTGCAGCCGCTTCAGGCTCGCAAATATCCTCTCTGGAAATATGCTGGCGACAAGGACGCAGATCGGTTGTCGGCGGATTTAGATGTCAAGGACTTAGAAAGACTTGTCCGAAAAATTTCGTCTCTCAGCAAAAAAGATCCTGTCCCCTCTTCTTGTCGTGTAAAACCATTCAGCGCCACCAATCCACTTCCCAAGGTAAATTTTGTCGCTTGATTTGCTATTGCTATCTTCCTTCTCTTTTTTATTCCCCTATTTTTTAACATCTTCCCCTGCTTTTTGTATAGAACCATCCAAATCTCCTCTCGCTTCCTCCCCTTCCTGAAGGTGGGGAAGTCGAGGAAAGGGCTATTGTCACCAACGACAACCAAGATGCTCCCTCGTTTGTGAATGAACCAGTGGATTCTCTAAAATCTGCGGGATCTTCTGAAAAGGAAGCTGCCTCCGAAGGCACTACATCGGCACAATCTCCTCCTCCTGCTGTTTCTCCAAGGCACAAAAGGAAGAGGAATAGTGTCGAAGATTCCGGCACCTCCAAAGCTGAAGGAGTTGGTCCTTCACGTCAAAAGCCAACTTATGATCCATACCTTGGATCCCTCATCAGCTCGTAAGTCGTCTTTATTTCCCCTTTTCTTTGTACTCGAAGGTTTTTGTCTATCTTGCTTTTTATGCTGTCGTCTTTTATTCGCAGTGATGATGAGGAAGAATTACCAACTCTTGATGTGGCTGCTCGAACGAGTACGTCACATACTTTAGTTGTTTCAGAGACGCCGGTCGAAGGAGAGGAATCCTCGCCTCCTCAACTAAATGTTGGCGCTCCCACTCCACCTTCAAGCCCTCTTGTCCCTTCACCAAAAAGGAGAGCTAGGCTCGTATCCACAACATCCTTGAGTTTACCTTGGTGATCTTCATCTTGAAGTGTGGGCGTCGAAGGCTTCTTGGTGGCTTGGGCTTGTAGCTCGTCGAAGTAGAGCGTCTTGGCGCTTGGCGTTGTGCATTGCCATGCCTCATGACCCTTGGCCTTACACACCTCACATAGGAGATTGGGACATTCCCGTGGAGGGTGGCCTTGTTGCTTGCACTTGTAGCATCGGAGTCCATAGGCATGTGATGAGGTAGAGGCCATTGTGGTGGTGGCACTAGAGGTGGAAGTCGCCGTATGAGGAAGGTATGCGCGATGTGCACTTGCCATCCTCGGAGTGGTAGACACCGTATGGTGGTGGTGGTCGTCTTCATGTCGAGGCTCTCGTCTTCGGGCATCATCACCATGGCTTGAGTGGTGTCGTCGAAGATCCGTGGAAGATGTTTGTCGATGGCGCTCATGGGGTGGCTCGTGTCGGTGAAGATCACGCGGTGACATGTGTTGATGGAATCCATGAGATGGTGGTTGGCGACGACGATCATGTGATGGTGTGCGTCGATAACGATCCTCAACATGCGTAGATGATGGCTCATGTGGCTTGGCATGTCGCTTGTGGCGCCTTGTGGGGCTTGGAGAAGAGTGTCGATGACGATCATGTTGGGGACGCTCTTGATGCTCCACATGACGTACTTGAAGTCGACGATCTTGTGCATAAGCACTCTCATGATGGCGCCTTGTGGAGCTCGTAGAAGTGTGTCGATGACGCTCATGATGTGGACGCTCTTGATGATGCATATGATGGTGCCATCGTGGAGGTCCTTGATCCTCATATGTAGCTCCAATGGCCAAGTGGTGGTACGTGGGAGCATCGTCGTTGCTCCTTGTGGAGACTAGGTGAGGCTCCGCCATGGTGTCGATGTCGTAGGCGTGGTGTTGCTCCACCAAGTCGTCCATGCTTGAGGAGCCATTGTCGATGTAGAGCTCCTCGATGTCGGTCATGTCGGTGATGCTCGCGGAGCCAAAGTCGGTGTAGAGCTCCTCGATGTCGGTCATGTTGGCGATGTTCGCGGAGCCATAGTCGGTGTCGAGCTCCACATGTTCCTCCACATCCGCGGTGCTTGAGGAGGTGTCCTCCTCGGAGTGCTCCGTGTACTCCTCCGTATCCTCATCTTCGCTATCCATGTTAGCACGATGGTATGTATATGGTGCATGTTAGTGGAAGAACACTACCTCGCAATCTTACCGTGGTATGATCGGGGCGATCCAACAAGCCGTGGTCAAAATCAATTGTATCGGGCACTCACACAAAGACACACGCAAAAGCTAGCAAATATGGTGTTAGGTGAGTGTGGTGGAAAGCCAAAAGACGAAATCCGAAATCAAGTTTGTTGTCAAGAGTGGGTGAAATCCAAAGTCAAATGTCAAAAGTGGTGATCTATGTCAAGGAAACACGGAAAAAGGTATGGAACTCACACACGAGATGAACGGGGTTAGTGCGACCAAGGAATGAGCGGAAAAGGTGTAAGAAGCCCGAAAGCAAGGGTGCTCGGTGTCACACTAACACAAGGAGAGGCAAAGCTTTGGTTGCAAACGAAGAGACAACAAGATTCACACGCGGCCTCTCTTCTCTTTTCTCTCTTTTGCTTAAAAGCTTTTTCTCTCTTGTATTTGGTGGCACTTGACACTCTTTTGTATATGCTATGTATGGGGCACTTGCACACTTTTGCTCTTTTTGTGTTTTGGCGGCTTTTTTCTCGCACTATGTTAGCGTTTGCTCGCTTTTGCTATCTTGCCACACGAGTTTTGCTTAGAAGCTTGACTCCACACGACACACACACCTCACAATCGGGGCCACGTGCAATGTCTCGCAACACTCAATAAGCAATGCTCGATAGGATAGATCGCAAAAGAAGAGGGGTTACAAGGTGGGGAGCAAGTTATACCTAGATGAAAAAGTTAGGCGGTGTCGGAACACACAACTTGCGATGATGGCGACGATGGTGTTGTAGTTGCGCCGGAGTCCGGGGTGCCGAAGGTGTCGCCGCGGTGTTGATGTAGACGCGGAAGCTTGATGGACAATCCTTGCACTCCAAAACGGAAACCGGGCAAAATAAATCAATGCCCGAAAATTTGGGTCAAAACGAGCGGTCGAAAGTTGGGCTCCAAAAATTTCGGAAAAGGTGTCAAAATTAGAGTCACGATATTGTGAGATGGCTGCAAAAGTTTGGAGTCAAACGGGCTCCGGAAAGTTGTCAAAATTTGGGGCAAAAAGTGGAGTCAAAATTGGACGAAAATTGAAATCCGGTCAGGCGATCGGTTTGGCCGGATCCTGGGCCGGACATCCGGCGTGCGGCCCGGTTTGGGCCCGGTCCGAGCAAGTTTTCCCGGTTGGCGCCCGGTTTGGATCCGGTTTCAACCGGGTGCGCCGGCGTGCCACCCGGTTTGCTCCGGTTGGTGAATTTCTTGCGCAGAACTGGGAAGTGGTCTGGGAATCTTGCGAAATCCTTGCGCGAGCGTGGCCTGCTGCTGGTGTGAGATATGAGGCAAGCTGGAACGTGGTTGCTGGTGGATTTGCTGCTGCGCGCAGATGGATGGAGAGGAACTGAGCGGAGCTAGCGCGCGGGGAGGCAGGGCCGTCCGGCCGGTGGGCACGACCGCGTGCGGGTAGTGATTTGGTAGCTGGTTGGCTTGCTCGCGTTGGTGGCTTGGGGCCCTGGCGAGGTGAGCGGCGGTGAGTAGGAGTTGGCCGTGGCCTAGAGCGGGGGCGGCGGCCGGGCCTGCAGGTGGAGTGCGGCGGGGGCGCAGGTGAGCAGGGCCTGTGTAGGGCGGAAGCTGGCGGCGTTTGGGCAGCTGGTGGTGGCGTGGAGGTAGGCGGAGCCAGGGGCAGGGCGCGCGCGGGCGTGTTGCTGTGCCCGCAGCAAGGAGGCGCTGCTTGCAAGCGAGGCCGGGCGGGCGTAGGCGCGCGTGCGTGGAGTCTGGCAGCGGGGCAGCTCGAGCGAGGGGCGGGTGGTGCGGGCGAGCGGCGGTGGGGCCAGGCGGCGCTGGGTGCACTGGTGGAAAAACAGGTTTCCGTCCAGCCCCATAAGTCGCGAAGGTGTAGGAACCGCGACTAATGGGACCTTTAGTCGCGATTCGGGAGGCGAACCGCGACCAAAAGCCTGGGCCCAGGGCGCTCGGTGGCCAGCTGGTGCACGTGAGGGGCTTTACAAACTTCACAAGTGGGTGTTAGGTTTGCTTTTGGTTCCTCTTATGCACATAAGGTGTTTGATGAAATGCCCCAAGAGAATGAAACAAACATGATATGAAGTGTTGGAGCCACACTTGAGCTTTCTCATTTATTTTTTCCTCCTCGATCGCGGTTAGCAACTTGAACCTTTGATGTGTCATTGATAAAATATGCATGTGTGTAGTTCATTGTTTAATTTATATTGTTTGTAGCTAGTTAGTTTAACAAATGCATGATGGTTAATTATATATTTTATATTATAATAATGCAGATGAATCGGCAATGGATGTACGGTAACCGACTCTCCGGCGAGTTCACTACGGGTTTGAAAGATTTCCTCGTAGTGGCTAATGCGAACAAGCGGGGGGGTTTTGTTATCTGTCCATGTGTTAACTGTAAGAATCAGAAGGATTACTCTTCCTCAAGAGATGTTCACATGCACCTGCTTCGGCACAGTTTCATGCCAAGCTATAATTGTTGGACCAAGCATGGAGAAAGAGAGGTTATAATGGAAGAAGATGAAGAAGGGGATGATTTCATCGATGAAAGCTATCTTGCTCATTTCGGTGATACTTTCATGGAGGATGCTGAAGGTGAAGGGGAAGGTGAAGAAGAGGCACGTGATGATCCCGTTGATGATCTTGGTCGGACCATTGCTGATGCACGAAGACGCTGCGAAACTGAAAAGGAGAGGGAGAATTTGGATCGCATGTTAGAGGATCACAGAAAGGCGCTATACCCCGGATACGATGATGGTCTGAAAAAGCTGGGCTGCACACTGGATTTGCTGAAATGGAAGGCACAGGCTGGTGTAGCTGACTCGGCATTTGAAAACTTGCTGAAAATGTTGAAGAATATGTTTCCAAAGAATAACGAGTTGCCCGCCAGTACTTACGAAGCAAAGAAGGTTGTCTGCCCTCTAGGTTTAGAGGTTCTGAAGATACATGCATGCATCAACGACTGCATCCTCTATCGCGGTGAATACGAGAATTTGAATGAATGCCCGGTATGCACTGCATTGCGTTATAAGATCAGAGGCGATGACCCTGGTGACGATATTGAGGGCTAGAAACCCAGGAAGAGGGTTCCCGCCAAGGTGATGTGGTATGCTCCTATAATACCACGGTTGAAACGTCTGTTCAGGAACAAAGAGCATGCCAAGTTGTTGCGATGGCACAAAGAGGACCGTAAGTCGGACGGGGAGTTGAGACACCCCGCAGATGGAACGCAATGGAGAAAGATCGACAGAGAGTTCAAAGATTTTGCAGCTGACGCAAGGAACATAAGATTTGGTCTAAGTACGGATGGCATGAATCCTTTTGGCGAGCAGAGCTCCAGCCATAACACCTGGCCCGTGACTCTATGCATCTACAACCTTCCTCCTTGGTTGTGCATGAAGCGGAAGTTCATTATGATGCCAATGCTCATCCAAGGTTCGAAGCAACCCGGCAACGACATCGATGTGTACCTAAGGCCATTAGTTGATGAACTTTTACAGCTGTGGGGCAGACCTGGTGTCCGTGTGTGGGATGAGCACAAAGAAGAGGAATTTGACCTACGAGCGTTGCTTTTCGTAACCATCAACGATTGGCATGCTCTTAGTAACCTTTCGGGACTGTCAAATAAGGGATACAATGCATGCACGCACTGCTTACATGAGACTGAAAGTGTACATTTGCCAAATTGTAAGAAGAACATGTACCTTGGGCATCGTCGATTTCTTCCGAAAATTCATCCAGTAAGAAAGAAAGGCAAGCATTACAACGGCAAGGCAGATCACCGGCCGAAGCCTGCGGAACGCACTGGTGCTGAGGTATTTGATATGGTCAAGGATTTGAAAGTCATCTTTGGAAAGGGTCCTGGCGGACAATCAGTTCCGAAGGGAGCTGACGGGCACGCAGCCATGTGGAAGAAGAAATCTATATTCTGGGAGCTAGAATATTGGAAAGTCCTAGATGTCCGCTCTGCAATCGACGTGATGCACGTTACGAAGAATATTTGCGTGAACCTCCTGAGCTTCTTGGGCGTGTATGGGAAGACAAATGATACAAAGGAAGCACGGCAGGACCAAACTTTATTGAATGGATCATGTGAATTATATTACCCGTGATGTGTTTGGTGTCCATTTTCGAATGATTGATTGATTCGAGAAACCACACTGATGATACATGAAATTTGGAGTGATTTAGTCATACTCCTGCCTAGGCGTATAATATGCATACTCGTAGCCTTCATAGCCGCCGCCATTGTACTGGTAGTCGTCGCCAGAGCTGGTCATCTAACCTTTAGTCCCGGCTGGTGGGTGCAACCGGGACTAAAGGTGGTTTTGTATCATCTAACAAAACTGTCGGTGGGATAAGGACGTCTGGGTAAGCTTTAGTCCCGGCTGGTGGGTGCAACCGGGACTAAATGTGGTTTTTATGTCATCTAAGAAAACTGTCGGTGGGATAAGGACGTTTGGGTAAGCTTTAGTCCCGGCTGGAGACTGCAACCGTGACTAAAGCTGTCGGCAGGATAAGGACGCGTGGGTGGACGCACTGCTCGATGAGATAAAGCATGTAGCGCACGACACCCTGTCGGAGGAACAAGACAAAGCAGCAGCGGCGCCGTGCCTATAAAAGGAGCATCGATACGCCTTGGCAAGCAGACCAACAAGCCAACCTAGCAGGTAGGGAGAGTTTCATCCCCATGGATGGAGTAAAGGGTTGGAAAATCTCTCGTGGCGCAACTTCTCGAAGATGTCGTCGGTGCACACGCCCTACGACATCTTCGGAAGTTGCTCCTCGGGAAAATTTTCCTGCAAACCCGTGAAAGACTACATCTCCTCTAACAGTGCTAGGTAAAGGGTTGGAAAATCTCCCGTGGCGCAGCTTCTCGAAGATGTCGTCGGTGCACACGCCCTACGACATCTTCGGAAGTTGCTCCTCGGGAAATTTTTCCCGCAAACCCGTGAAAGACTCCATCTTCTCTAACAGTGCTGGGTAAAGGGTTGGAAAATCTCCCGTGGCGCAGCTTCTCGAAGATGTCGTCGGTGCACATGCCCTACGACATCTTCGGAAGTTGCTCCTCGGGAAATTTTTCCTGCAAACCCGTGAAAGACTCCATCTCCTCTAACAGTGCTAGGTAAAGGGTTGGAAAATCACCCGTGGCCAGCTTCTCGAAGATGATACATGAAATTTGGAGTGATTTAGTCATACTCCTGCCTAGGCGTATAATATGCATACTCGTAGTCTTCATAGCCGCCGCCGTTGTACTGGTAGTCGTCGCCTTCTAAGTTGCCGCCGTCGTCGCCGCTGCTGTCGTCGCTGTCATCGGGCGGCGCTCGTGGCTCGAACTGAGGGTAGCGCAGGCGGGGGATATCGCCGGCCGTGATGTAGTCCATGACACTCTGCAGAGTCCGGCCGTACCACCATAGCCGACGGCCGGCCTCGTGGAAGTTCCCAGGAGGCAGACCGTCCTCCTCATACCTGGCGAGCGCCCTCTCACGCCGATTGATGAAGAAGGCGTCCCAAGTATGCTGGTTATCGGGATGCCAGCGGGGATTCATCCGCTGCTCCGGCGTGAGGTCGAGGTAGTAGTGGTTCGTGATGGTCGCCCGGCGCGCAGTACCCTGAGGGACGGGAGGGACCGGCACGCCGCCGACGCTTAGGCTCCAGCCGGCGGGGACGCGGTAGCCCGGTGGGCAAGGGTAGTTCGAGGCGCAAAGCTCCTCCACCTGCTGGTAGGTTAGAGTGGGTGCGGTGGAAGCCATGTGAGAGTGATGAGAGATTGTAGAGATGTGATAATGCTGGCCAAGCCGGGCGACATATATGTAGTGAGAAATGGCGGGAAAAATGGGAGCGGGAAGACAGGAGGCGGGAAGAAAGTGGCGGGAAGAAAGAGGCGGGAAGACAGGGAAGAAATGGCGGGAAGAAAGTGGCGGGAAGAAAGAGGCGGGAAGAAAGTGGCGGGAAGAAAGAGGCGGGAAAAAAGTGGCGGGAAGAAAGAGGCGGGAAGAAAGTGGCGGGAAGAAAGAGGCGGGAAGAAAGTGGCGGGAAGAAAGTGGCGGGAAGAAAGAATTTTTTGATATATTATTTTTCTGAATTTTTTGATATATTATTTGTATTTTTAAGAATTTGAATTGAATTAGTTTTATTTTTCTGATTTTTTGATATATTATTTGTATTTTTAAGATTTTGAAATGAATTAGTTTTATTTTTCTGAATTTTTTGATATATTATTTGTATTTTTAAGATTTTGAAATGAATTAGTTTTATTTTTCTGATTTTTTATATATATTATTTGTATTTTTTAGATTTTGAAATGAATTAGTTTTATTTTTCTGATTTTTTTTATATATTATTTGTATTTTTTAGATTTTGAACTGAATTAGTTTTATTTTTCTGAATTTTTTGATATATTATTTGTATTTTTAAGATTTTGAAATGAAAAGAATTTTGAAAAAGGCCTTTAGTCGCGGTTGGGGTCACCAACCGCGACTAAAGGTCATTTTCCGCGGGAACCACAAAAGGGGCGAAAAAAGGCTTTAGTCGCGGTTGGGGTCACCAACCGCGACTAAAGGCTACCCTTTAGTCGCGGTTGGTGACCCCAACCGCGACTAAAGCCCTCTCGCTATAAATATCGCGCGGCCCGAACGGCCGCGCGCGGTTCTTCTTCCTCCGCCGATTCTTCTTCCTCCGCCCAGTCTTGTGACGCTCTGCCGCGCCTCGACGACGCCGACGCCCTGCACGCCTCCGCCTCCCGCGAAGACCGCGCCGCCCGCCCCGTATGTCGTCGACGTCTCTCGCGCGCGCGCGCGCGACCTCCGTCTCCCGCGCCGCGGCTGCCTAGCTCACTGCGCGCCGCCAGACGCCGCCGCACACCACACGCGCGTGCCGCCGCACACCTCGCCGCCGCGCGCCCACACCCTTCCGCCGGCGCCGCCCACGTACCCTAACCGCGCCGCCCACACCCGTACCGCGCGCGCCGCGGGAGAGAGAGAGGGCGGGGCGCGCCACAGGCGCCCCTGCCTCTCTTGTTTTTTTTGTTTTTTTTGTTTTTGTTAATAAAAATTGTAAACTATAATTGACTTAAATTTGACTAAAAAAACTAAAATTTGACTAAAAAGAAACTCAAATTTGACTTAACAAAAAAACATGCATATGGCGTTCTCCTCTTTGCCACCCTCTCGAAGAAACGACTTTTGAGCTAGCCAACGAAACGAAACGAAACGAAACGCATTCCGCCTCTCGCGCCTCTCTCTTCCCGAAAAATCGAAATCAAAATCCGCGCGCGTGCCCACCCGGTTGGCGGTTGCCTTCTCTGTTTGCCAACCGGTTCACGTCGCCCTTCCCCCCCTCGCCACGGCACTTGTCCGATGAATCCGCACGTCACTGTCCAACGCTGGCATGAATGCGACCGATCCATCCATCCTCGCTAGCTTTAATTGGTGCGCGCGGGGAACGAAACGACGAATCCCTCCTTAATTAATTTGGTGATCGATTATCAAGGCGGAACCCTTTGAAGAAATGATCACTCTAACTGCAAAACTCGTTCGCTCGCTCCCATCCATGCGCTCGCGCGCGCTGCTTGGTCGACTTGAAACAAAGACGTCGCGACCCCCTCTCCCACCCCTTCCTCGCCCCCTCCTTTTGCCACCGCCCTTTCGCCACCGCCACCGCCCCCTTCTTCACTTAATTAATTTGTTTTTACTACATGTTTTCAAGACTGACATATGGCGGACGATAGAGCTGACCCGATTATGGACAACTATGATCCGGACGCTGAAGCCCATATGTTCGGCATCATAAAAGGCGATATTCTATATGTGCCGACCGGACAAGAAGAAGATGATATCTCTTCTTATCTGAACCTGTTATCACTAGATTTTGGCCAAATCAGGAGGTGGGCCGTAAGAGAGATGGGCTTGGAAGATTACGTGTGGAAGATCTCTGAAGCGGCCTTGCACGAAGAGTTTGGGCTAGACTGCCCGTGTATCTTTAATTATAGTAGATTGTATCTTAGATTAAAAGTTAGAGTTTATATCGTGCACGGTGGGGATTATTCCCACGTTAGAAAGTCCGCTGGACTATAAATATGTATCTAGGGTTTATGGAATAAACAACAACAAACGTTCAACCAATCAAATCAATCTCGGCGCATCGCCAACTCCTTCGTCTCGAGGGTTTCTACCGGTAAGCAACATGCTGCCTAGATCGCATCTTGTGATCTAGGCAGCACAAGCTCCACGTTGTTCATGCGTTGCTCGTACTGAAGCCTTTTTGATGGCGAGCAACGTAGTTATCATAGATGTGTTAGGGTTAGCATAGTTCTTCGTGTAACATGCTATCGTAGTGCAACCCTTGCATGTCTAGCCGCCCTTACACCTATCTTAGGTGTAGGGGCGGCACCCCGCTTGATCATTATTTAGTAGATCCGATCCGTTACGGTTGCTCCTTGTTCATCAAGGATTAGTTTAATATCTGCAATAGTTAGGCCTTACAAAGGGCGGGAGGATCCAGCGGCACGTAGGGTGTCGTTTGCTAGTCCTAGACAGGATGTTCCGGGGATCAACCTCGTGTTGGTTTTTAGGCCTTGTCTAGGATCGGCTTACGATCACCGTGCGTGGCCGCGAGGCCCAATCCTGAGTAGGATGATCCGATTATGCGGTGAAAACCCTAAATCGTCGTAGATCTCATTAGCTTTATCTTGATCAAGCAGGACCACCATATATTCGTGCACCCCGTACGAATCATGGGTGAATCGGCTCCTTGAGCCGATTCACAGGATAACCTGAGAGCCGATCGAGGCTCGTATTTAATGTTTACGTGTATGCCATGCAGGAAACTAAGCGAGGCATCTCCATCACCTTCCTGGCCAGGTATAGGTCAGGTGGCACGCCCTTGCAATCAGCATCGGACGTGTGACCAGAAGGCTTTGCGGGCCGTCGCTCGGAGGGACCTCGGCCAGCCGCAGCCCTAGGTTGTTCCCGGCTCTACGGTGTTGCCCGTCGCTGCCCGCCGGTGGGTTTCGGACGTCAACACATTCTGGCACGCCCGGTGGGACAGACTTCTACATCAACCACCTCGCCATCTACATCTGAGATGGCAGACGGCACGCCAGTCACGTACGAGGATCTGACCGACGAACTCAAGAAGAAGTATGACGAGATCAAAGTCATCCTCGAAGCCGACCTCATCGGCTCATATCACAGAACCCGTTCACATGGCGTCAGGTGGAAGGGGTTCTCACCGGAAGGCGCACTCGATGGGGTGGACCTATCTGTCCCGTCAGAAGAACGTACCAGGGCCGTGCGCCAGGAGATTAGTGGCATGGTGACTCACTCATTGCATCGCCATTCTGAGAGCCTGGTGAATACTCTGGAGCATGTCGCCGTTCGGATGATCAAGGAGGTCATGAAGAATCAGCACTCTCTATTAGAACCAGCTCTCGGGACCTACCGAGGAAAAGTGCCACTTCAGTCCCGTCCACCGTCGTCATTCACATTCGCGGCATCAGAAGTGCCTAATTCACCGTCGTGCGCCGTTGACAGGGTTAACGACACTTACCCTGGGAGGTGCCAACCAAGATACTCGTTCAACATCAACATGATAGAACTGGGGCACCCCCCTGATGAGGATAGAGGCGAGGGCAACTTCTCTCATAGCAAAGATAAGGAAGAGGCTGCTCCACGCGATCGGCCCCGACACTGCCGAAAGATCCTGGTGATGATCAAGATGGAAGCCGATTCTAGCGATCGGCCTGTATTATCTGTACCACCTGCTCTCCCAGTATATGGCGTCGACCTCACGGGGGACGGAAAGCTAGGGTATGGGTTTACATCGGCTGATGAGCTAGAGGAAGTCGACATCGGTCCTGGGGATAAGCCGCGACCGACTTTTATCAGCAAAAAGTTGGATCCACAGCTCAGGAGACAGATGATAGCTCTGTTAAAGGAATACCCAGATTGCTTTGCATGGGATTACACGGAGATGCCTGGGTTGGACAGGAGTATCATCGAACATCGGCTCCCCCTCAAGAAAGGATTTCGGCCATTCCAACAACGAGCACATCAAATGAGGGCCGAAATTCTGGAAGAAGTCAAGAAAGAGATCGAGAAAATGTTGGCCGCCGGGTTCATCAGGCCATGCAGGTATGCTGAGTGGATCTCCAGTATCGTTCCTGTGGAGAAGAAGGACGGCCGATGTCGGGTGGCCATCGATTTCCGAGATCTTAACAGAGCCACTCCAAAGGACGAATATCCAATGCCTGTGGCAGAGACGTTGATAAACGCCGCTGCCGGCCACAAGGTGTTGAGCTTCATGGATGGCAACGCCGGTTATAACCAGATCTTCATGGCTCCGGAAGATATACACAAGACCGCATTCAGAGTACCGGGGCGATAGGCTTGTTTGAGTATGTGGTCATGACCTTTGGGTTGAAGAATGCTGGTGCAACGTACCAACGAGCCATGAATTATATATTTCATGATCTGATCGGCAAGTTGGTGGAGATCTATATCGACGACGTGGTAGTCAAATCAGTCTCCATGGAGGGACACTTGGACGATCTACGGCGCGTCCTAGACCGAACTCGGAAATTCGGACTGAGAATGAATCCGAAGAAGTGCGCTTTTGGCGTAACGGCTGGTCAATTCCTAGGTTTTCTGGTTCATGAACGGGGAATTGAGATCGGCCTGAAAAGTCAGGAGGCGGTGCGTACCATGCAGCCGCCAACCACGAAAAAGGAGCTCCAACGCCTCATCGGCAAGATCAATTTTGTCCGACGATTCATCTCTAATCTGTCAGGACGAATCGAGCCGTTCATGGCGCTGGTGAAGACTAAATCTGATGACGAGTTTCGCAGGGGGCGGAGAACAGCAACAGGCGTTTGATGAGATTAAGCGGTATCTGACGACGCCGCCTGTGCTAGTTCCGCCCCAGCAAGACAGGCCGTTCTACATCTACTTGTCAGTAGCTGACACGTCCATCGCTTCGATGGTGGTGCAACTCTACGATGGCGTTGAGAAGGTCGTTTTCTACCTCAGCAGAAGGATGCTGGACGCGGAGACAAGATATCCTGAGGTCGAGAAACTTTGCCTCTGCCTGTTCTTTACCTGCACCAAGCTTCATCACATCCTTTTGACGGCAGAGATCATCGTCATATGCAAGTCAGATGTTGTCAAGCACATGTTGTCGGCCCCTGTTTTGAAAGGCCGACTTGGTAAGTGGATGTTTGCGTTGTCAGAATTTGATCTCCGGTATCAGCCTGCGAAAGCAGTCAAGGGACAAGCGTTGGCCAATCTTATCGCTGAACGGATCGGTACCAATATAGCAGCACTATCTATACGTGCATGGGCTATGTTCTTCGATGGATCGGTGTGTGACGATGGTTGTGGCATCGGCATTCTGCTCGTGTCGCCTCGGGGGGCAGAATACTCCTTCTCCATCAGATTGTCTACCCCTTGCACCAACAACGTAGCAGAATATGAGGCAATACGTAAGGGAATGGAGTTGCTACTGGAAGCCGGAGCTGAAGCAGTAGAGCTTTTTGGAGACTCAAAGTTGGTGATTAACCAGCTCACGGATGAATATAAGTGCGAGAGTGAATCGCTTTTCTCATATTGGGTGGAATGCCGTGAGTTGATGACACAGTTTCGGTACATCAACTTTAATTGGGTCCCAAGATCCCAGAATGCCGAGGCCAACAATCTCGCACAAATGGCGTCAGGCTACATAGATACAGCTGACGGATCAGAAGTTCAGATACAATTCCTGGAACAGGATGATTGGAGAGCCGAAATCTTCAATTATTTAAAAGATTCGGCTCGAGGGGCACCTAAACGGATAAGATACAAAGCCATGAAGTATGTCCTTATAGGAGACGACATGTTCTACAGGACGTTGGAAGGGTTGCTACTCAAGTGCCTGGGAGTAACTGAGTCTAATCGGCTCTTACATGAGGTGCATGAAGGCGCCTGTGGAACGCATCAATCGGCTCATAAGATGAAGTGGCTGATCAGACGATCAGGGTTTTATTGGCCCACCATGCTTGAAGATTGCTTCAATTATTACAAGGGGTGCCAAGCGTGTCAGATGTTCGGGAAGATTCAGATGGTACCAGCATCAGCAATGAACCCCATCATCAAGCCTTGGCCGTTTCGGGGGTGGGGCATGGATATGATCGGCAAAATCCATCCGGCGTCGAGCAAAAAACACGAATGGATTTTGGTTATCACAGATTACTTCACCAAGTGGGTGGAAGCCGTCCCTATGAAGAAGGTGAAATCAGAAGATGTGATCAAATTTGTGAAAGAACACGTCATTCATAGGTTCGGGATTCCCCAAACGATCACGACCGATGGAGGTTCGGTCATTGTTTCTAAAGAATTCAGGAAGTTCTGCGATGACATGGGGATTAAACTGATCCGATCATCCCCATACTATGCTCAAGCTAATGGGCAGGCTGAAGCGTCCAATCAGAGTCTAATCAAGCTGATCAAGAGGAAAATTGACGAGAACCCTAGGGATTGGCATGAGAAGTTGTCAGAAGCATTATGGGCCTACCGCATGTCGTGCCATGGAGCTATAAAGACTTTGCCGTACCAGCTCGTCTATGGACAGGAAGCCGTATTGCCTTGGGAAATTACGGCTGGATCAAGACGTGTCACGTTTCAGAATGATCTGACAGCTGAAGAATATGCAGCTTTGATGAGCGACACTATTGAGGACGCAACAGAACTTAGGCTTTGGTCGTTGGTGAAGATTAAGGAAAACAAAGCCAGGGTAGCTCGTGCCTACAATAAAAAGGTTAGACCAAAGGAGTTCCAAGTTGGTGATCTAGTATGGGAAGCTGTGTTGCCGTTGGGAACCAGGGACAAGGCATATGGCAAATGGTCTCCTAATTGGCACGGTCCGTACAAAGTTGTCCAGGCCTTGAAGGGTAATGCATACATGCTGGAGGAGTTGAGCGGCGAGAAGTTCCCAGTAGCTGTCAATGGTCAACACCTCAAGAAATATTTCCCAAGCATGTGGGATGATGGGCAGTAAGATGTGGGGGCCGATTTAAAATCGGCCAGTAAAAAAAAATCATCACAGCCGATGCGCAGACATCGACTTGAGAAAACGTATGGAGATAACAGTATGCAAATGCAGCCGATGCACGGGCATCGACTTCAGAATAACAAAGCCGATACACTGATATCGACTCTAGAGGAATAAGCTCAGATTAGCAAGTTAACGAAATCGGGTCAGACCAGAAATCATGATATGTGAGACGAATCTCCTAATGGTTGCTGAGGAGTTCAATTTGATGGTTTGGACGAGATTTAGGCCTACTGAGGCCTGTTGGACTGTGCGTTTAGGCAACAGTTTGGCCTCAGATCACCGTGCGAGCCGATGTTTCGCTATCGGATCTCTGTGCGACAACTCCATTCGACAATCGGCAAGGTTGACAAGGAAGCAAAGTTAATTAAAGGATATTCTCTTCATTAATAAGGGGATTTCTTACAAAGAAAGAGCCGATTGCTCAGGAAAAGAAAAGGGCAAAAGCCAACTACTACTACTGGCCCCTAATCTAGGGACCGTTGCTGCCCTCGTCGTCGCTGCCTCCGGCGCAGCTGCTGAAAGGCTCCTCATCAGAGCTTCCGTAGCCTTCTACGGGAGCCTCATCTTCCTCATCGTCGTCATCGCTGTCGTCGTCCCACCAGGTGCGGAGGCGCTTCGCTGGTGGGTAACCTTCGAGGGAGTCATCGTCGTCGTCCTCCTCCTCCGCCTCTTCCTCGGAGGAAGTGAGATCATCCCAGGAGAAGCGGTCGTCCTCGCTCTCCGCCTCCTCTTCCCCCTCGACGAGGAATTGGAGGTCGCCCTCTCCGTCGGTCAGGGATTTGTCATCCTCAGACCAGATGGAGGAATCGTGTTCCTCTTTGTCCCACGTCGTTGGGGCGAGAATGTCGTGCGCCGCCAACGAGCCCCACTCCGGTGTCGGCTCGCGGGATGAGGAGGAGTCAGAGAAGACCGATGAGGAAGAAGAGGAAGACATGGCTATGGGAGATTGGGGGTTTTTTGGGAGCCGATGGCCAGAGCAGAGCAAGGTGATGAAGTGGCAAACTGCTCAGACCGGTTAAATAAAGGGGCTATGGTAGAAATTCAATGCCACAGCAATTTCCGAGGAGGTGGTGCCCAAAGACAACGGTCAAATCACACGGAAAAGTTGAGAAGACAGGGCATCATGATGAAGGATGCTGCGACGGTTCTGCTCTGCCATGACATGACCCGACGAAGAAAAAACAGAGTGATTTTGGAATTATCAATTCCAAAACCAGGGGGGCATGTGTTATCACCAGATTTTGGCCAAATCAGGAGGTGGGCCGTAAGAGAGATGGGCTTGGAAGATTACGTGTGGAAGATCTCTGAAGCGGCCTTGCACGAAGAGTTTGGGCTAGACTGCCCGTGTATCTTTAATTATAGTAGATTGTATCTTAGATTAAAAGTTAGAGTTTATATCGTGCACGGTGGGGATTATTCCCACGTTAGAAAGTCCGCTGGACTATAAATATGTATCTAGGGTTTATGGAATAAACAACAACAAACGTTCAACCAATCAAATCAATCTCGGCGCATCGCCAACTCCTTCGTCTCGAGGGTTTCTACCGGTAAGCAACATGCTGCCTAGATCGCATCTTGCGATCTAGGCAGCACAAGCTCCACGTTGTTCATGCGTTGCTCGTACTGAAGCCTTTTTGATGGCGAGCAACGTAGTTATCATAGATGTGTTAGGGTTAGCATAGTTCTTCGTGTAACATGCTATCGTAGTGCAACCCTTGCATGTCTAGCCGCCCTTACACCTATCTTAGGTGTAGGGGCGGCACCCCGCTTGATCATTATTTAGTAGATCCGATCCGTTACGGTTGCTCCTTGTTCATCAAGGATTAGTTTAATATCTGCAATAGTTAGGCCTTACAAAGGGCGGGAGGATCCAGTGGCACGTAGGGTGTCGTTTGCTAGTCCTAGACAGGATGTTCCGGGGATCAACCTCGTGTTGGTTTTTAGGCCTTGTCTAGGATCGGCTTACGATCACCGTGCGTGGCCGCGAGGCCCAATCCTGAGTAGGATGATCCGATTATGCGGTGAAAACCCTAAATCGTCGTAGATCTCATTAGCTTTATCTTGATCAAGCAGGACCACCATATATTCGTGCACCCCGTACGAATCATGGGTGAATCGGCTCCTTGAGCCGATTCACAGGATAACCTGAGAGCCGATCGAGGCTCGTATTTAATGTTTACGTGTATGCCATGCAGGAAACTAAGCGAGGCATCTCCATCACCTTCCTGGCCAGGTATAGGTCAGGTGGCACGCCCTTGCAATCAGCATCGGACGTGTGACCAGAAGGCTTTGCGGGCCGTCGCTCGGAGGGACCTCGGCCAGCCGCAGCCCTAGGTTGTTCCCGGCTCTACGGTGTTGCCCGTCGCTGCCCGCCGGTGGGTTTCGGACGTCAACAGAACCTTGACGGTGAAGATGAAGGGCGCCGTCAGCAAGATGATTTTGAACAAACGTCGATAAACGACGATCTTCAAATGGAAGTAGCAACCACCTCCGGCGCCGAGGTATATATATACATTGAGCCTCTGGTGATACAAACTAACTGATTTGAATAAATATGTGTGTACTAACGCGCGCGACTCTCTTTCTTATTTTAGCCCTCGGCCGGATCATCGAAACAATCGAGTACGTCGTCAAAGCGTGGCGCAACCAAGACGATGAAACCAGGAGAAACATGCACCATCGAGGTTGTCGAGGAAGCAACCGGCAGGCCGCTGGAGCCCCGCAAGAACGCCACCAAGTTTGTCAGCCAATGCGGAGCCGTTGTTAGAGACAACGTCTCGATCACCGTCCAGGAGTGGAATGCGCCAAAGAAGGCACGTGTTGGTTTCACTTTTGTCGATAAGAGAACAAAAAAAGATTGCTTCAACAAGCTTATGGAACATTTCGTTCTACCTCCGGAATACAACAAATTCGATGAGGAGGGTAACAAGATTGAGGAAAACAAGGAGAGGAGGAGGCTAGTCAAACGGTTCGCTCTTCATAAGATGGCCGACGCATTCCGGAAATTCAAGCAAAATCTAGCCCATGACTTTGTCAAGCAGAACAAGACTCCGGATTTCAAAGGACAATATGAGAAACTGAAACATGATTGGCCAGAATTTGTGAAGCAAAAGAAATCAGAGCAGTTCATTCAAATATCGAAAAAAAATAAGGAAAATGCGGCTAAGAAGGAGTACAATCATATTATGGGGCCAGGAGGGTATCGCCTTTGGGAGCCTAGGTGGGAGAAGATGGAGACCGAGCTGAGGGCGCGAGGAATCCGTCCAGGTACGGAGGGATGGGACCCAAGGGCCAAAAGCTGGTGGTACGGGCATGGGGGAACGCTGAACCCGGACACAGGGGAGTGTGTTTACCGGGGCAAAATAATTAAACCCACCCAAGCCCTTATTGACGCAATGAGGGATGCTCAAGAGGGGAAGATCAAGTTCAACAGAGAGAACGACGCGCTGACAAAAGCCCTCGGGAATCCTGAACACACAGGACGTGTACGAGGCATGGGGCACATTCCGTGGAAAATAGGGTTCCCCCAGAACGATGACCCGTACGGTTACAGAAGCCGTAAGAGAAAGATGGATCGGGAAGCAGATGTTGTGGTGCGGTTGGCATCGGAAATGGATGTATTGAAGAAAACCGTGAATGTACTAGTAGCCGAAAGAGATGCAGCTCGAGCGCAGCATGAAGATCATCCAGTGGATCTCGGAAGCCAGCAGCGGAGAAGCAGCGTGGCTTCCACGGAGGCCCCACCGGGTGGTGCAGATGCACCGACGATCGAAATTACTACACCGGAGCCTCTGGCGGTCGAAATTACTGCACCGGAGCCTCCTCGCTACCCTGTGGACGATATAAAGGAGATGAAAGAATGTCATCTGTATTATCCTGTCGGGAACATGTCCATGAAGGTAGCCATCGGCAGTGCTTTACCATGTTTACCTGGAGCACTCCACCACAACAACCCCATTCAAGATGGCTATGCTCGTGTCACGGTGGAGGACATAGTCAAAGGGTTTGAGGACCTGGACATTGACATTGCTACACCTGAAGGGGAGAAAAGACTTGGAGATGTCAAGCGCCAGTTCATTCTATGGCAAAAGAAGTTTATCAAGTTTCCAGGCGAGGCGCCAAGGACAACAAGTCCACCCCCCTACGGTGGTGGTGGTGGTGGTGGTGGCGGTTCACCTACACCTCCGTCACGTCAGCCGACGCCGCCCCCAGTCCACAACGTCCGGCGGGTGATCAGCCGCCGCCCCCCAGTCCTCGTCCGGCGGGTGATCAGACGCCGCCCCCCAATCCACCTCCGGCAAAGAAGCAGAAGCAGTCCTGGATTATTAACCCGGACCCTTATGTACCTAAGACCACAAAGGTACCAGAGCCATCACTGAAGCCTCTCCCCACAAGGCCTTGGGAACGTACTGCCGAGGAAGTCGACGCGGCCGCGGCTGCTGATTTGGAGAAATGGAAGGCGGCCTGTAAGAAGAAAAGAGAGCCCGAGCCCAAGCCAGTATATTCTGATGAGCAAAAGAAGTGGGCTAAGTCATTTTTGAGCACACCGTCCCAAGCCGCGAAGAATCTGCCTGACGACTATGCACGTGAACTTCGCAGGCAGGCACTCATGTTCAAGGAGAACAAAGAGCGGGAGAAGGCCGAGAAAACGGAATTAGAAAGTAAAAAAAGCGGGAAACGAGTTGCCCAGCTCGTGGAACAAAGTAAACAATCGATTGCCCCGCTTATAGTGAAAGCCGCCGGTCCGGATGCCCCCGAGATCATAGAAGCTGCGGCGGCACAGGGATTGACTGTAACGAGTGCCAGAGAACAAGCGGCCAACTTAGGTATTACTCTTCGTGAACTGTTAGGCCTTGATGAGGCGCCAGTGAAGGAGGTAGTAATTACATATGTGAAGAATGGGCCTCTCGTCGAGCCTGCGCAGGAAGAGGATCTACCTCCACAAATGAAAGGTCTGCTGAAATGATACAAGGGTTACATACAAAATAAAAACGCCAAAGAATATATTTATGCGGAAGTTAGACATGAGCATCACTTCAAACATTACTATGTAACAATTCATCTGAGTGAATTGTTCCAGCTTTTCAATCTGCGCGAGCTCGACAAATCTATCATCAGTTGCTACGTTCTGTAAGTGATTTATTTCTACCCCATCTCGTTCATATTGCCTGCACTATATATATGTCCTAACTATATTGTTGTGTCCGCTATTATACATGCAGAATGAAGATTAAGGAATGCAGAGTAAGGAACATCCATGATGTTGGGTTCATTGACCCACACATCGTTAATGGATATGTGTTAGACCATCACCCCGACGATGTGGAGGCAGACCTGTGGCAGTTTCTTACAAAGCAGGAACTCAAAAGTGATATTCTATTTCCTTACCATTTTGGGTGAGTGTTTCTGTCTTGAGCACATTCTCTTTTGTTTACTCCATGCATGGTATGTGGCCGGCTAATCGATGAGTTATGCATGACGTACTGTGCATGTATCGTGTCCGCAGGTTCCACTGGATTCTGCTAGTAATTAAAATTGACACCTCAGAATGTCTTGTCCACGACTCTCTGAATATGGATCCAAAGCTTTGGGGCGGCATGAGAAAAACCCTGCAGAAGTAATTATTTTCATTCATTTGCGCTCTATATCGATCGGCCTATTTCGTTCATTTCCTAATATCAAGTAACTCTCTTGTTCATTTAATTTTCTTTGCCTCGTAGGGTTTGGAGACGGTTCGTAGATACAAAGGTCGGTGAATTCAAAAAAGAGCTAGAATTCAAAAGGTCAAAGGCTAAGAATGGTGGGGATATTCAGCCAGCGGGGACCAATCTATGTGGATACTATGTCTGTGAGATGATCCGGAGATACACCTCTGAGCGGGTTCCGAGTGATACCAATGCTCAGAGGAATAGCCTCCGGATGATGCTTAGTCCAGAAGCTCGCTTCCTACCAATTCAAGAGGAACTAGCTGGATGGTTCAGGAGGGATGTCCTCCATCCTAAAGGAGAACACCATTACGAGGACTTAGAACTTTATATGCGTTAAATTATGTATGGAAACTTGGTCAAAATTGTATATGGTCATCCGATGATATTGAATATATATTCCTCTTGAATTCTTTTTGGTTCTAATTTCAAATTTGTTTGAAATTGTACATTCATATGCATGTATGTAGTACCGTAGAATATGTGAAACTCCTTCAAAATTAAAATAAAGCACAAAAGAAATAAAACAATACAAATTACACAGAAAACAGGTTTAGGGGGGGCAGGTTTAGGGGGTTTAGGGAGGGGCAGGTTTAGGGGGGCTAAAACCCTAAACCTGCGCGGCCTTTAGTCGCGGTTGGCCAGAAGAACCGCGACTAAAGGTCCTCCGCCCCGACGGCCGCCTGGCGCCCACGTGGACGGGCCTTTAGTCGCGGTTCTTAAGAAACCGCGACTAAAGGGGGGGGCCTTTAGTCGCGCCTATTTGGTCGCGGTTGCGCAACCGCGACTAATGGCAGTTGCGAACCGCGACCAAATGCCCTTTTTCCACCAGTGGTGGAGGTGGCAGCACGGGGGAGTCGTTGGGGAAGAAGCTGTTCTTTATAGCTCTTGACAGAAAACGGACTGGAATCGCTCGAATTCGCACCAAATTGGAAGGAATTGATGGGAAAAAGATGGGAAAAAGGTAGATCAACCACTATAACACCCGATCCATGGACCAAAACCATTCAAAACGCAACGAAATCGCAGATCCATCAAGAGGCAATTTAGGGCTATTTCTGGGGATTTTTTGGGAAATTTTTTAGAGGGCAAATCCGGTGGGTGGAGGGTCAAATCCGCGGAAACCAAAGGCTGCTGATACCATATGATGAAGCCTACAGCCTGGTTTGTGGCTCTGATGCCATATGATGAGGCCTAAGGCCCCGTTTGTGGCCCGATCTCGCGGTTGACCCAAGGGAAAAGCGTGGGAGAGGAAGAACGCGAAGAACACAGTGAAGAACGCGAAGAACACACGCACGCAAACCCGATACAACCGATACTTACCCCCGTGGCTCGATGGACCACGCCGATAGAATCTCCTACGGAAGAGACCGCGGTAGAATTCCGAGGAGAGAGAGCGGTGTTGGAGACGGAGATCGGGGAGAAAGAGAGAGTGCTCACACTAGAATCTCACTCACAGATCTAGATCAACAACAAGGGTGGCCCTGGTTACAGAGGGATGAAACCCTAGGGAGACAAAGCTCAAAGTCATGTTTAAGCTATCATCTTGTCTAAGGGGTAAAGGAGGGGTCCAAGGCTACTTATATAGGCATACATGTCCAGCAAGGCGAAAAGGTACGCAAGTGGATAACTTAGGCAGTTTGGTGAGTCATTTCCGTCAAATCCGGTTTGGGTCCGGTCAGACCGAGCCTGTGACCGGGTGGTCCGGTCCTGGGTCCGGTCAACCGGGCGCCAACCGGACGGTCCGGTTGTGGGGCCGGTCCAACCGGGTTCTGGGCTGGCCAGCCTTCTTCTCCTCTTTCCTTCTTCTTCTTCTTCTCTTCTTCTTCTCTCTTCCTTGCACCGTGGGAGTGATAACCCACAAGTATAGGGGATCGCAGCAGTCTTCGAGGGAAGTAAAACCCAAATTTATTGATTCGACACAAGGGGAGGTAAAGAATACTTATAAGCCTTAACAACTGAGTTGTCAATTCAGCTGCACCTGGAAAAGCACTAGTAACAGGGGTGATGTGAAAGTAGCAGTAATATGAGAGCAGTAGTAACAGTAACACATCAGCAGTAATAGTAACACAGAGGTAATGGCACCAGAAGATAGTTGATACTACTTCTAATGACATGTAGAACGAGTATATGATGATGAAAGATGGACCGGGGTTCCCAGCTATCTACACTAGTGGTAACTCTCCTATAACAAGTGACAAGTGTTGGGTGAACAAATTACAGTTGGGCAATTGATAGGATTGATAAAGCATTAAGAAAGAACATCAATTCATTAATCATGTAGGCATGTTTTCCAATTATAGTCGTACGTGCTCGCAATGAGAAACTTGCACAACATCTATTGTCCTACCAGCCGGTGGCAGCCGGGCCTCAAGGGAAACTACTGGATATTAAGGTACTCCTTTTAATAGAGCACAGGAGCAAAGCATTAACACTCCGTGAAAACATGTGTCCCTCACATCACCGCCATCCCCTCCGGTTGTCCCGATTTCTGTCACTTCGGGGCCTTTGGTTCCGGACAGTGACATGTGCATACAACTTGTAGATACAATCTAAGCAATAAGTATAGAGCTCAAATCTAAGATCATGCCACTCAGGCCCTAGTGACAAGTATTAAACATAACAAGATTGCAGCAACAATAAATTCACAAACTTTATAGATAGACTAATCATAATGTATCATCCATCGGATCCCAACAAACACAACACCGATTACATCAGATGGATCTCAATCATGTAAGGCAGCTCATGAGATCATTGTATTGAAGTACATGGGATAGAGAGTACCAACTAGCTACAGCTAGAACCCGTAGTCCATGGGGGAACTACTCACGGAGCATGATGGAGGCGGTGGCGTTGATGGAGATGGCTTCCGGGGGCACTTCCCCGTCCCGGCAGGGTGCCGGAACAGAGACTTCTGTCCCCCGAATTGGAGTTTCGCGATGGTGGCGGCGCCCCTGGAGTCTTTCTGGAGTTTCGTCAATTGGTACTGAGTTTTTAGGTCGAAAGGGGTTTTATAGGCGAAGAGGCGGCGCAAGGGGGCACCTGAGGGCACCTCACCATAGGCTGGCACGGGCCCAGGCTAGGCCGCGCCGCCTTATGGTGTGGTGGCCCTCTGGCCCCTCTCCGACTCTTCTTCGGTGTTCTGGAGCCTTCCGGGAAAAATAGGAGGTTTGGCGTTGATTTCGTCCAATTCCGAGAATATTGCCCGAACAGCCTTTCTGGAACCAAAAACAGCAAAAAAAGGAACTGGCACTGTGGCATCTTGTTAATAGGTTAGTTCCGGAAAATGCATGAAATCATCATAAAGTGCAAGCAAAACATGTAAGTATTGTCATAAAACAAGCATGGAACATCAGAAATTATGGATACGTTGGAGACGTATCAGGGAGTTCCTTCTCTCTTGGTCCTTGTCGATGTCGGCACCTATGGACACCATGATGATAGGCATGAGGTAGCATACCATTCAAGTTGGTGTTGAGGTCAACCACAGAGAGGAAAGAGTTCACCTTGACATATATGGCGGGGGTTTGTGTTGTTGGTCCACTTGGGGGACTCCTTGGCCATGGTGTAGCGTCGACGATAGGCGGGGCTGCACTTGACGGTCTTGAGGTGGAGGTGTCCGAAGGCCACCCCGCATCGACAAGGACCAAGAGAAAAAGCACTTGCGAAGGGAAAACTCCAAGAGGCAATTGGCAAAATTGGGAACCAAAGTAGTGTTGGTGTATCCAAAGACACACGCAAAAGCTAGCAAATATGGTGTTAGGGAATACAGGGCGCAACGGAACCAAGGTTCTTTGTTGGCGTGTTGCGTAACAAGGGCAAGAGGGGGTGGAAGCGTTCGCTGACTTTGATAGGCAACGCATTGCAAGCAAATAGAGCAGAGAGCTGACCCTTTGTTTCTATTAGAGTCGCGAGCTTGTTGTAGTCGGTCCTAAAGGGAAAACCTTGCTGCTTACTCGCTATATCCCCGCGTCCTTACACGGCTCGTTTTCTTCGAGCCCTGCTTCTCCCTTCCCCCTCTCCCCTGGAACCGACCGTTTGGAGTATAGCCAAGTGGTAAGGCATCGGTTTTTGGTACCGGCATGCAAAGGTTCGAATCCTTTTACTCCAGATTATGAACACCCGATCGGATTTGTCAAGAACGAGCTGACAACTACAGGGGAAGCGGCTCGGGCTAGGGAAAATTTCTTCCCCGGCATGATGCTTCAATATTTCCATTTTGGAATCTTTTATTAGATTATTATGGCAGTCTTTATCAATTCATAGATGCCTCTTTCCGGTCCAGGTGAAATGGTCGCTGTAGGTCGGGACGTGACTCGAGATTTGAGTGCGTCTGTCCGTATGTACTTGGCAGGTAGTCCCGCATAAAACGCAATTCCCAATAAATTTCGGTATGGTTCGAGCGTGAACCCGATACAGAGGACCTCTGGAGTAGTTAAGCACTGACGAGTTCAGGCGAACTTCCTTGAAGGCGTCAACGATGACGGTGCAATACTCGAGTCACGTGGTAAAGCCAAGCACATGATTTAATCTCTGCTTCCCTCTGCGAAGGGCCTTTCTTCTACTTTATGTTGAGTCAGTTTACCTACTTCCTTCCATCTTAGAAGCAAACACTTGTGTGAACTGTGCATTGATTCTTACATATTTGCTTATTTTCATTCATCATATTACTTTGTGTTGACAATTATCCATGAGATATACATGTTGAAAGTTGAAAGCAACTGCTGAAACTTGTATCTTCCTTTGTGTTGTTTCAATGTCTTTACTTTGAATTTATTGCTTTATGAGTTAACTCTTATGCAAGACTTTTGATGCTTGTCTTGAAAGTACTATTCATGAAAAGTTTTGCTATATGTTATCTATTTGTTAAGCAAACTATAGATCGTTGCCTTGAGTCACTTCATTCATCTCATATGCTTTACAATAGTATGATCAAGGTTATGTAAGTAGCATGTCACTATAGAATTTATTCTTTTTATCGTTTACCTACTCGAGGGCGAGTAGGAACTAAGCTTGGGGATGCTGATACGTCTCCAACGTATCTATAATTTCTGATGTTCCATGCTTGTTTTATGATAATACCTACATGTTTTGCTCACACTTTATAATGATTTTATGCATTTTCCAGAACTAACCTATTAACAAGATGCCGAAGTGCCAGTTCCTGTTTTCTGCTGTTTTTGGTTCCAGAAAGGCTGTTCGGGCAATATTCTCGGAATTCGACGAAACGAAGACCAAACATCATAATTCACCGAGACGGACCAGGACACCGAAGGGGAGTCAGAGGGGAGGCCTGGGCCCCCCAGACCATAGGCCGGCGCGGCCTGGAAGGGGGGCGCGCCGCCCTATGGGGTGGGACCCCCAGGCGCCCTCCTGCGCCGCCTCTTCGCCTATATAACCCCTCACGACCTAAAACCTCGATACCAATTGACGAAACTCCAGAAAGACTCCAGGGGCGCCGCCGCCATCGCGAAACTCCAATTCGGGGGACAGAATCTCTGTTCCGGCACGCCGCCGGGACGAGGAAGTGCCCCCGGAAGCCATCTCCATCGACGCCACCGCCTCCATCATGCTCCGTGAGTAGTTCCCCCATGGACTACGGGTTCTAGCTGTAGCTAGTTGGTACTCTCTCTCCCATGTACTTCAATACAATGATCTCATGAGCTGCCTTACATGATTGAGATTCATCTGATGTAATCGGTGTTGTGTTTGTTGGGATCCGATAGATTGTTACATTATGATTAGTCTATCTATAAAGTTTGTGAAGTTATTGTTGCTGCAATCTTGTTGTGTTTAATGCTTGTCACTAGTGCACGAGTGGCATGATCTTAGATTTAAGCTCTATATATATTGCTTAGATTGTATCTACAAGTTGTTTACACATATTGCTGTCCGGAACCCGAGGCCCCAAAGTGAAAGAAATTGGGACAACCGGAGGGGAAGGCTGTGATATGAGGATCACATGTTTTCACCAAGTGTTAATGCTTTGCTCCGGTGCTCTATTAAAAGGAGTACCTTAATTGCCAGTAGATTCCCTTGAGGCCCGGCTGCCACCGGCTGGTAGGACAAAAGATGTTATGCAAGTTTCTCATTGCGAGCACGTATAACTATATATGGAAAACATGCCTACATAATTAATAATCTTGATGTTCTGTCTTAATGCTATTTCAATCATATCAATTGCCCAACCGTAATTTGTTCACCCAACACTTGTCATTTGTTATTGGAGAGTTACCACTAGTGTAGATAGTTGGGAACCCCGGTCCATCTTTCATCATCATATACTTGTTCTATATGTCATTGGAAGTAGTATCAACTATTTTCTGGTGCCATTGCCTCTGTGTTATCTTTGCTCTCTTTCTTTGTATTACTGTTACTATTGCTCTCATATTACTGCTGCTTTCACATCACCCTTGTTACTAGTGCTTTTCCAGGTGCAGCTGAATTGACAACTCAGTTGTTAAGGCTTATAAGTATTCTTTACCTCCCCTTGTGTCGAATCAATAAATTTGGGTTTTACTTCCCTCGAAGACTGTTGCGATCTCCTATACTTGTGGGTTATCAAGGCGGGCCTGCCCTTCCACTCTGTTGCGCGGCAGGTTTTTGGAGCGCCCCTTCACAGAGCCCCGGTGCTGCGGCCCCAGGTTAGAGGTGAACTCGTGGATCATGGAGGCCGCAGTAGTTGCCAAAGTCTGCGTCGACTGATCGGACTCCTCGTCGGAAGAGGAGTCGATGACCTCCGTGCGGAACTTGTCCAACATCTGCCACATGTCCATCTACGTGGGTACAAACTGCAGATCAATGGCCGCACACGATAGCACCGAAAACACGAGTAAGAAACCTACCGACGCAATTGACCGAACAGGTCGTGGACGGCGCGGAAGGGCGGCGCAACCGGGAGCATTTCGCCCGAAAACAGCCGGCAGGTACGCGGCGGAGCGAAGCCCGAGTACGCTCCTGCTCTCCCGCGCGGCAAGAGCGTAGCCGACAACGACTACTGCGGCGGTGCGGCCGGACGGCGGCGGGTGGGGTTGGGGTGGTGGCGTCGCACCAGGGCAGGAAAGAAGGGGAACAAGAAGCAAATCGAAGCGGTCGATTTCGCTGTCCGTGACATGCGGGACTGAGTAAGAAATGGAGGACGCTCGGCGCGACCGCCGAGCGTCCGCGGAGACGAAAACCTGACGTATATTTGGGCCAGGTTTGCGTGCGGCCCGATCACTTTGCGTCGCCCCGCTTGAGCAGATCCCAGATGCATTTCTGGTCACGGCGGACAAAGCCGTTAGAGATGCCCTTACGCGTATGTTTGGGTGATTCAGATCTGCTTGGAGATCGATGCTCGTGAGGTGAGGTGTCAATCAAACATATAAATATAATAAATATATATAAGGGGGGGCCTCCCAGAATTCTTTTTTGAGTGAAATGCATCAACAATCCTCGAAGTTGCCGGCTATGTTTAAAACTGTCCTCAAACTCAAGATTTGCCTCATTGCAGTCCTCTAACTTGCTACGAATGTTCATCTACAATCCAAAATACGTAGACCAACGTATAACGCTGAAGTCGCTGATGTGTCAGGGAATAAAGCGTACAGATTCGTCCTAGGCTGCCTAGAACAACATCTAATCTGTCTTACGTGTTGGTCCCACTTGTCACCCAGAACAACCCAAAAATAAGTTGGTCCCACTTGTCACCCAGAACAACCCAAAAATAAAACTACAGCGTTTCCGTGATTCGAACTCACGAACGTACACTCGAGCTCACAGTATCACTCAGGCCATCTCCAATGGAGCGATCCATTTCAGTGTGCGACAATGTACGGGCGCGTTCGTTTGCGTCGGTCGAAATAGTCGAAATCGACCGCGCGTTCGTTTGCGTCGGGTGGCTCTAGCGGAACGACACATTTTTGCTCGAATTTCTATTTTTTATAACATGAAAACATAATTTACATAGTAAAAGAAAGGAAAAACCCTAAGAACGTCTGCGCCTACTGGTTCTCCTCATCGCTGTTGATCACGACGAGCTCCAGAACCACCCACGGCCAGTTGGGAACCGGCGGAACGTACGCCGGGTGCGCCGGCGGTGCTGGAGGTGGAGGCACCCAGGGTTGTGGCTGTGGCGGAGGAGCCCAGGGCTGTGGCGGCGGTTGAGGAGCCCAGGGCTGAGGTGGGGACGCAAACGGGTTGTACGGTGGCGGTTGTGGCGTGGCCAAGTCCTGTAGCGCCAGCTGTCATTCCTGGAAGACGATCGCGACGTACTCGTCGTTGTCGTCCTTGACCTCCTCACTGTGGTACGCCAGCGCCTCGATGTAGTCGTCGTCATCGTTGTAGTCGTCGTCGTCGTACTGCGCACACGTCAGCGCCTGCTACGCACGCGTCGGCGCCTGCTGTCTTCGAGGACGAGGCGGCGGTGGACGGTCGAAGGGAAAGTCCCTGTCGCCCATGAAGCCCGCCCTCCTCCTCTGATCCCTCTCGGACACGAGATACGTGCGCCACTCGGAGTCGATGGCGTACACCGGATCGGCGCGGAGGTCCGGCGGCTGGTACCACCTCCTTCGCCGGATCTCGGCGCTCCTATCTGGCTCGCGCGCAGGCACAGGAGGGACGGGCACCCGGCGGTAGCCGAGCCGCCAGCCACCAGGCAATTGCACGGCCGACCAGGCATCACACGGCGTCCAGTTCCCGTGCATCAGCCTCCCCATGTTGATGGGCAACGACACCCTCTGCGTCTGCTCCCCCTTCTTGGTGCCGCTGCTGGACACCTCGAAGTCGTTCTTCTTCTTCCCCATGGTGCTGCGGCGGGGCGTGGCGGTGGATGTGGGAGTGGAGGTGTAGGCTAGGGCAGCAACGCAAACACGGCGCAAGTATGCGGGACGCGAAAGCGCTGACCGCGGAAGTGCTGGCCGCGAAAGCGATGCCTTTGATAGAGGCTCGCTGCCCGGCAGACCCGTGGGGGAAGCGAGCGGACGCTCGGCGCGACCGCACAGGTTCCGCAAAGACGCAAACGTGCCGCATACTTGCGCCGCGTTTGTGTTGCTGCGGACGCCCCGAATGATGCGTCGCCCTCCTGGAGCAGGGTGCAGACGCATTTCCGGTTCGCGCGAACGCAAACGATCACACAACGTCTATTTGCATCGTTCCGTTGGAGATGGCCTCACGTTAGCCACAAAGTTGAAGTTCGTTTGATGTGTTAAACAAGGACTCTGTTTTACTAAAAGGAAAATTCAATAAACTTCAATGCATTTGCCTATCGACTACAAGTTTCGAAAAATAATGGCGACAATAGTAATTACTGTGCATGAACAATAGATGACTTGTTCCATCCCATTTGGAATTTTACGTACTTCCATGTATTGATTTAAGGATAGGATGTTTGAAAATCTATGAAATACTCCAATCAGTACAAGATCTTCACATAAATTTAACTACTGAAGGAAATTTTATATGTGATAACCATTTCCTTGGTACTCAAACACGTGTATATTTTGTGTATAATCAAAACCTAGTGGATGTATGTTTCCGAGAGGGAAGTCACTTATTCTAGTTCCTAGACGTTAAACAGTTTTCGAAAAAGAATGGCTGGCAGTTGGTCAAACTAAATGAAAGATAATAGATAGGTAGCGTCCTTGCATTAAGCGGAAAGCAGATTAGGTTGCATTGGTTTGCTTGTTGGCCCCCAGTTGTATGAGACGTGAGTTCGAATCTTGCCCGTGTCATAATTTTTAAATTTTTCCACCATTTACAAGTGGACTCACACGTAAGGCAGATCAGCAGTATACGGTGGATCTTTGTATTTAGGACCGTAGATAAACATTCATAGCAAGTTAGAGGACTAAAGTAAGGCAAATTATGAGTTTAAGGACTGTTTTAGACATAGCCGGTAACTTCAGGGACTGCTGATGCATTTCACTCTTCTTTTTTCTCTCCACATGCTATCTCACATGCCCCGTGGGCCCCGTGAGGCAGACGCGCGCGATCTCAACGGACGGGAGCGCTCGACATACCTACATGCTGTCAACGGACAGGAGCGATCGACAAATGTAGTACAGGCTGTCAAAACAATAAGTGTATAAAAGAAAAAAACAATAAGTGTACGACGGCACGTGCCAAAAACCACTCCCCTGCATTTGCACCCTCCTGTGCAGGCTATAAATCGGGCCCGCTCGCTCCACCGTTGATCCATCCACCGCCCGCCCAGAATCCCACCCACCCTTTCTCGCCGCCGCCGGCGCGATGGAGTCCAGCGCCGTCGTCGCCCAAGGCACCACGTCGCCGCTGCTCCCGTACGCCTACGCGCCGCTGCCGTCCTCTGCCGACGACGCCCGTGAAAACCAGAGTAGCGGCGGCGGTGTCAGGTGGCGCGCGTGCGCGGCCTCGGCCCTGGTGGTGCTGCTGGTCGTCGTCGGCTTCTTCGCGGGTGGCAGGGTGGATCTGGGTCAGGACGGCGAGGTGTCTGCGACTTCTTCGGTTCCTGGGAGCAGCAGGGGCAAGGATTCCGGCGTGTCGGAGAAGGAGTCGCCCGCCGACGGCGGCTTCCCGTGGAGCAACGCCATGCTGCAGTGGCAGCACACCGGGTTCCATTTCCAGCCACTCAAGCACTACATGAACGGTACGTTCATTTGCGCTTCGATTTCAAGATTCAGATCTTCATCTTCTCCGACCGTGGCTGACGTAATTTGCTTCTTACTCTGTCTGCGGCGGCGTACCGGCTTACTCTGCTCGGCCGACATACACGTACGCAGATCCCAACGGTCAGTATACTACAGAATATCCTTGTTCCTTCTGAATATTCTTTGGGCTTTCAGAGGAGTCGTTCCATCATTCACATGCCTAAATAATACTGTAGCATACCCACTTCGTATATATAGTGATTCTTTGTGTATACAAAAATATTATAATATATACACACTACAGTACCAAAGGTATAATGTTCTGCAAAGTTCGAGTTTAGTGTGTATGTTGCGCTATTTTGAAAGAAACACCAATAGTATAATCTTATACCTTTTTAGATTTCTCAGTTGTAAATTATTAGCACTATCAAAAAGAAATCAAAAATTGTGGGCAATGCAGGCCTCATGATGCTCAATCTCTTAACTCAAACGCGTTGCCTCGCAGGTCCGGTCTACTATGGCGGATGGTACCACCTCTTCTACCAGCACAACCCCTATGGCGACTCGTGGGGAAACGTATCTTGGGGACATGCCGTGTCCAAGGACCTGGTGAACTGGCGCCACCTCCCGGTCGCCTTGGTGCCCGATCAGTGGTACGACATCAACGGCGTCCTGACGGGCTCTATCACAGTGCTCCCAGACGGGCGTGTCATCCTGCTATATACGGGGAACACCGACACCTTTTCGCAGGTCCAGTGCCTCGCAGTGCCCGCCGACCCATCTGACCCGCTCCTCCGTAGCTGGATCAAGCACCCCGCCAACCCCATCCTCTTCCCGCCACCTGGGATCGGGCTCAAGGACTTCCGTGACCCGCTCACAGCCTGGTTCGAACATTCCGACAACACGTGGCGCACCATCATCGGATCCAAGGATGACGACGGCCACGCCGGCATCGTCCTTAGCTACAAGACCACCGACTTTGTGAATTATGAGCTCATGCCAGGGAACATGCATCGTGGCCCCGACGGCACCGGCATGTACGAGTGCCTTGACATCTACCCTGTGGGCGGCAACTCATCCGAGATGTTGGGTGGCGACTCCTCACCTGAGGTGTTGTTCGTGCTCAAGGAGAGCGCCAACGACGAGTGGCACGACTACTACGCGCTTGGGTGGTTTGACGCTGCCGCCAACACGTGGACGCCACAGGACCCCGAGGCGGACCTTGGGATCGGCCTCAGGTACGACTGGGGCAAGTACTACGCGTCCAAGTCCTTCTACGACCCGATCAAGAACCGGCGTGTCGTTTGGGCTTTCGTCGGCGAGACCGACTCTGAGCAGGCCGACAAAGCCAAGGGATGGGCGTCCCTCATGGTAACTATCTACACCCCGACCTTAATTATTCTCGTACCTTGATTGAATTTTCGCATCATCATCATTAATTGGTTCATGAGTGTATCGCCGGACGTTGTCACGATCATGGATTATGACCTCTTGTACTACGTTTTGTTGTTTCTTTCTTTCTGTCTTGTTCACCTCTAGCTTTGTAGTAGGTTGCTATCATAGTTAGTAGCTGCGTGCCTGTTGACACACATGGCCGGTCCCTTGGCTGCATATAATTCCCAGATCTAATATGTATATACACAGCATATAATTTAGTTCTATTTTTACTAATGATCATGGTAGATGCATGATGCTGATTTGATCATTATTTACTTACCGATTCGTAGGCCTAGTTGTAGTTTTCCTTTGGGTCACTTTCATTATTGATCTCACTGCATCTCCCAAGAGACAACATGACTTGCAGTTTTTAAAGTTGTTTATCTGTAGTCTAAGATATCATTTGTGCTCTTGCCCGGGTCTCGTGTCTTCAATGGAGAAGTCACTGGATGGCACGGGCCCCTTTATTGACAGAACAATAGTCCTTTGCAGTCAAAGTTTTCCTTCATGCATGGTGTTTGTACCTGCCTAGTGTTTAATTATTGGACTAATTGATGGTGTATGTACGGTCGTGTGTGCAGTCGATTCCCAGGACGGTGGAGCTTGACAAGAAGACCCGGACGAACCTGATCCAATGGCCAGTGGAGGAGATCGAGACCCTTCGCAGGAACGTCACAGACCTCGGTGGCATCACCGTTGAAGCCGGCTCCGTCATTCACCTTCCCCTCCAACAAGGCGGGCAGCTTGACATCGAGGCCTCCTTCCGTCTCAACTCTTCGGACATCGATGCACTCAACGAGGCCGACGTCGGCTTCAACTGCAGTAGCAGCGATGGGGCAGCCGTGCGTGGTGCGCTCGGCCCCTTTGGCCTCCTCGTCTTCGCCGACGGTCGCCACGAACAGACGGCGGCGTACTTCTACGTGTCCAAGGGCCTCGACGGCAGCCTCCTGACGCACTACTGCCACGACGAGTCACGGTCGACGCGAGCAAAGGACGTCGTGAGCCGGGTGGTTGGCGGCACTGTGCCAGTGCTTGACGGTGAAACCTTTTCAGTGAGGGTGCTAGTGGACCACTCCATCGTGCAGAGCTTCGTGATGGGTGGGAGGACCACGGTGACATCGCGGGCATACCCGACGGAGGCCATCTACGCCGCGGCAGGGGTGTACCTGTTCAACAACGCAACGAGCGCCACCATCACCGCCGAAGGGCTCGTCGTGTACGAGATGGCCTCGGCCGAGAGTCGGGCCTTCTTGGCTGACGACATGTAGATGAAAACTAGTCAAGAACATGTCAATGGCGATCGTCAAGCTTGCTGGATGGGGATCGTGGTCACAGAGATCTTCATTCGCAAGTTCGCGGGTATGTTGTAGCTAGGGTGGTGCCATTGCATGCTGTGGAGGGGCTGACGGCTCTCTTTGGACTGGATTGCGATCTGGCCAAGACGGTAGATCGAGGAAGCCCTCGTCGCCCATGGCTGGGCAAAGCAGTCTGGACCAGAAGGTGTTGGTTCATGTCGTTGCACCTGATGACACGATGGTGCCCAACGAGGCATCCTGACTTCCACATCGTCTCTGCGCATGTCATGCTCCTTACTATCTACCTCTCCCCTTCTGTTAGTTTTGTTGGTCTGTCGTCCTACCTGATGTAGCTCCAATCTTTGTTGCCGGTGCTTTTTTGTCCCAGTTGTTCATCCGTATCTCGCCAAGGTACGGTTAGCTATATTGTTTCAAACATGCTTCGAGCTTGTAATGTTTATATTTTTTGCTGGAACCGGAGAGGCCTCAACGATACAGATATACAGTCTATTCGTGAAACCAACGCTGATTCCAAGTGACACATCGCATGTTTGCAGGAAATCAAACTGGATCATATTGACCAGTTTTTTTTTAGACAAAAGGCAACGATTTTGTCCAGCTTTAAATTAACTACGTAGTAGTAGCGATGGCACGTGCAACACACGTTTCCACCATGAAAAAAATAGTTAAATAAAATTAAAGTGAATCAGCCACCCTCTACCAGAAACATATATTATCCCAATATAAAACCACAAAGTAATCACCACCAGAAAGGAAAGGAGCTGCAAACCTGTCTCGAAACATGGAGAAAGAATTCATGTACAACACCAACAACACCTCTCTATTCCACGCCATGAAACAAATGACAAATGGTATACTGATTTCAGTTCGACATGCAAAAATTGAGAAGGGATCATTGTAGCCGGATCTCAATTGATCATGAAAAAATACAAGAGTAATTAAAATAGTATACTAATCATGACAGCGTACCAATCTAGCTTACATCAAAATCCAATCTTCGTACTTTGATTTGAACTGAAACAAGGAACATATTCTTTATACCTGATGAGGACATCTCTACCAAACTACTGCCTCCGTCATTATAAGATGAAGACGAGGAGGCCAAAGGGGCCGAGCGCAAGTGTGTGGAGTTGCGAATATCATCGTGTCAATATGATCCAGTGTGTGGAGTTACTCCTAGATGGTACTTTGATCGATGATAACTTTATACTGTCTAAGTCCTTTTACTTATGTATGATCGGGTATGAAGATAGAGCAAGCGTCGCACGAGGAGAAGAGAAGCAACTGGACATGGAGCTGGACATGAAGACTTCCCATAGACACGCGAGGGAGGAGAGGGAGGCATGCGCGAAGGAGGAAGAGGAAGTCCAGGCCGGCGCCACGCTCGGCGCAACCGGCCGCCACGCCGGCCAGCCCGGCCCCATGCCCGGCTGACAAGGTATCAACTTGTCAATGCCTATGGATTGTAGGCTAGGGTTTAGTTGGAAGTAGAGGGTAAGTAGATCTCGAAGGTTTCAGCCGGAAAGTACTCGACGAATATGAAAACTAGGGTTTGCAAACAATGATTCGATTGATTCTTCGTCCCTCGACTCCCCCTTTATATAGGAGGTGGAGCCGAGGGATTCATGCTATACAAGTTTACAGAGTCCGGGACGGTTTCTAACTCATCCCACCAGATTACAAACAACACTTCCTATTACAACTCTATCTTTCCTTAGTAAATCTTGGGCTTCCGAATCTTCTTACTCTTCGGGTATTGGGCCTCCAGTAAACCCCGGGTACCATCTTCGGCAGGCCCATTTGGGATGCCTATGTCAGTAGCCCCCGAGATTTTACTTGAATCGTAGAATCAGGGAAAATCTCCACTGTTTATTTTTATTCGGAAGCTTTAACTTTTTTATACTTCTTCACATAAAATTCTATATTGTACAGGGATAATGGTAGTTGGGGCTAGTTCATCTGACGGATCAGGTACTAGTTAACTGCTCTAGTGGCAATCCGCAAAAACCTACTTCAAAATCACGTCCCTGGACATGATCTCGGGATACTGGTGTAAACTTCGACAGATGCCGCTTAAGGTCTTACCATTCTGTCGAGTCCCAGTCGATTTTATCGGGTACCTAACGCGTCCGTTAGGATTTTTCTTCGTATCTGTTGATACGGATAAAGGTAGCAGAGCGCAGTCTTTGGCGATGCCACGCCCGGAGAACGGATCTGGGGTCTTACCTTCGCAAATTTGCGGCATTCAGAAATTGATCGCAACTTCGGCGTTCTGAGAATATATTGTCGAGTGCTTTTCCGGCTGTTGGAATGGCACATTTTATCGAGTCAAATATGACTTATACTACTCTCCCGATGGGAGTATATGTAGAGTTAATTATAACTCGAAATATACTCTCTTGCTTTTCTATTTTTCCTTTGTTAATTTCATCGGGCACGCGAACAGCGTTCCCGATGGGAGTAACTTGAGGCTACAACCAAGAACTTGTGCTTGGTTGTAGGCTCAACATTTTAGTCCACCTTGTCGCTATATTGTCATTATTTCCCAATATGATCTTTTTCTTCTTCTCTCTTTTTTATCTCTCGGGTGCGCGAACAGCGCTCCCGATGGGAGTAGCCCCCGAGGCTACAACCAAGAACTTGTGCTTGGTTGTAGGCTCCCGCAATTTCTATATTGCCATAGTCGAAATTGTACTTTTTGTCGGAGTAGCCCCCGAGCATTTGGGGAAAAATTGTTTTTGATCAAAGGCTCCCGAAGTATTGAATAATTCTTCCTGTCGCCACTCTTCTTTAACTTTTCTTGTCGACATGCTTCCCTTAACCAAATTTACTTCATCCTTCTCGAATAGCCGTGATTTTTCTGCCCTGTGGGTCCATTGCTTCCACCACGTTGACACGTCGTGCAAGTGGGGGACACACGTCCTCCGCTTTTTCTGGCGCACGTACAGTAACGCCTATCTCAGTAAAAATACCTTTTTACCCTTGTATCTAGAAGATCTATTCTCACCACACGATTTATTCATCCAACGGCACACTGCTTCACCCGATTCTTATATAAACCTTTCTTCAACTTCTCCTGCGCCCAATCTTTCTCTGATCTTCCGCACTCACATACATTGCTCTGTCATTGCCGTTGATGCCACCGCGCGCGCGTCTGACTCGCCACAGCACTCCAGAATCCAAGATGGCCGCCGAGGATCTTGAGTGGGAGAGATCCAAAATCTCCAACCAAGACACCAACATGCTGAAGAGGCTTGGCCTCATGAAGAAGGAAGACGCCATCCGCTTCCCTAGCGAAGAAAGCTACCCCAAGCCTCCAATGGAGTATCGGGTTAGTTTTGTTGATCATCTCATCCGCGGCCTCTCGACCCCAATCCACGATTTCCTCCGCGGTCTTCTTTTTGTTTATGGGATTCAATTGCACCAATTGACTCCCAATTCCATCCTTCACATTTCTATTTTCATCACACTTTGCGAATGCTTCCTCGGAATCCCTCCCAATTGGGCTCTGTGGAAACGCATCTTCTGCCTCCGCCGCAATGGCTCCCACAACGTCACTTATAACATAGGTGGCGTTGTTATCTGTGTTCGCACTGATGTCGACTATTTCGACGTCAAATTTCCTGATTCTGTCCAAGGATGGCGCAAAAAGTGGCTCTACATTCACGAAGAAAGCGCCAACTCCGTTGAGCACAACATAGTTCCTTTCGACGGAAGTGCCAAAATTCAGCGCCGCCGCTCCTGGGATGCCGAAGCTTCCGAGGAAGAGAAAAAGGCGACAGAGGCGCTCATGTCTCGTATTCGCCAACTTCAAAACACTCGAGGCAAAGAGCTGTCTGGTGTTCAAATCACTGCCTATTTCCTTAGGATTAGAGTGCAGCCTCTTCAGGCTCGCAAAAATCCCCTTTGGACGTATTCTGGTAAAAATGACGCCAACAGAATCTCCGGTGATCTTTCCACCAAGGATTTGGAGAAGTTGATTCGAAGACTTTCTCGCCTGGGTAAAGACCCAATTCCTTCCTCTTGTCGCGTGGAACCGTACAGCGCCGCCAATCCACTCCCCGAGGTATTTTGTCTTGCCGAGTTTTTACCTTGTTTTGCACTTTCTCTGCATCTCATTATATTGTCATCTCTTTTAATTTTCCTTCTGGTCACTATTTTTTACAGAACCATCCTACCATGACTTCCTTTCCTCCTCTTCCGGAGGGTGGAGAAGTCGAAGAACAGGCCATCGTTGCCGAAGATACTCAAGGTTCTTCTATTCGTGAAAGTGAAGTCGCGGGTTCTCACAAATCTGCGGCTTCTCATGAAAAAGAAGTTGAGTCTGAAGCCAGTGAATCGACGCAATCCCTTCCTCCTGCTGTTTCTCCAAAGAACAAAAGGAAAAGGACCGATGTTGAAGATTCTGGCACCTCTAAGGCTGAAGAAGTTGTTCCTTCTCATCCGAAGGCAGCTTACGATCCTTATATTGAATCCCTCGTCAGCTCGTAAGTCGTCTTTATTTCTCTCTATTTTTGTACTCGAAATATTTATCTTGTCTTGCTTTTTATGCTGCCGATTTTTTGATTAATAGTGATGACGAGGAAGAAGTTCCAACTACTGACGTGGCTCCTCGGACAAGCACGTCACGTACTGTACTTGCCTCAGACACGCTAGTTGAAGGAGAAGAAACCTCGCCTCCTCAACAAAACGTCGTCACCACTACTCCGCCATCAAGCCCCCTTGCTCCTTCACCAAAAAGGGCAAGGGTTGAAAAGATTATTGAACCTGCCCCTCAGTTGGGCAGTTAAATGACTCTGCTCCTAGATGATGTAAGCTTGTCGACATCTATATTTTCCTTATTTTGTTTTTCCACACCTTTTCTCTTTTTCATGCCGATGTTTTTCTTTCCGTGTTCACGTTGAACAGCCTATGATCAAGGATCTTCTCCGCATCGGTTCCCAATTTATTGGGTACCGTGAATATGCTAATAGAGCCGAAGGTAACGACTTTTGTACTTGCTGTTTTTCCTTGATTTTTTACTCCTGTTGCTTGTCGCGATTTTTGATCTTTCTTCTCTCTTTTTTTCATATCTCGACAGAGAAACTTGCAGAGGCTAACGAACGCGCCGATGCACTTTCTCGAAAACTTGAGCAAAGTGAGGCGGCTCGCAAGAAAGCGGACCTCGCTGCTAGCAAAGCCAAGACCGAAGCTAATGAAGCCAAGGCGAAAGCTGCTGGTGTCGAGGAACTTCAGAAAAAGCTTAAGGATGCTACAGCTGCTTTAGATGAGCACAAAGCTGCGCAAGCTTCTCGTGAAGAAGGAATCCTCAAGCGCCTGAAGACTCAGAGTCGCCGTACTTTCGGTAATTTTACTGCTCCCTTCTATTTTTAGGAAAATCTTTGTTTCTTGTCTTTTCACTAATACTTTATTTCCTTGACAGTCCAAACAAACCAGGATTTTGACCTGACAAATCCTGTCAATGATCCGGTCCTTGACGCACTTTCCTATCTGGAGCTTCATGGGTCCGAGATTCGTGAAGGTGTATCGAACGCTAACGCAGTATTGTCGGCATTGTTCCCCTACTTCTTCCCGAAGAAGGAAGAGCCTGCGACTTTCCTCAACCTTGCCAAGATGTTCAATACACCGGAAGACCTTGGACTGAAGATGCGCCAAGAGAATATAAAGGTTGCCGTTGAAAGCACTGTCGCCTTGGTTGCTGACAGTCGACAGACTATCGACTGGATGAAAGTTGGTGACACCGAGCAAATAGGACAATCAAGGTGGAAGTCGCTGATCAAGGCAGCCAAGCCCAACACGAAGAAGATCTTGGCCTATCTCGGGATTAAGCCAGCGTCGACTCCTAGCTCGTCAAGGCCGGAGGTCTAGTTGCATGCCTCTATTTTTCTTTGTTTCTTTTGCTTTTGTCGCCAAAGTAGTCGTTTAGCGACACGTATTTCCTTAGCTCCACTGTAATGCCCTTGTAATTATTCCAAGAGATTAATGAAAAATTCTATCTTTGCTTGTCGTTTGATTTTATCCTGTTTATATTTCAGTTGATATTTGATAACTATACTCCAACTTCCGCTCCTTCCAATGTGTCGCCTTCTTCTTCTCACGCGAGGAGAGCTTTTGCTGATCTTTTTGTCGACGATACCTTGTCGCAAGAACTGGACGAACTTCGATAGCAGCTTCAGTATGCAAAGAAGCAAACACTTGTGATGATGGAACAATCTCGCAAGTCATCTGAAGCCGAAAAAGTTGCTCTCCAGCAAGCTCGCGAGGCCGTGGCTGCCAAGGAATTTGCTGCTTCCGAGGCTGAAAAGGCGACTACTCGAGAAAATTTCATGCTCGAATTAATGAATGAAGCCAGTGCAGATATGTCGGGTATGCCTGTTTCATCCTCTGATATCTTTCATCTTCATGCTATTGTCTCTTAAAGGTTTCCACTTCTTTGTTTTGATAGGTGCCTTTACTGATGCTGCTGCCGAGGAAGAGAGAGTAAGTGCTAGGACAAACCTCCTTGTTAATCTTTCCCTGGACCATGGTTCTTTGTTTTGGGCTACCCCGGAGAGGACCCGCCAAATTGTCAGATTTCAAGATCGCACCTCTCAAACTCGCGATTTCCTTGACTTCTGTACCAAGACCTTGTCCATGGTTTACAACTCCATGTTTCCTCGGAACGTCCAACCAAAAACTCTTCCTGAATTGATGGAAAGGTTTAAGGATGCTCGCAGTATCCATGATTTTGTCAAAGCTCAACTAGTAGCTGGCGCCAGATTTGCTCTTATCATGCTCCAGATCTGCCACTCGAAACTTGACCTTACCCAGGTTGTCGAGAAGGTTCACCAAAAGGTAAAACGTCAGAGAGTTGGTGTTGACAGGATTAACACGAAGGTTACGCCCATAGCCGAAGAAATGATTGAGGACCTGCTTCGGATGGATGCCGACTTTTTTGCCGATGGCCATTATGCCGATTTTCTTGGTGCTGCTCCTGAGGAAAACAGAGTTACTCTTGATGACATACTGAATCAAGACTAGTTATTTTCTTCTTGTAGATATTTCTTCTTTGTAATCCATGACTATATTGTAAAGCAATCATTATATTTCTCTGTTTGTCTAGCCCCCGAGTGTTTCGGTGACTCTTTACTATATTTGTATATTTGCGAGGTTTTAAACCAAGGCATATATATATTTAAGGTGAATATGAGCCCCCGAGCTTTTTACTGAGTACTATTTTGTATTTTTATTGACTCACGAGGTATTTGAATACCAAGGCAAGGTTTTTCTTTTGTCGATGAACTATATTGAAATTCGTCGGAGCAAAGATTTTGGTCATGTCGATAAAGAAGAAAAGTTATATTGTCACTATCTTTATTATATTGCAGCACCGCGAGCCCGCCTCATTAAAAACCTTCTCCGGCGCCACTCGGTGCCCCGAAAAAGGAAAAGAGTGCGTCTGAAAACTCGCGGGCGTTTCAGTACATTGAAGTTTTACAAGGACTATATTTCGACTCTAGGCGTAGAACCGCCTAAGTTGCGCCACGTTCCAGGGGTTTGGCTCCTCCACCCCTGTCTTCTTGTCCTTTATCCTATATGCTCCTCCTCCGATTACTTCCGTGACGATGTAAGGGCCAAGCCATGGTGACTCGAGTTTTTCATGACTTTTTTGCGTGAGCCGAAGAACTAGGTCGCCCACCTGAAAAGATCTTGGCCGCAAACGTCGACTGTGGTAATTCTTCAAGTCCTGTTGATATTTGGTTACCCGAGATAATACTTCATCTCGAGCTTCATCAAGTGCGTCGACGTCGTCCTCTAGCGCTCTTCTCGATGTTTCTTCATCATATTCAGCGACACGTGGAGAGTTGTGCTCTATCTCGATTGGTAGTACTGCTTCTGCTCCATGAACCAGAAAAAACGGAGTTTCTGCGTTCTTTGTGTTTGGTGTTGTTCGGATGCTCCACAACACGCTTGGTAGTTCTTACGGCCAGGTATGTCGAGCTTTTTCCAGTGGTCCTAACAAGCGCTTCTTGATGCCATTGCAGATGATACCATTGGCTTTCTCGACTTGCCCATTGGTTTGAGGATGTGCAAGCGACGCAAAGTTCAGCTTGATACCCACCTCTTCGCAATAATCTTTGAATTCATGGGATGTGAAGTTCTGCCGTTGTACTGTGACGATGCTATGGGGCACTCCAAATCTGAAGACGAGGCCTTTTACGAATTTTACTGCGGATGCTCCATCTGGTGAATTTATCGGCTTCGCTTCTATCCACTTTGTAAACTTATCGACAGCTACTAGCATGTACTCCTTTCCTCCTGGCCAGGATTTGTGTAACTTACCCACCATATCAAGTCCCCATTGAGCAAAGGGCCATGACAATGGTATTGGTGCTAGCTCTGGCTCTTTGGAGAGTGAGGTTTTGCGGCAAACCTTTGACACGCGTCGCAAGTTCTTACTATGTCCTTGGCGTCCTCGATTGCTGTCAACCAGTAGAATCCTGCCCGAAAAACTTTGCTGCGATAGCTCGACTACTTGCGTGGTGGCCACATATTCCCTCGTGTACATCCTTCAGAATTATTCTTCCTTCTTCTGGTGTGACGCACCTTTGCAAGACGCCTGAAATACTTCGCTTATACAATTCTCCCTTGACCACCGTGAAAGCTTTGGAGCGTCGAATTACTCGCCTTGCCTCAACTGGATCGTCGGGTATTTCTTTCCTCAGGATGTATGATATGTACGGCTGCATCCACGGTATCTGTATCACCATGACCAGGTCCTGATCTTCTTCTTCGTCCTCTTGCTTTTCCTTGGTAGCCCCTGAGGGTTTCTTCTCCTTCTTTTTTGATTTTGTCGACTTAGTGGATCTCTCTGTTATTTCTTCCCAAAATACACCTGGCGGGACTGCAAGGCATTGCGACCCGATGTTTGCAAGAACATCGGCTTCGTCGTTGCTCAATCTGCTAATATGGTTTACTTCGCATCCATCGAACAACTTCTCGAGTTCGTTGTATACCTCTTTGTATGCCATCATGCTATCATTGACTGCGTCACATTGGTTCATAACTTGCTGTGCCACCAGCTGAGAGTCGCCAAAGATTTTTAGTCGAGTTGCTCCGCAGGCTTTCGCCATCTTCATTCCGTGTATGAGAGCCTCATATTCTGCTTCATTATTAGATGCGTTAGGGAACGTCATCCGAAGGATGTACTTCAACTTGTCGCCTTCAGGTGATATGAGTACTACTCCTGCGCCAGCTCCTTCCAGTCTTTTGGACCCGTCGAAGTTCATGGTCCAAGTTCTCGATAAATCTGGAGGTCCTGTATTTTGCAACTCCATCCACTCTGCGATGAAGTCCGGCAGTATTTGCGATTTTATTGCTTTTCTTTTTTCATACGTGATGTCCCGAGGGGAAAGTTCTATTCCCCAAAGGGAGACACGACCCGTAGCTTCTGGGTTGTTCAGTATATTTGACAAGGGAGCTTCATTGACCACTATGATCGGATGTGCCGAAAAATAGTGGCGCAATTTTCGTGCTGTCGTGAATACTCCATATGCTATCTTTTGGTACTGCGGATACCTTTGTTTAGATGGCGATAAAACTTCGCTGACGAAGTATACTGGCCTCTGCACGCCGTGGAGTTTTCCTTCTTCTTCCCTTTCGACAACTAGCACCGTGCTCACCACTTGGGGTGTGGCTGCGATATATAGCAGGAGGGGTTCCCTTTCTTTTGGTGCCACCAGAATTGGCGGTGTCGAAATTGTGCGCTTCAAATCCTCGAAAGCTCTGTCGGCTTCTTCGTTCCACTGAAATTTATCTCCTTGTTTTATCAAAGCGTAGAACGGCAGTGCCTTTTCTCCCAGCCTAGCGACGAATCTACTCAAAGCTGCGACTCGCCCCGTTAGCTGTTGTATCTCCTTCAACTTTGTTGGCTTCCTCATTGTTACGATAGCCTGTATTTTGTCGGGATTTGCTTCAATCCCTCTTGCTGAGACTAGAAACCCCAAAAGTTCTCCTGCTGGGACGCCAAAGGAACACTTCGTCGGGTTCAGTTTGAGGCAGAACTTATCAAGGTTGTCGAAGGTTTCCTTGAGATCCTCGATCAGCGTTGCCCCCTTTTTTGATGTTATGACGACATCATCAATGTATACTTGCACGTTCTTCCCAATCTGTGTCGCCAAACACTTCTGCATCATCCTTTGATATGTTGCTCCCGCATTTTTTAGACCAAAGGGCATTGTTCTGTAGCAAAACACGCCGTAAGGTGTAATAAACGCGGTCTTTACTTCATCTTCTTCTTTCAATCTGATCTGGTTATAACCAGAATATGCATCCAGGAAGGAAAGACGTTCACATCCAGCCGTGGAGTCGATAATTTGATCGATCCTCGGGAGGGGAAAGTGATCCTTTGGACAATGTTTATTGACACACGTAAAGTCGACGCACATGCGAAGGACCTTAGTGTTTTTCTTCGGCACCAGCACAGGATTTGCTACCCATGTGGCTTCTGTGAATATCTCTTTGATAAAACCAGCTTCTTGTAGTCGATTAATTTCTGACAGCATGGCTTTGCGGTTTGGTTCCGAAAAACGCCGCAAAGGTTGTTTGATTGGTCTCGCTAGTGGATCCAAGTTTAGGTGGTGCTCGGCAAGTTCCCTGGGTACTCCTGGCATGTCAGCTGGACACCATGCGAAGATTTTCCAGTGCTCACGGAGGAACTCGACGAGCACGCTTTCCTATGCGATATCCATGTCGTTTGCGATAGATGTCGTCTTTTTTGGGTCTGTCGGGTGAATCTGCACCTCTTTTGAATTTTTCTCGGTACTGAAAGTTGATTCTTTGTTTGGCCTTCCAACGTCTGGCAGTACGTCGTAATCAGTCATGCTTTTTGACGCCAAGTACTCAGCTTGCATCCCGAAGGTTTCTGACAACCGGTGGAAATCCTTGTCGCACTTATCGGCTAAAGCAAAGCTTCCTTTAACTGTGATTGGTCCCTTTGGTCCAGGCAACCTCCACAACAAGTATGTATAGTGTGGCACTGCCATAAATCTAGCATATGCTGGTCGTCCCAACAGAGCGTGATATTGCGACGGAAAATCCACGACTTCAAACTCGAGCCTCTCGATTCTATAATTTTCTCGGGTCCCAAACTGAACGTCGAGATTGATCTTTCCCAATGGATAACTTGGTTTCTCCGGTGTGATGCCGTGGAACCTTGTGTCTGTTGGTTTCAAGTTTGCTAAGGATATGTTCATCTTCCTCAATGTATCTGCATACATAAGGTTTAAGCTGCTGCCGCCGTCTATGAACACTCGAGAGACATCAAATCCCGCGATAACTGCTGGCAGAATAAGTGCTGACTGCCCTGGTCGAGGAACTTGCTGCGGATGATCTGCTATTGTGAAGCCGATATCTTGTCCTGACCAATTAAGGTACTCAACTGTTGGTGGAGGCATTTTCTCTGCCATAAACACCTGTCGTGAGATTACTTTCTGAGCTCTATTGGACGGCCTTCCCTTCTGAATCATCAACACTGCTCCATTGGAATTAGGATCAACATAAGGTGGTGGTGCAGGTGCTGCCGCTATTCTGAGCTGATGCCGATTGTCGTCTGTAATCGCGGGAGGAGGCGGCAAGTGAATCTCGCTTCTGGGTTCTCGAGGATTTCTCTGTGCTGCCCGCGCATTAGCGTTCTCTGCATACCGCAACATTGCTTGAAAATTTCGACAATCCTTCTGCAAGTGCCCTGACTGTCTTTTTCCGTTGCTGTCGAGGAAAAAATGCATCTGGCACGGTCCGTTCATCATCTCTTCAGGGGACACGAAAGGTCTTGGGAACCTAGGCCCGCTATTTTGCCTGTTGCGTGAATCATCCCTGTTATCACCTCGCTGCTCACTGCTTCTCTGGTAATCATCTCTGTTGCTTCCTCCTGTGTTTGTCCGAAAACCTGCCGAAATTTGTCCTGGAGCGTCGTAGTTCTGGTACGTCCGAGGAAATCTTCGCCTCGGTTGATAGTTTCGACCGCGGTCCTCCTCTGGCGACCTGTGTCGTTTGTTGTGGACGGCGTCTTCTCCATCTGCCCATTTATTTGCTATCTCCATTAACGCGGATACTGTCTTTGGATTGGTCCTTCCCAAGTCTTCGACGAAATCTCCACGCCTGACTCCTGCGACAAACGCATCTATTGCTCTCTCGTCAGATATATTTTCTGCTGAGTTTTTAATGATATTCCACCTCTGGATGTACTTCCTCATTGGCTCATCTGGCTTCTGTCGACACGCTCTCAACTCCTCTAACGACGCGGGTTTTTTGCACGTGGATCTAAAGTTCTTGACGAACACATCCTCGAAACTTTCCCAGCTGTCGATGGATCCTGGAGCGAGTTTCTTTATCCAAGATCGTGCGGCTCCACTCAAATGCACCTGGATACTTTGCATGGCTGTTGCCCTAGTTCCTCCTGTGAGCTTCACCGTCTCCAGATAGTCGACTAGCCAATCCTCTGGATCTTGAAGGCCGTCGAACTTCTTGAAATTATCGGGTAACTTGAATCCTGAGGGGACTCGAGTTTTCCGGACTCTCCTCGTAAAGCATGGCAAGCCACACATATCTTCGTCGGTCAATTCCGGAGATTGCCGATGATCCCTTCTGCTTTGCCGCGCTCTGTCGACTCTTGCCTGTGCTGCTGTGTCTCTTGCTCCACTTGGCCCTTCAGGTGCTGCCGCTGTTGCTGCTGCAGGTCGTGGACTATTTTGCCTTGCCGCTCCTTCGGGAGGCGTTGATACAAACGCTGTCCCCATAGCTCCAACTCCTGCTACCGCCATATTGTACAATGTTTCCCTTGGATCACCTGGAGGTGGTTTAGACGCAAGGATAAAAGCATGTGTCGCCATATACCCAGCCTCTGGTGTCTTAGGGATGATGTTTCCTCTTGTATCTATCGACATGAAGGACATGTCGAGGTTCTGGACCAAGTGCTCTCTTTCTGCTTCGGGTATGTGTTGCAGCCTTGATCTTGCTCTGTTCCGCGCCTCCCGATGGCTATCACCCGTAGTTCTAGATTGTCGACTTAAATCTGCCCTTCTCCTGCTGGATGCAGAAGCTGCCTCCTTTCTCCTGTTCAACTCAGCTGTCTGTTTTTCCAATTCCCTGGCAGCTCGTGCGAGCCTATATTGATATGCTTGCAGTTCTTCTGGTGTAGCCGTGGTAGCCATTGGTTCTGTGCCGTTCATAGCTCTCGCAGCTCTGTCCCACGCTGCTTGTGAAAGTTGAACTCTATCTCGCGGCTCTGGCCCGACGTACTTGTTGCCCAGGCCTTGCCGCAGATTAGAGGGATCGACGTATGGATTTCCCAGACTGTCGAAAGCCTCGGATGTCTCCTCTTGATCTTCAATGGCGTAAATCTGATGATACTTTGTACTCAGATCTACGTTGGGTTTGGTGACATCATCGTTGAGATTGATGAAGACCTTGCCCACTGTGATAGATTTGTCGATAAAGTCATAACTGTCGACATCGCTTGAGCCATCGCTTATATATGAGTCCGCAGATGACTCAAACGACATGTCGTTGAAGATCTTGGCGAGTTTCTCTCTTGTTCTGGTGCTGACGTAACGTGTCGCCGAGGTTTCTTCTTCTCCTGACTCGGTTAACGATGCATAGCTTGAAAAATCTGAATCGACCACCGACGATCCCGAGGAAATCGGAATCTCGACACGATACGATCCTTCCTTCTCGACGCGAAAGTGAAACCTTCCGAACGTCATCTCCATGGGCTCCGCCAGATACGCATATGCATCCAAACGGGAGGGTGGGTGAGGAACAAAATCGACAAGACCAGCAGCGATCTGTTTACCTCGATCCATTGTGTTGCTTGCGGTTGACGATGTCGAAGATCTTGAGCGTGCCATCGAGATCAGCTCCTTACGCCTCTAGTTCCCACAGACGGCGCCAATTGACAAGGTATCAACTTGTCAATGCCTATGGATTGTAGGCTAGGGTTTAGTTGGAAGTAGAGGGTAAGTAGATCTCGAAGGTTTCAGCCGGAAAGTACTCGACGAATATGAAAACTAGGGTTTGCAAAACAATGATTCGATTGATTCTTCGTCCCTCGACTCCCCCTTTATATAGGAGGTGGAGCCGAGGGATTCATGCTATACAAGTTTACAGAGTCCGGGACGGTTTCTAACTCATCCCACCAGATTACAAACAACACTTCCTATTACAACTCTATCTTTCCTTAGTAAATCTTGGGCTTCCGAATCTTCTTACTCTTCGGGTATTGGGCCTCCAGTAAACCCCGGGTACCATCTTCGGCAGGCCCATTTGGGATGCCTATGTCACCGGCCATACCGGCCCCTACGCCGGATGAGCTCGGCGCCCGCCGGCTCCTGCACTGGTGCCAACCGGACGCAGTCCAGGAACCCTGGCGATCCCGTCCGATTCCAGCCCGGTGCCTAGCCTGTCTAAACCGGACCGTCCATCCCCTGGCCTGGTCGTCCGGCCGCCAGGTCGGCCGTGTCCGAGACAGTCTCGACCAGATCCCGATCTGGGTCGGTTATTATTGTTATTTTTTGACTTCTGGTCGTCCTGAACTCCTATATAAGTGCCCAGGACGCCCCCATAATAGGTTTAGACCACGTTTTAGATAAACCCTAGTTCATACTTGATTGCGTTGCAACTCTACTGAATATATATAGCAATTTGCATTGATCTGGTGTTTTTCTACTGAAAGTTTGTGTGATCTGCTGTTCCAACATTCTTCACACTCTGTTATTTAATGATGCACAGAGTTTTGGATGTATTTACATAAAAACATGGTATTAACCTATATTTCAAAGAAGGAATCGCATCTCTCACTTATAGGACACGTATTTGTTTTCTTGTTCACGAAGAATTTTCCATGTGCACACGGTCAGTCAACGTATATATAATCTTAATCCGGACTTTGATCGTGGGCCCCAAGCAATTTAAGTTGAGTACAAAGTTTCTTGCCCGACAAGACGAAAAAAATCCGTAGAGATATATATCCATGCCTCGAAAACAAAGAGTCCATATGTGTCACTAATGAGTCATACGCACGCATACGTTCCGCCGTTCTGGCAATATATACCGACCGTACGTGCCACAACTATGCACCCACGTACGTGAAGCAACAAAAAAAAACTCCGACTCGATCAATGGCGGCAGCGATCCAGCACGCGGCCGGCGGCGCGGTCCTCGGTGCCGCGTCATCTCCAGCGGCGGCGGATTTCACCTGGCGGGCGATGGCAGCCGCGGCACCTCGCCTCCTTCGCCTGATGCAGCAGCGCCATGCCTCGTCTGCACCGCGAGCGCTCCACACCCTCCTGCACCGGCCATCGCTACGTTCATCTGCAAGTGCCTCCACCGGATCGTCCCGGCGGCTGTTCCACCGGCCTGCGGGCGCCATCGCCGGCGCCAACAGGCAGATGCCGGCCATGATGGGCGCGTCACGCAGCTTCTCGTCCCACGACAATTTCAACAACCAGCTTCAGGTTTGATTTTCACCAATCTACGTATTGATTAATCTAACTACTTTATGGATGACTAGATAACTCAACCTGCTTTAGCATATAGGAGTAAGTATTTATAATTACAGTAACATGATCTGTTCGATCTCCCTGCTAGGCTGCTAATCTACTCCGATCAGCCTAGTTTGTTTCTCCAAGGCTAGCTAGCCAGCAGACCGATCGCAATTGGATCAACTAATCCTATTTTCGTTTTCTCTTTACGTCGATCTCATGCCAGATTATTGAGAATTACAATGCATGGTCACGATTACCCGACCAATTAATTACATTAATCAACTGCAACGAATGCAGGAGGAGGATCCGGCGAGGACGAAGAGGAAGAAGGAACTAGCGATGGCCCTTATGAACGACCTCCCTACGGCCCCCAAGGGCGCCGCCGACCACGGCGAGGAGATCAAGGGCATCAACTACCTCTTCGGCCTCCTCGACGTGCCCGACGCCACCCCCAGCAGCGCCGTCAGCGACGCCGAGCAGGCCGCGCGGCTGCACGCGGAGCTCCGGAGCGCGGTGGAGAAGAGCAAGAACTCGTTTCTGATCGAGATGCTCAAGGACGGTGACGCCCGGGTGGAGCGGAAGGCCGAGCTCGTGGATGCCGGCCGCCGGTACCGCGATGCGCTCGTCGGGCACGACGAGCGCCGAGCCTTCCAGAACCTCCACACGTACGTCCTTCAGAAATATACATGATAGAGCGAGCAGTACATATACAGTATATTCTTGCATGCATTGCGAAAAAATTCCAACGTGCGTGGCTTTGACGGCCGGTGCAGGGAGCTGAAGAGCTTGCACGAGAGGGTGACGTCGGCGGAGAAGAACTGCAAGGTGCTGAAGGAGGCGGTCGATGTCGGCAGGATGGAGTTGCAGTCTGCCAGTGCCAACGCCAAGTCCATACAGGCGTACGTAGCATCATCTCCTCCTCGTCATAATGCTAGGCTAAACCTTGTTTTTTATGGAATGGTGTACTCCTACATCGAATTATATGATGATGTATCGGCGATGCAGGGACGTGAGACGGCTCGGAATTGAAGTGAAAACCGACATCAGGGAACAGCTCCAGGCAGAGGCCGAAGCCCAAGCCGAGTACGTATATATATATTATCGTCGTATCCATCCAGAATAGTATACATCGACAACGATTGCTGTCTCAATAATAATTGGATTTACTGAATGAATTGCAGGGAGACGATTAAGAGGGTGGCGGTGGTCAGGAAGGAGGCGGAGGCGGCGTACAACCTGGCGCTTTTCGTCGGCTGGACCACCGCCGCCGCCGGTGTATTAGCAGCGCTGCACATCTTCTGATGCATACTTCCGTCGATTATGCACTTTTACTACGGTGCCAGTTCATACTATTTGATTTCTCGGTTTTGTGTCCCGAGGATTACGGGGAACTATATTAATTGATTGCTCCGATGACAGACATATTTTGGGGTGGCTAGTGGCATACATATATTTGCATAGAAGAAAGTCTATTGTCCTTAAACTCTTGGAAACATTCACTTTTGGTACTCCCTCCGGTTCATATTAATTGACTTCAATATGGATGTATCTAGACACATTTTCGTTCTAGATACATCCATATTAGAGTCAATTAATATGAACCGGAGGGAGTACTAGAAATTAGTTTTAGTTTACTACTCTCAAAATAGTTCACTTTTCCATCTCTTTTTAGTTGAGTTAAGTGAATCACCGACGTGGAAAGAACAAAATAGTGAACCAACGGAATTGGTTTAGAACCAGACCAAACCCATACTAGTTGAGATGTTGAACCCAACGTCTTAATGTAAAAAAAAACGAAACCCTTGGGTCCCTCAATTAGTCTATTGCTTGATTTATCATCTTTCTAATTCACTTGAAGCGTTGCGCCACAAAGGCATGCTTGCTTGCCTATCAGCGTCGTCCCGCCTCTTTACCCTTCACCGTTTGCTTTCAGTTTTTGGCCACCGATGACTGATATTTGAATAGCTCAACCGGGATAAGAACTAAAAGTGAATGATTCTAAGAGTTTAAGATCTATTTTGAACCAAACGAAAGTTCTAAGACTAAAAGTTAACTTTCAGTAAAATTCAAGGACCAGAAGTAAACTTTCTTCATTCGCATATCAAGTTGAGATCTGGTGGTGCATATTATTAATTCGATCGCCTTCTCAATGATCTAGTGTGCATGTCCGCATGGGTGGTTGTCCGGTTGTGCTTACGCCACAATACATCCTATTCTTGATCCATCATCGGGGAAGCTGCTCTCAGTTTTTAAAATATTTAAAAACTGAATTTCTGCATTTTAAAAAATCATCACATTTATTTCATGAATACATACACATATTCTGAATAATCATGCAAAGTTTCGGTAGAAATTGCATTGTATTTTGAGCTACAGAAAAATAACAAATTTGTGGCTACGTATAGAGGTATATGTTTGTCAGAAATTTGTCTTTTTTGTATAGCTTAAAATATAACATATTTTTGTTCAAAATTTCTACCGTACCTTCATAATGTTTATATGTATGTGGGTATTTAATTTCATATTTTTTCAAATCCAAAAAAAATGATTTTTAAAAATCAGGAGCACTGGTGCTCATGTGCCAAATACACTTTTCGCATCATCGGCTAGTATCCTGGTGTATAAATTAATTTGATCCTGTTCGGTGTTGCCCCTGCGATCTTCGCCTTGCCAAAATATTATGTTTAGGTTTTTGCGCCCATATAAGAGGAAGTTTCAGATGAGAGACCTTTCTTTGCCTCGGCTGGAGTCTTTAATCCCCTGTTAATATATCAGCCAACCCAATCACACCCCCCGCCCCACCACTACCGGAACCCTAGATCGACCACACCTCCCTCCATGGCTGGATCCACCATCGACCGGCTCCTCGACCATTTTGATTGCCAAACCGTGGCTGCTCCCGCTATGGCACATCTTCCTCGCGGGTACGCATTAGCTGATCTTCCTCCGGGTCCCATGGCGCATCCTCCATCCCGCCATCACTGACCCATAAGTACCTCGGAGTGTCGCATCGCTCGTGCGGGATGTGGGTGGCGGAAATCACTAACCCCACCACCCACGAGGGTATTTGGATCGGCAGCTTTCCCTTCTTCAGGTTAGTCTAGCCCTATAAAAAATAGAAATCCAGGTGGTGATTTTGTGCCCCCTGTGAACTTATGAAAAAAATCCAAACAATTCCAACATCTTTCACCAACAAAATATCATTAAGAATCCGGGATCAAATTTGACATATTTTCAGATTTGTTCAGAACATGCATTTATTAGTCATTTATTAGCATTGACGAGGTAAACATCTGCATTTATTAGTCATTCACATAATAGAAAAGAAAAAATTCTAAATGAAATCAATTTTCTATGGAGCCTAAAATCTGATCTCACGCACCCAATGACAAGAATAGTATTTCCTCTCGAAGACTCCTCGTAAGGTTTTTAGAGACATATCATTGGGGGCATGTGTCGCCGGGAACAACATCCCGACATCGTGAGGACGTGAACCCCTGGCAAGCACGACACCGGCCTTGGCTGCATCGGCCTCTGCGCCCTTACCCCGCTCCCGTCGGATGCGGCCATGAGGACCAAGGGCCCGGCGAGATCTTGGACGGTGGTTGCCGCAGGTCTTGGAGCCGGAACTCGCTCCTGCGTGAGTCCTGGGGTATCCAGCACGTGAGCTCGCTTCTCTCGACCTACTCGAGCCGGAACTGGACCTCGTGCCGCCACCATCGACGCCGTGAAGGATGTGGCTGTGGCGGGTCTGGTGGGGGAGGCTACTGGGAGCTGTCGGCCGGGATCAAGGCGAGCGCGGGGGTAGGGAGCTTGAGGAGCGGAGGGCGGACGGTGGGAGCGGCGGGCGGCGGGGAAGATGTGGCGGCACCGATGACGGGGAAGATGCGGCGTCGGAGGGAAGTGGCCGGCAACGGGGACGAGCGACGGGAAAATACGAGGACGGGGATAGAAGATTAGTCGGTGGTCCACCGATTAGCAAAACGTGGATGAGGAGGTTCGACCAATTTTGCCGGATCATTTGATCCACCTTTTTGAGAAAATATTCCCTACTAGTGGATGGTACCATCCATCTCAGTTGCAACCAAACATAAGCAAAAAAAGGGACCATCCCATCTCATCCCTCTTCGAGTCAGCAACCAAACGCACGCTAAGTAACCTTGTCCTGTACTTTGTGCTCTTGAAGTTCTTCCACTCCACGCAGAAAGGAGCATGCCATCTGCTGCATGCTGATCTCGCAGGGAATACCTTTACCAGATGATAATTTCTTCATTAAAAGATAGGAATCAAATCAGGATGATTACCTAACATAATGAGAGTGTACACCTCTTCCACTCGTGCATAAGCTGACCGATGCAGAAAAAATCTTATATCTTATATCTTATATCTTATATCTTATATTTACTAATTGGAGACTCCCAACAAGCCTCCACGTTAATTCTAGAGATTAGCAGTTAATGACCATCAGATCGACTAATGCTACATCGTCTGCCGTTGGATGGCATCTATCCATACCGCGTCCGCCCGCCTAAATCGTTTCTCCTCTCTTTCCATCCACTTCCGTAATAGAGAAAAAACCTAACCATTGCCTCCAGGCTCCAGACTAATCCGGCCGCCGCCCCTCCTGCGTGCCTCCGATTTGGCCAAAACCATCAGTTCCACGCGTGTTAGACCTGGCAACACTATCTATTCTTTCTAATCAGATGATGTGATTGGTGGCGTCGCCCAGCTGTTCCACCTATGTGGTATTATTTTAGTCTCGATCGATTATGGCACGTACCGCGTGCAATGCATGTTTGTATGCTCACGTTTTGCTCTTCCTCCTAGCTCTTAATTAACATAGTGGTGAAAGTGTGAAACTAACTACGGGCAAAAGAAGGGTTGAAATTAAGATCCAATCTTGCATGCCCGCTACGTGCTACTATTTTCAGCTGCAACAATGGAAACTTTGGATCTTCTCATCTTTGAGAAAGCCACCACCTATTTTAATCGAACATATGAATTAATAGCCTGGAGGTTGATTCAGTACAGGAGGAAGGTATACCTACGCCGCCGACTGTTTGAAGGAGATCGATGTCGTCGGCAGCCGGATTAAAGAACAGTGGTGGAATGGGGCGCAGCCACGAGACACAGTTGAGTTTCGTTCGTCCGTGGCTAATGTGACGGTAATTACTCAATATGCTTTAAATCTCAGGCTTTAAATTATTACTCCCTCTATTTTTTAAAGAATTGTTCAATTTTTTTTAATACGGATGTATCAATAATTAAAATATATCTACATATATCCGTATTTAGATAAAGATGAGCAGTTCTTTAGAGGCGGAGGAAGTATTTTTTTTTTGAACATTATAATTAATACCCAGTCCAGTAGACACTAGGTAGCTCTGCAATTACGCCTAGCCATATTTGTCTGGGTACATTGAATGAATTATTCCACATGTTAGGAGTCACTCTTCAATTATTCAAGGTTTGAACAACCAATACTGCTTTTCTTCCGAAAAGTGTGTTTGACACATGGGCACCAATGTTCCCATCGCTTTTAGATTTTTGGAAATTTCAAAACTTAACACTTCTATGTCTTGAAAAATTATGACGTTGAAATATATATATATAGATATATACAGTAGAGGTGTATGCAAAAATTTCCCGTTAAAAAATACATTGTATTTTGGGAAATATAAAAAAGACAAATTTCTGACAGTAAATGGTGGTAAAATAGTATTAAAATACTATATCCTTCAAAAAAATTATATTTCTCAATATTTAAAGTATTTTTTACTGGAACTTTGTTGCGTAGACTTCTCCTCTACATATCTATCAATATATTTAACGCTATAATTTTTTAAGACATAGAATAGTGAGGTTTTGAAAATTTAAAAAATCTGAATGTGGAGGGAGCACTGGTGCCCATGTGCACCAAATCCTTTTTCTTTTTCTTTGTGTAAATAAGTTTTGGTAGTGTATTACAGAATATACTAACCTTTAATACTAAAAGCTTCTAATTATATGTTCCTTCGCAATTTCTCTTGAACCTGCTTCTTTCTGAACCCGCTATACAACTTGGTGTTAACTGATAATTGATTCAATCATAGCCATGAATCATTATACTACACATTCTCAAATTGAATGTGGCGATCAAACCAAACAAGCGTTATATCTATATTACTGCATATCCCGTTCATTTGGTACTCGGCAAACTGCAAGAGGTAGCTGTAAAAAAAAGCATGTTGCATATACTCTGTAACTCGGTAAAACCAGCTGTCAAAGATTTCACCAAAGAAAGACATAAACATTTGCCCGAGCTAAATGAAGTCCATCTGGTGTGCAATTATTTGTTACAGTGAAATTGGTGTTTCCAGGTCAAAATCATCACATTTTTCATATAACTATTAAAATTTCATATTTTCAGCTCCATTCTATCACAAACTAGGCTAAGAAAGGCATGATGACTTCCTTTGTGTGCTGTTACCGGGTTAGGTTTTGGCTAATACAACTTTGCTTTTTTTGTTTTCTATTGCATGTCAAAAAACAAAAGGTATGGTTATTTTGAATTGAGGCGGGGAGCTTGCTGGAGAGTTTTCCATAGTATTCAACCATGGAAACCATATGAGCGTGACCATTTTTGCACACATAGTTTCGAAGGTATTTTTCCGCTGTAAGCATATATGTTACTATGTGTATGTCTTGCACCAGTTCAAAATTCTACGTAATTATTTACCTATGACTTTTTCACATATTTTTGTGAAGAAAATATTTGTCACTATTTCATGAGAATAAATGAATTATACACGTACAAATTCCCATGCAAAAGAAAAAACTCATAGATGATGAAGACAAAGTTGAAACATGCATTTAACTACAATTTGTAGTTACTTGCATAAGCTCACGAAAGACAATTGAATATAAGGGAACTATCTAACAAACTAAGAGTTAAACTGAAGATGGAATAAATTTACTAAGGTTTTGTAGAAATAGTTGAATTGTCAAGGGTGTGCCATTAAACTATCCACAATGGTGAGAACCAATCTTATAACCAAATACCTTTAAGACATAGAAGTTTGACACATACTATATCATCCCCGTGCGATGCACGGGTTGATGACTATGCTATAATATGCATCGTGGTTAAAACTACAACATGGAGAGATTAAAAGCTGATGATGAGACGATTGTCGTCGCCGCGTCACGATCCTTTTTCCCTTACCCTCCGTATTTCGTTGTAAAATTCAAGCTGCAAACGCCGCCGTCAATCGAAGCCTGTGACCACACCTTGGTGCTTCCCTCCGTCAATCGAAGCCTGTGACCACACCTTGGTGCTCCCCTCGTGACGCGCTACTGATCCTCTTTCCTCGTAGACTCATTGGCATCATTAGAGTCTCAGTCCCACATGGAACTTAGCAGTAAAGTGCCCTGGAGCTCCTCGCTCAGGAAAATCCACCCTCTGCGATGCCGGTCAGGGACGAGGTCGAAGCCCCCACTACGCCCGCCATTGCAGTCCGCGCAGAAGAACGCGAACTCGCGTCTCCCGGCCGCCACACGTCGTCCTCGTGCTCCTCCCCCTTTGCTTCCTCAGGCCCTTCTCCTAGCCCCTTCTATACGAGTGGCAGGGACCTCCAACCCCGACCACCGCTGACTCTCATTATGTTAGGTAATCGGGGCGGCGGCATCTGGGAGCTCTGCTAGCTTCGGATCCGGCTTGAACTCAGCTTGGAGATTGGAGATTTTGCTTTGCAAAGAAGACAGTGCCCGGAGGAGCTCGCCTCTGCCTCGAATCGAATCTACAACTAAACATGGGGATCGGTCGGCAGAGAGCTTGATCTGGCCATCAGGTCCTTGATCTAGTCGCTGGAGTGCTCGATCTGGCGTTCCGGTCACCGGGAAAAAAACAAAAACTGTTCGTTCGCTCGCTCGCCCCCCCCGATGGGCGACGGGCGAACCCTAGCCGCCGCCAACTCCCAGTCCTCCTCCCCTTCCTCTCCCCGGCCGTCGCCGCCAGCGTGGGCCACCGGGCGTTGCCCGCGCGGTGCCGGCGGCGGCGGGGTTGACTCTACCCGCGGCGCGGCGGGGGCGCGGGGGCTCCTTGGCGGCTGATACGTCTCCGACGTATCGATAATTTCTTATGTTCCATGCCACATTATTGATGTTATCTACATGTTTTATGCACACTTTATGTCATATTCGTGTATTTTCTGGAACTAACCTATTAACAAGATGCCGAAGTGCCGTCTCTGTTTCTGCTGTTTTTGGTTTCAGAAATCCTAGTAACGAAATATTCTCGGAATCGGACGAAATCAACGCCAAAGATCTTAGAATCCCCGGAAGCATCCAGAACACACCAGAGAGGTCAGAGGGGGGCCACAGGCCCACCAAACCACACCCTGGCGCGGCCTAGGGGGGGCCCGCACCCCCCTATGGTGTGGCCACCCCAGAAGCCCTCCTGCGCCGCCTCTTCGCCTATATAAAGCCTCCGTCGCGAAAACCCTGATGGGATCGACGAAACCCACAGAAACCTTCCAGAGCCGCCGCCATCGCGAGGCCAAGATCTGGGGGACAGGAGTCTCTGTTCCGGCACGCTGCCGGGACGGGGAAGTGCCCCCGGAAGGCTTCTCCATCGACACCGCTGCCATCTTCACCGCCATCTTCATCACCGCTGCTGCTCCCATGAGGAGGGAGTAGTTCTCCATCGAGGCTCGGGGCTGTACCGGTAACTATGTGGTTCATCTCTCTCCTATGTGCTTCAATACAATAATCTCATGAGCTGCTTTACATGATTGAGATTCATATGATGATGCTTGTAATCTAGATGTCATTATGCTAGTCAAGTGAGTTTTACTTATGTGATCTCCGGAGACTCCTTGTCCCACGTGTGTAAAGGTGACAGTGTGTGCACCGTGTGGGTCTCTTAGGCTATATTTCACAGAATACTTATTCACTAATGAATGGCATAGTGAGGTGCTTATTTATATCTCTTTATGATTGCAATGTATTTGTATCACAATTTATCTATGTGCTACTCTAGCAATGTTATTAAAGTAGTCTATTCCTCCTGCACGATGTAATGGTGACAGTGTGTGCATCCGTGTTAGTACTTGGTTTATGCTATGATCATGATCTCTTGTAGATTGCGAAGTTAACTATTGCTATGATAGTATTGATGTGATCTATTCCTCCTACATATGCATGAAGGTGACAGTGTGCATGCTATGTTAGTACTTGGTTTAGTCTTTTGATCTATCTTACACTATAAGGTTACTAAAATATGAACATTAATTGTGGAGCTTGTTAACTCCGGCATTGAGGGTTCGTGTAATCCTACGCAATGTGTTCATCATCCAACAAGAGTGTAGAGTATGCATTTATCTATTCTGTTATGTGATCAATGTTGAGAGTGTCCACTAGTGAAAGTCTAATCCCTAGGCCTTGTTCCTAAATACTGCTGTGTTACTACTGCTTGTTTCTTTGTTTCACCGTGTTACTATCTTTGCAATACTACCACCATCAACTACACGCCAGCAAGCTATTTTTACGGCACCGTTGCTACTGCTCATACTTATTTATACCACCTGTATTTCACTATCTCTTCGCCGAACTAGTGCACCTATTAGGTGTGTTGGGGACACAAGAGACTTCTTGCTTTGTGGTTGCAGGGTTGCATGAGAGGGATATCTTTGACCTCTTCCTCCCTGAGTTCGATAAACCTTGGGTGATCCACTTAAGGGAAAACTTGCTGCTGTTCTACAAACCTCTGCTCTTGGAGGCCCAACACTGTCTACAGGAAAGGAGGGGGAACGTAGACATCAGCGGCGCGGTGCTGCTCGGCTGGCGGCGGTCCGGCGCGGCGGCGTGAGACCCGCGCGCTGGGTGGGAGGAGGGACGGCAGCGCTCCTGCTTGGCGGCGGAGTTGCGAAGGCGGGCGGCGCGGGCGATTCCTGCTCGGCCCAGATCTGGCCCAGGCGGGCCCTAGATGGGCTCGGCGGGCTGCCTGCGTCTACGGCGCGCCGGCGGTGCTCCCTGGCGGCGGAGATGCTGTGGTGGCGGTGGATGGGTGGTGGCGGCGCTGCGGCCGGCCTGCTGCAGCTTGGCAGCAGGGCTTTACGGGCCAGTTTGGGCCCGCCCGGGCCAGTTCGGGCCTGGTGTGCCCTCGTTGCCATGTCCGGCCGGCGACCGTGAAAGCGGTGGAGGTAGTTCCCTCCCGCCCGGTTGTGGTACTGTTACCCCCGTCCCTGCTGCTTGTCGCCTCTTCCTCTAGGCCCTGTCGCGGTGACCACAGTGCGACAGCGAGGGTGACTACAAGACCGTGGTGGCGTGTGCTGGTTGGTGGCTTGTTTGGTGGAGCACGTCGAGGCGTTCAGGGTGGTGGGTTTGGTGGTCAGGAGAAATCCGTGTCGGCATGCCCGACTCCGGCGCGGCGACGCCTGCGGGTGCCGCCTTCCTTCCTGAAGGGCATCGGATGTATCCCTCCCCAATCCCTTCCGCGTACCGGGGGAAACCTGTGGTGACCCTGCATACCACTGCATGTTGTAGTATGCCAGTCGTTGATATAACATTCACGAAGTACCAATCCGCAAATATTACATCCCTCAGAGTAGTACAACAGAACATAGCAGGTCCATAACTCATTCATTTATTATTACAAGCAACATGTACATATCATCTCGGAGTTCCTCTTGGGTCCTAAGAGGAATACTCCTGGGTTCGAGGTGAACCCGACTCAACTTACAATATAAGAGTCTTACTAGGTTATACATTTATTCTCAACGAGCAGTGGAGTACTAAGAGTTCGTACTGCTCGGATACTACTACTACTAGGTAGGTCTATGCTTGCTCTCCTCCGGAACCCTCCCCGGTTCCGTAGACGATGAGGTAGTCAACTCCTTCTATACCTCCGGAGAGGTCTGGTTCTTCTGCCAGCTCTGACCGAAATCTTTGGGGATGATTCTGTATTACAATTTGGTGGAGGAACTTTAGGACATCCTTGGGGAACCGCACCTGGTGCAGCAGCTAATCGAGTGGCTTTAGAAGCCTGTGTACAAGCTCGTAACGAAGGGCGTGATCTTGCTCGTGAAGGTAATGAAATTATCCGAGCAGCTTGCAAATGGAGTCCTGAACTAGCCGCGGCTTGTGAAGTATGGAAGGCGATCAAATTCGAGTTCGAGCCGGTAGAAGCCTCCCGCGTTCTTCAGAACGACGACTGATGTCTACGTTCCCCCTCCTTTCCTGTAGACAGTGTTGGGCCTCCAAGAGCAGAGGTTTGTAGAACAGCAGCAAGTTTTCCCTTAAGTGGATCACCCAAGGTTTATAGAACTCAGGGAGGAAGAGGTCAAAGATATCCCTCTCATGCAACCCTGCAACCACAAAGCAAGAAGTCTCTTGTGTCCCCAACACACCAAATAGGTGCACTAGTTCGGCGAAGAGATAGTGAAATACAGGTGGTATGAATATATATGAGCAGTAGCAACGGTGCCAGAAAATAGCTTGCTGGCGTGTAGTTGATGGTGGTAGTATTGCAGCAGTAGTAACGCAAGAAAACGATGAAACAAGCGTAGTAACGCAGCAGTATTTAGGAACAAGGCCTAGGGATTACACTTTCACTAGTGGACACTCTCAACATTGATCACATAACAGAATAGATAAATGCATACTCTACACTTTTGTTGGATGATGAACACATTGCGTAGGATTACACGAACCCTCAATGCCGGAGTTAACAAGCTCCACAATAATGCTCATATTTAAGTAACCTTATAGTGTAAGATAGATCAACAGACTAAACCAAGTACTAACATAGCATGCACACTGTCACCTTCATGCATATGTAGGAGGAATAGATCACATCAATATTATCATAGCAATAGTTAACTTCGCAATCTACAAGAGATCATGATCATAGCATAAACCAAGTACTAACACGGTGCACACACTGTCACCTTTACACACGTGCAGGAGGAATAGAACTACTTTAATAACTTTGCTAGAGTAGCACATAGATAGTAGTGATACAAAACTCATATGAATCTCAATCATGTAAAGCAGCTCATGAGATCATTGTATTGAGGTACATGGGAGAGAGATGAACCACATAGCTACAGCGGAGCCCTCAGCCTCGGGGGTGGATTACTCCCTCCTCATCATGGAAGCAGCGATGGCGGTGAAGATGGCGGTGAAGACGGCGGTGGAGATGGCTCCGGGGCAATTCCCCGTCCGGCAGAGTGCCGGAACAGAGTTCTGTCCCCTGAATTGGAGTTTCGCGATGGCGGCGGCGCCACTGGAGTCTTTCTGGAGTTTCGTCAATTGGTACTGCGTTTTTAGATCGAAAAGGGCTTTTATAGGCGAAGAGGCGGCGCGAGGGGCACACAGGGCGCCACACCCTAGGCCGGCGCGGCCTAGGCCTGGCCCGCGCCGCCATGTGGTGTGGTGGCCCCCTGGCCCCTCTCCGACTCTTCTTCGGTGTTACGGACGCTTCCGGGAAAAATAGGAGGTTTGGCGTTGATTTCGTCCACGTCCGAGAATATTGCCCGAACAACCTGTCTGGAACCAAAAACAGCAGAAAACAGGAACTGGCACTGTGGCATCTTGTTAATAGGTTAGTTCCGGAAAATGCATGAAAATGATATAAAGTGTGAACAAAACATGTTGGTATTGTCATAAAACAAGCATGGAACATCGGAAATTATAGATACGTTGGAGACGTATCAGCATCCCCAAGCTTAGTTCCTACTCGTCCTCGAGTAGGTAAACGATAAAAGATAATTTCTGAGGTGACATGCTACCAACATAATCTTAATCATACCATTGTAAAGCATATGAGATGAATGCAGCGATTCGAAACAATGTAAATGCAATGAGTAAACAAGTGAATCATATAGCAAAGACTTTTCATGAATAGTACTTTCGAGACAAGCATCAATAAGTCTTGCATAATAGTTACTCATAAAGCAATAAATTCATAGTAGAGACATTGAAGCAACACAATGGAAGATTAAGTTTCAGCGGTTGCTTTCAACTTGTAACATGTATATCTCATGGATAGTTGTCAATGCAAAGCAATATAACAAATGCAATAAGCAAGTATATAAGAATCAATGCACAGTTCACACAAATGTTTGCTTCTTGAGGTGGAGAAAGATAGGTGAACTGACTCAACAATAAAAGTAAAAGAATGGTCCTTCAAAGAGGAAAGCATCGATTGCTATATTTGTGCTAGAGCTTTTATTTTGAAAACATGAAACAATTTTGTCAACGGTAGTAATAAAGCATATGTATCATGTAAATTATATCTTACAAGTTGCAAGCCTCATGCATAGTATACTAATAGTGCCCGCACCTTGTCCTAATTAGCTTGGACTACCGGATCATCACAATGCACATGTTTTAACCAAGTGTCACAAAGGGGTACCTCTATGCCGCTTTGTACAAAGGTCTAAGGAGAAAGCTCGCATTGGATTTCTCGCTATTGATTATTCTCAACTTAGACATCCATACCGGGACAACATAGACAACAGATAATGGACTCCTCTTTTATGCATAAGCATGTAACAACAATTAATAATTCTTCTCATATGAGATTGAGGATATTTGTCCAAAACTGAAACTTCCACCATGGATCATGGCTTTAGTTAGCGGCCCAATGTTCTTCTCTAACAATATGCATGCTTAACCATAAGGTGGTAGATCGCTCTTACTTCAGACAAGACGAACATGCATAGCAACTCACATGAAATTCAACAAAGAGTAGTTGATGGCGTCCCCAGTGAACATGGTTATCGCACAACAAGCAACTTAATAAGAGATAAAGTGCATAAGTACATATTCAATACCACAATAGTTTTTAAGCTATTTGTCCCATGAGCTATATATTGCAAAGGCGAATGATGGAATTTTAAAGGTAGCACTCAAGCAATTTACTTTGGAATGGCGGAAAATACCATGTAGTAGGTAGGTATGGTGGACACAAATGGCATAGTGTTGTTTGGCTCAAGGATTTGGATGCATGAGAAGTATTCCCTCTCGATACAAGGTTTAGGCTAGCAAGGTTGTTTGAAGCAAACACAAGCACGAACTAGTACAGCAAAACTCACATAAAAGACATATTACAAGCATTATAAAACTATACATCGTCTTCCTTGTTGTTCAAACATCTTACTAGAAAATATCTAGACTCTAGAGAAACCACTCATGCAAACCCAAATTTTAACAAGCTCTATGTATTTCTTCACTAATGGGTGCAAGGTATATGATGCAAGAGCTTAAACAAGAGCACAACAATTGCCAAGTATCACATTATTCAAGACATCACACCAATTTCTACATGTAGCATTTTCCAATTCCAACCATATAATAATTTAACGAAGCAGTTTCAACCTTCGCCATGAATATTATGAGCTAAGAACACATGTGTTCATACGAACCAGCGGAGCGTGTCTCTCTCCCACACAAGCATTTATTCAAACACAAACAAAAACAAAAGCATACAGACGCTCCAAGTAAAGCACATAAGATGTGACCGAATAAAAATATAGTTTCAAGAGAAGGAACACTGATAATTTGTCGATGAAGAAGGGGATGCCTTGGGCATCCCCAAGCTTAGACGCTTGAGACTTCTTGCAATCTGCAGCGATGAACCACCGGGGCCTCCCCAAGCTTAGAGCTTACACACTTTGTGATCATCGTATCTCAGCCTCCTGTCTCGACCCTTGCAAACTTCCTCCACACCAAACTCAAACAACTCATTAGAGGGTTAGTGCACAATAAAAATTAACATATTCAGAGGTGACACAATCATTCTTAACACTTCTGGACATTGCATAATGCTACTGGACATTAGTGGATCTAAGAAATTCATCCAACATAGCAAAAGAGGCAATGCGAAATAAAAGGCAGAATCTGTCAAAACAGAACAGTTCGTATTGACGAATTTTAAAATGGCACCAGACTTGCTCAAATGAAAATGCTCAAATTGAATGAAAGTTGCGTACATATCTGAGGATCATGCACGTAAATTGGCTTAATTTTCTGAGCTACCTACAGGGAGGTGGACCCAGATTCGTGACAGCAAAGAAATCTGGAACTGTGCAGTAATCCAAATCTAGTACTTACTTTTCTATCAACGGCTTAACTTGGCACAACAAAACACAAAACTAAGATAAGGAGAGGTTGCTACAGTAGTAAACAACTTCCAAGACACAAATATAAAACAAAGTACTGTAGCAAAATAACACATGGGTTATCTCCCAAGAAGTTCTTTCTTTATAGCCATTAAGATGGGCTCAGCAGTTTTAATAATCCATTCGGGAAATAGTATTTGAAGCAAAAGAGAGCTTCAAGAGGCAAATTCAAAACAAATTTAAGTCTAACATGCTTCCTATGAAGAGGAATCTTGTACACAAATGAATTCATGAAGAACAAAGTGACAAGCATAAGAGGATAAAACACGAGTAACTTCAAGATTCTCAACATAAAGAGGGGAAACTTAATATTATTAAGATGCATATAACCATATTTCCCTCTCTCATAATAACTTTCAGTAGCATCATTGATGAAATCCACAATATACCCATCACTTAAAACATTCTTATCATGGTTCATATGCATAGAAGTATCATTAATTTTGGCATAAGAAGAGTTATTCTCATTATTAGTAATTGGAGCAAGATTATTATCAAGAATTTGAACATGGTAAACAAGTTGCATATTAAAAGAATTGTTTTTGGTAATCCAATCATGACTATGACAAGTTTCATAAGGATAATTATAACCTATATCATAGCATTCTTTATAATAATCATCAAAGATCGGAGGCACAGTGTCATCATAAGAAATAGAATAGTTATCTTTCACAGTCGGTTTATCTATAACCATACCATCATTGTTATTAGAAGGAGATGTATCAAACACATAATGATCAGTAGCAAAAGGATTTTCAAACACCTCTTCCCCAAGCTTACAGCTTTCTATATTATTATGGGAGGAAGCATGGATAGCACTGACACTATGGCAATTATTATCATCATTTTCAGAATTAGTTTCCCAGAGATTTGCAATATCAAAAGTAGTGTGTTCATTCAAATCATGATTGCTAATGTATGTAAAGGTCATAGGAAGATCATCGTATTCAGATTCAGTATCACAATAATCATTAGGAGCAACATACTTACGGTTACCTAGCGTTATCTCATTCACGCGGGGATACGCCGTTACCTCTTTCTTTTTATTCTCCTTCTTCTTCTTCTTCTTCGTTCCCTTCTTCTTCTTCTTCTCTTCCTTCTCCTCGTTCCCTTCTTTAGGAGGAAGAGGCTTGAAGGGTGGCTCGTCCGCATAACCTGATTTACTTTCAGAAACAATAGAAGAAACTTGGGAGGATCCCTCCTTTTCATTAATTAGTTGAAAACACACAGCGGTCCTATCATATTTTGGCAAGGTGTCATCTTCTAAAATATTTTGTATGTAAGTATTTGTATGGCTATTATCAATGCAATAAGAAAAACACCCATGCAGGACATCATCAATATCAAGATCACTCATATGTAACAAAGAGATTTTTCTCGACAGTTCTTCACACCCCAAAAATAAAGTAAGTTCATCATGCTGATTAGGAGTAATTTCATCATCACAATACAAATTTGCAGCACTCATTGGGTTCAAATTATCATTGGAGGAGCATTGAAAATTAAAATGACCCACTTCATGGCAAACTTCACAAATAAAAGGATAGAGGGCACAAACTTTTTTACCAAGATCATCTAGAGCCCTAAACCACTTTCTAGTTTTTTCATTAATATGATGGATGCAATATTCATCTTTGACTTGATTAATTCCGCAAGGCCTATGCATTCCACAAAAATTAACATGCTTGTAAGAAATAGCATTTTTAGGAGTTTGAGCATGCTTATTGCAATAATTAACAACAATTTCATTCTTCATGCAAGCCTCTTTAAAAGGTTCATGATACTTATCAAAATTATTTTTAGGCAATTCAAAATGAGAAGCAAAGGCTTTATAAAGATTTGCAGCAACTTGAGAGTCAAGACCATAAGTAGCACTCATATTTCGAAATTTATCGGTATCCATAAAAGCTTCAATGCATTCATAATCATAATTTATACTGACTCTTTACCTTAGTCGTTCACCCACCCTTCAGCGTGGTCCTCAATCCGATCAAGAAGATCCCACCTAGCTTCAACCTCTTTGCTTGTGAAAGATCCTTCCGAACACGCGTCCAGATAGTCCTTGTGTTGTCCTGAAAGCCTCGCATAAAAATTATTAACAATAACATTACGGGAGCTCATGAATGGGACATTTGAGCATTAGTGACTTCAATCTCCCCCACGCTTGAGAAATACTCTCTCCATCACGAGGATAAAAGTTATAAATATAATTCCTATCAATATGCACTTCATGAGGAGGATAAAATTTAGAATAAAAGAGAGATGCAATTTCCTCCCAACCAAGAGAATGTCTATTCTCCAACAATTTATACCAATGCGCCGCTTTACCGTACAATAAACAGAATATCTTCTTCCTCACTTCATCCATAGAGATACCTGCACACTTGAATAACCCGCATAATTCGTGCAAAAACAAGAATGATCTCTAGGATGGACAGTTCCATCCCCTTTATAGTGATTGTCCATAACACATTCGATAATTTTCATAGGTATTTTATACGGAATACTTTCAGCAGGTGGATTTAAAATATCAGAAACATCATTAGAGTTATCGCATATGGGAGATAAAGCATTATCAGAGCAAAATATTTCTTCCAAAGCTGAGGAGCAAAAAAGATTATTCTTATATAAACTAGCTTCCCCAAGCTTAGACTTATCCATAGTATTAGCAGTAATTGCATTCATACTAATAACATCGCTACTAGCATGCAAATAAGGTTCCATAGGTTTTTTAATTTTCGCATCAAACAATTCTAAATCAGGAAAAAGATTAAAAAGCTCACCAATTTTTTTGTTGTTTTCCATTATGCCTAACTAGTGTAAACAAGAAACAAAAAGATGCAATTGCAGGATCTAAAGGAAATAGCTTCGAGCACAAACACAATGGCGCCGGAAAAGTACTTTACACAGGAACCGGAGTATGAGTGCCTTTTACCTTTCCTCCCCGGCAACGGCGCCGGAAAAGTGCTTGATGTCTACGTTCCCCCTCCTTTCCTGTAGACAGTGTTGGGCCTCCAAGAGCAGAGGTTTGTAGAACAGCAGCAAGTTTTCCCTTAAGTGGATCACCCAAGGTTTATCGAACTCAGGGAGGAAGAGGTCAAAGATATCCCTCTCATGCAACCCTGCAACCACAAAGCAAGAAGTCTCTTGTGTCCCCAACACACCAAATAGGTGCACTAGTTCGGCGAAGAGATAGTGAAATACAGGTGGTATGAATATATATGAGCAGTAGCAACGGTGCCAGAAAATAGCTTGCTGGCGTGTAGTTGATGGTGGTAGTATTGCAGCAGTAGTAACGCAGTAAAACAGTAAACAAGCAGTAGTAACGCAGCAGTATTTAGGAACAAGGCCTAGGGATTACACTTTCACTAGTGGACACTCTCAACATTGATCACATAACAGAATAGATAAATGCATACTCTACACTTTTGTTGGATGATGAACACATTGCGTAGGATTACACGAACCCTCAATGCCGGAGTTAACAAGCTCCACAATAATGCTCATATTTAAGTAACCTTATAGTGTAAGATAGATCAACAGACTAAACCAAGTACTAACATAGCATGCACACTGTCACCTTCATGCATATGTAGGAGGAATAGATCACATCAATATTATCATAGCAATAGTTAACTTCGCAATCTACAAGAGATCATGATCATAGCATAAACCAAGTACTAACACGGTGCACACACTGTCACCTTTACACACGTGCAGGAGGAATAGAACTACTTTAATAACTTTGCTAGAGTAGCACATAGATAGTAGTGATACAAAACTCATATGAATCTCAATCATGTAAAGCAGCTCATGAGATCATTGTATTGAGGTACATGGGAGAGAGATGAACCACATAGCTACAGCGGAGCCCTCAGCCTCGGGGGTGGATTACTCCCTCCTCATCATGGAAGCAGCGATGGCGGTGAAGATGGCGGTGAAGACGGCGGTGGAGATGGCTCCGGGGGCAATTCCCCATCCGGCAGGGTGCCGGAACAGAGAGTTCTGTCCCCTGAATTGGAGTTTCGCGATGGCGGCGGCGCCCCTGGAGTCTTTCTGGAGTTTCGTCAATTGGTACTGCGTTTTTAGATCGAAAGGGCTTTTATAGGCGAAGAGGCGGCGCAGGGGGGCACCTGGGGGCGCCACACCCTAGGCCGGCGCGGCCTAGGCCTGGCCCGCGCCGCCATGTGGTGTGGTGGCCCCCTGGCCCCTCTCCGACTCTTCTTCGGTGTTCTGGACGCTTCCGGGAAAAATAGGAGGTTTGGCGTTGATTTCGTCCAATTCCGAGAATATTGCCCGAACAGCCTTTCTGGAACCAAAAACAGCGTAAAACAGAACTGCACTTTGTGGCATCTTGTTAATAGGTTAGTTCCAGAAAATGCATGAAAATGATATAAAGTGTGAACAAAACATGTTGGTATTGTCATAAAACAAGCATGGAACATCGGAAATTATAGATACGTTGGAGACGTATCAACGACCTGGTCAAACAATTTGTCGGCTATCACCCTCTCTTTGGGAGAAAGGGCGTTTCGCCAGGACTTCTTCTGGTGAGCTACCAGGACATCTTCAAAGGGAGGGAGATTCGAGCGCCGCCCAGGCACCGAGGGATCGTGCAGGTAAAACCATTTGTTGCGCCAGCCCTGGACGGATTCCTTCATCGGGTAGTAGAATTAGTCGACCTCCTTCCTGACAACAAAGCCCACGCCACCGACGATGGGGGGCCATTGCTATCGTTGTGACGCTTCACATAGAAGATCTTCCTCCAAAGACCCCAGTGGGGGTCAATGCCAAGGAAGGCCTCACAAACGGTGATGAAGATGGAGAGGTGGAGAATGGAGTTTGGGGTCAGCTGCCAGAGCTAAATCCCGTAGAAGAAAACAAGGGAGCGAAGGAACTCATGGGCAGGAAGAGAGAGACCACGGAACAAGAAGGCAATGAACATAACGGTGAAGCCCTTCGGAGGCCTTGGGCGAGAAACAGCACCTGGAAGACGAATGTCATCGTCAGATGCGGAGATGAAGCTGAGGGCTCGCAGCTTGTTCACATCGCGATTGGAAATGGCTGACAAGGTATCAACTTGTCAATGCCTATGGATTGTAGGCTAGGGTTTAGTTGGAAGTAGAGGGTAAGTAGATCTCGAAGGTTTCAGCCGGAAAGTACTCGACGAATATGAAGACTAGGGTTTGCAGACAATGATTCGATTCCCTTTTCGTCCCTCGCCTCCCCCTTTATATAGGAGGTGGAGCCGAGGGATTCGTGCTATACAAGTTACAGAGTCCGGGACGGTTTCTAACTCATCCCGCCAGATTACAAATAACACTTCCTATTACAACTCTTGACTTTCCTTGATATATCTTGGGCTCCCGAATCTTCTTATTCTTCGGGTAGTGGGCCTTGATAAACCCGGGTACTATCTTCGGCAGGCCCATTTGGGATGCCTATGTCGGTAGCCCGAGATTTTGCTTGAATCGTAGAATCGGGAAAATCTCCACCGTTTATTTTTATTCGAAAGCTTTAACTTTTTTATATTTCTTCACATAAGATTCTATATTGTACAGGGGATAATGGTAGTTGGGGCTAGTTCATCGACGGATCAGGTACTAGTTAAGCTTGCTCTAGTGGCAATCCGCAAAAACCTACTTCAAAATCACGTCCCTGGACATGATCTCGGGATACTGGTGTAAACTTCGACGGGTGCCGCTTAAGGTCTTACCATTACGTCGAGTCCCAGTCAAATTTATCGGGTACCTAACGCGTCCGTTAGGATTTTCTTCGTATCTGTTGATACGGATAAAAATATGACGCAGATCTTCGGCGATGCCACGCCCGAGAACGGATGCAGGGTCTTACCTTCGCAAATTTGCGGCATTCAGAAATTGATCGCAACTTCGGCGTTCTGAGAATATATTGTCGAGTGCTTTTCCGGCTGTTGGAATGGCACATTTTATCGAGTCAAATATGACTTATACTGCTCTCCCGATGGGAGTATATGTAGAGTTAACTACAACTCGAAATATACTCTCTTGCTTTTCTATTTTTCCTTTGTTAATTTCATCGGGCACGCGAACAGCGTTCCCGATGGGAGTAGCCCCCGAGGCTACAGCCAAGAACTTGTGCTTGGTTGTAGGCTCAACATTTTAGTCCACCTTGTCGCTATATTGCCATTATTTCTCAATATGATCTTTTTCTTCTTCTTCTTCTTCTTTTTTTTTACCCCTCGGGTGCGCGAACAGCGCTCCCGATGGGAGTAGCCCCCGAGGCTACAGCCAAGAACTTGTACTTGGTTGTAGGCTCCGCAATTTCTATATTGTCATAGTCGAATTTTTACTTTTTGTCGAAGTAGCCCCCGAGCATTTGGGGAAAAACTTGTTTTTGATCAAAGGCTCCCGAAGTATTGAATAATTCTTCCTGTCGCCAATCTTCTTTAACTTTTCTTATCGACATGCTTCCCTTAACCAAATTTACTTCATCCCTCTCGAATAGTCGTGATCTTTCTGCCCTGTGGGTCCATTGCTTCCACCACGTTAACACGTCGTGCAAGTGGGGGACACACGTCCTCCGCTTTTTCTGGCGCACGTACAGTAACGCCTATCTCAGTAAAAATACCTTTTTACCCTTGTATCTAGAAGATCTATTCTCACCACACGATTTCTTCATCCAACGGCACACTGCTTCACCCGATTCTTATATAAACCTTTCTTCAACCTCCGTTCATCCCCTCGCTTGCGCCGCTCACCTGTTCCTCTTCGCAAAACTTCTCCTGCGCGCAATCTCTCTCTGATTTTCCGCACTCACACACATTGCTCTGTCATTGCCATTGATGCCACCGCGCGCGCGTCTGACTCGCCACAGCACTCCGGAATCCAAGATGGCCGCCGAGGATCTTGAATGGGAGAGATCCAAAATCTCCAACCAAGACACCAACATGCTGAAGAGGCTTGGCCTCATGAAGAAGGAGGACGCCATCCGCTTCCCTAGCGAAGAAAGCTACCCCAAGCCTCCAATGGAGTATCGGGTTAGTTTTGTTGATCATCTCATCCGCGGCCTCTCGACCCCAATCCACGATTTCCTCCGCGGTCTTCTTATTGTTTATGGGATTCAATTGCACCAATTGACTCCCAATTCCATCCTTCACATTTCTATTTTCATCACACTTTGCGAATGCTTCCTCGGAATCCCTCCCAATTGGGCTCTGTGGAAACGCATCTTCTGCCTCCGCCGCAATGGCTCCCACAACGTCACTTATAACATAGGTGGCGTTGTTATCTGTGTTCGCACTGATGTCGACTATTTCGACATCAAATTTCCTGATTCTGTCCAAGGATGGCGCAAAAAGTGGCTCTACATTCACGAAGAAAGCGCCAACTCCGTTGAGCACAACATAGTTCCTTTCGACGGAAGTGCCAAAATTCAGCGCCGCCGCTCCTGGGATGCCGAAGCTTCCGAGGAAGAGAAAAAGGCGACAGAGGCGCTCATGTCTCGTATTCGCCGACTTCAAAATACTCGAGGCAAAGAGCTTTCTGGTGTTCAAATCACTGCCTATTTCCTTAGGATTAGAGTGCAGCCTCTCCAGGCTCGCAAAAATCCCCTTTGGACATATTCTGGTAAAAATGACGCCAACAGAATCTCCGGTGATCTTTCCACCAAGGACTTGGAGAAGTTGATTCGAAGACTTTCTCGTCTGGGTAAAGACCCAATTCCTTCCTCTTGTCGCGTGGAACCGTACAGCGCCGCCAATCCACTCCCCGAGGTATTTTGTCTTGCCGAGTTTTTACCTTATTTTGCACTTTCTCTGCACCTCATTATATTGTCATCTCTTTTAATTTTCCTTCTGGTCACTATTTTTTACAGAGCCATCCTACCATGACTTCCCTTCCTCCTCTTCCGGAGGGTGGAGAAGTCGAAGAACAGGCCATCGTTGCCGAAGATACTCAAGGTTCTGCTATTCGTGAAAGTGAAGTCGCGGGTTCTCACAAATCTGCGGCTTCTCATGAAAAAGAAGTTGAGTCTGAAGCCAGTGAATCGACGCAATCCCTTCCTCCTTTGTTTCTCCCAAGAACAAAAGGAAAAGGACTGATGTTGAAGATTACGGCACCTCTAAGGCTGAAGAAGTTGTTCCTTCTCATCCGAAGGCAACTTACGATCTTTATGCTGAATCCCTCATCAGCTCGTAAGTCGTCTTTATTTCTCTCTATTTTTGTACTCGAAATATTTAGCTTGTCTTGCTTTTTATGCTGCCGATTTTTTGATTATTAGCGATGACGAGGAAGAAGTTCCAACTACTGACGTGGCTCCTCGGACAAGCACGTCACGTACTGTACTTGCCTCAGACACGCTAGTTGAAGGAGAAGAAACCTCGCCTCCTCAACAAAACGTCGTCACCACTACTCCGCCATCAAGCCCCCTTGCTCCTTCACCAAAAAGGGCAAGGGTTGAAAAGATTATTGAACCTGCCCCTCAGTTGGGCAGTTCGTCGACTCTGCTCCTAGATGATGTAAGCTTGTCGACATCTATATTTTCCTTATTTTGTTTTTTCACACCTTTTCTCTTTTTCATGCCGATGTTTTTCTTTCTGTGTTCACGTTGAACAGCCTATGATCAAGGATCTTCTCCGCATCGGTTCCCAATTTGTTGGGTACCGTGAATATGCTAATAGAGCCGAAGGTAACGACTTTTGTACTTGCTGTTTTTCCTTGATTTTTTACTCTTGGTGCTTGTCGCGATTTTTGATCTTTCTCCTCTCTTTTTTCATATCTCGACAGAGAAACTTGCAGAGGCTAACGAACGCGCCGACGCACTTTCTCGAAAACTTGAGCAAAGTGAGGCGGCTCGCAAGAAAGCGGACCTCGCTGCTAGCAAAGCCAAGACCGAAGCTGATGAAGCCAAGGCGAAAGGCTGCTGGTGTCGAGGAAGCTGAGAAAAAGCTTAAGGATGCTACAGCTGCTTTAGATGAGCACAAAGCTGCGCAAGCTTCTCGTGAAGAAGGAATCCTCAAGCGCCTGAAGACTCAGAGTCGCCGTACTTTCGGTAATTTTACTGCTCCCTTCTATTTTTAGGAGAATCTTTGTTTCTTGTCTTTTCACTAATACTTTGTTTCCTTGACAGTCCAAACAAACCAGGATTTTGACCTGACGAATCCTGTCGATGATCCGGTCCTTGACGCACTTTCCTATATGGAGCTTCATGGGTCCGAGATTCGTGAAGGTGTATCGAATGCTAATGCAGTATTGTCGGCATTGTTCCCCTACTTCTTCCCGAAGAAGGAGGAGCTGCGACTTTCCTCAACCTTGCCAAGATGTTCAATACACCGGAAGACCTTGGACTGAAGATGCGCCAAGAGAATATGAAGGTTGCCGTTGAAAACACTTGTCGCCTTGGTTTCTTTGACGATTCGACAGGACTATCGACGGATGAAAGTTGGCGACACCGAGCAAATAGAACAATCAAGGTGGAAGTCGCTGATCAAGGCGGCCAAGCCCAACACGAAGAAGATCTTGGCCTATCTCGGGATTAAGCCAGCGTCGACTCCCTAGCTCGTCAAGGCCGGAGGTCTAGTTGCATGCCTCTGTTTTTCTTTGTTTCTTTTGCTTTTGTCGCCAAAGTAGTCGTTTAGCGACACGTATTTCCTTAGCTCCACTGTAATGCCCTTGTAATTATTCCAAGAGATTAATGAAAAATTCTATCTTTGCTTGTCGTTTGATTTTATCCTGTTTATATTTCAGTTGATATTTGATAACTATACTCCAACTTCCGCTCCTTCCAATGTGTCGCCTTCTTCTTCTCACGCGAGGAGAACTTTTGCGATCTTTTTGTCGACGATACCTTGTCGCAAGAAGCTGGACGAACTTCGACGGCGGCTTCGGTATGCAAAGAAGCAAACACTTGTGATGATGGAACAATCTCGCAAGTCATCGAAGCCGAAAAAGTTGCTCTCCGGCAAGCTCGCGAGGCCGTGGCTGCCAAGGAGTTTCTTGCTTCCGAGGCTAAAAAGGCGACTACTCGAGAAAATTTCATGCTCGAATTAATGAATGAAGCCGGTGCGGATATGTCGGGTATGCCTGTTTCATCCTACGATATCTTTCATCTTCATGCTATTGTCTCTTAAAGGTTTCCACTTCTTTGTTACGATAGGTGCCTTTCTTGATGCTTCTTTGCCGAAGAAGAGAGAGTAAGTGCTAGGACAAACCTCCTTGTTAATCTTTCCCTGGATCATGGTTCTTTGTTTTGGGCTACCCGGAGAGGACCCGCCAAATTGTCGGATTTCAAGATCGCACCTCTCAAACTCGCGATTTCCTTGACTTGTACCAAGACCTTGTCCATGGTTTACAACTCCATGTTTCCTCGGAACGTCCAACCAAAAACTCTTCTGAATTGATGGAAAGGTTTAAGGATGCTTGCAGTATCCATGATTTTGTCGAGCTCAACTAGTAGGCGGCGCCGGTTGCTCTTATCATGCTCCGGATCTGCCACTCGAAACTTGACCTTACCCAGGTTGTCGAGAAGGTTTACCAAAAGGTAAAACGTCGGAGAGTTGGTGTTGACAGGATTAACACGAAGGTTACGCCCATAGCCGAAGAAATGATTGAGGACCTGCTTCGGATGGATGCCGACTTTTTGCCGATGGCCATTATGCCGATTTTCTTGGTGCTGCTCTGAGGAAAACAGAGTTACTCTTGATGACATCTTGAATCAAGACTAGTTATTTTCTTCTTGTAGATATTTCTTCTTTGTAATCCATGACTATATTGTAAAGCAATCATTATATTTCTCTGTTTGTCTAGCCCCAGAGTGTTTCGGTGACTCTTTATTATATTTGTATATTTGCGAGGTTTTAAACCAAGGCATATATATACTTAAGGTGAATATGAGCCCCGAGCTTTTTAGAGTACTATTTTGTATTTTTATTGACTCACGAGGTATTTGAATACCAAGGCAAGGTTTTTCTTTTGTCGATGAACTATATTGAAATTCGTCGGAGCAAAGATTTTGGTCATGTCGATAAAGAAGAAAAGTTATATTGTCACTATCTTTATTATATTGCAGCACCGCGAGCCCGCCTCATTAAAAACCTTCTCCGGCCCCACTCGGTGCCCGAAAAAGGAAAAGAGTGCGTCTGAAAACTCGCGGGCGTTTCGGTACATTGAAGTTTTACAAGGACTATATTTCGACTCTAGGCGTAGAACCGCCTAAGTTGCGCCACGTTCCGGGGTTTGGCTCCTCCACCTGTCTTCTTGTCCTTTATCCTATATGCTCCTCCTCCGATTACTTCCGTGACGATGTAAGGGCCAAGCCATGGTGACTCGAGTTTTTCATGACTTTTGCGTGAGCCGAAGAACTAGGTCGCCCACCTGAAAAGATCTTGGCCGCATAACGTCGACTGTGGTAATTCTTCAAGTCCTGTTGATATTTGGTTACCCGAGATAATACTTCATCTCGAGCTTCATCAAGTGCGTCGACGTCGTCCTCTAGCGCTCTTCTCGATGTTTCTTCATCATATTCAGCGACACGTGGAGAGTTGTGCTCTATCTCGATTGGTAGTACTTTGCTCCATGAACCGAGAAAAACGGAGTTTCTGCGTTCTTTGTGTTTGGTGTTGTTCGGATGCTCCACAACACGCTTGGTAGTTCTTACGGCCAGGTATGTCGAGCTTTTTCCGAGTGGTCCTAACAAGCGTTTCTTGATGCCATTGCAGATGATACCATTGGCTTTCTCGACTTGCCCATTGGTTTGAGGATGTGCAAGCGACGCAAAGTTCAGCTTGATACCCACCTCTTCGCAATAATCTTTGAATTCATGGGATGTGAAGTTACTGCCGTTGTGCAGTGACGATGCTATGGGGCACTCCAAATCTGAAGACGAGGCCTTTTACGAATTTTCTGCGGATGCTCCATCTCGGTGAATTTATCGGCTTCGCTTCTATCCATTTTGTAAACTTGTCGACAGCTACTAGCATGTACTCCTTTCCTCCTGGCCAGGATTTGTGTAACTTACCCACCATATCAAGTCCCCATTGAGCAAAGGGCCATGACAATGGTATTGGTGCTAACTCTGCTGCTTTGGAGAGTGAGGTTTTGCGGCAAACCTTTGACACGCGTGGCAAGTTCTTACTATGTCCTTGGCGTCCTCGATTGCCGTCAACCAGTAGAATCCTGCTCGAAAAACTTTGGCTGCGATAGCTCGACTACTTGCATGGTGGCCACATATTCCCTCGTGTACATCCTACAGAATTATTCTTCCTTCCTCTGGTGTGACGCACCTTTGCAAGACTCCTGAAATACTTCGCTTATACAATTCTCCCTTGACCACCGTGAAAGCTTTGGAGCGTCGAATTACTCGCCTTGCCTCAAGCTGGATCGTCGGGTATTTCTTTCCTCGGGATATATGATATGTACGGCTGCATCCACGGTATCTGTATCACCATGACCAGGTCCTGATCTTCTTCTTCGTCCTCTTGCTTTTCCTTGGTAGCCCCGAGGGTTTCTTCTCCTTCTTTTTTGATTTTGTCGACTTAGTGGATCTCTCTGTTATTTCTTCCCAGAATACACACAGCGGGACTGCAAGGCATTGCGACCCGATGTTTGCAAGAACATCGGCTTCGTCGTTGCTCAATCTGCTAATATGGTTTACTTCGCATCCATCGAACAACTTCTCGAGTTCGTTGTATACCTCCTTGTATGCCATCATGCTATCATTGAGCGCATCATATTGGTTCATAACTTGCTGTGCCACCAGTGTGAGTCGCCAAAGATTTTTAGTCGAAAGGTTGCTCCGCGATCTTTCGCCATCTTCATTCCATGTATGAGAGCCTCGTATTACGCTTCATTGTTAGATGCGTTAGGGAACGTCATCCGGAGGATGTACTTCAACCTGTCGCCTTCGGGTGATATGAGTACTACTCTGCGACTCCTTCCGATCTTTTGGACCCGTCGAAGTTCATGGTCCTAGTTATCTATAAATCTTGAGGTAGTGTTTTTTGAAACTCGATCAACTCTGCGTTGAATTCCGGAAGTATTTGCGATTTTATTGCTTTTCTTTTTCATACGTGATGTCCAGGGGAAAGTTCTATTCCCCAAAGGGAGACACGACCCGTAGCTTTCGGGTTGTTCAGTATATTTGACAAGGGAGCTTCATTGACCACTATGATCGGATGTGCCGAAAAATAGTGGCGCAATTTCGTCTTTGTCGTGAATACTCCATATGCTATCTTTTGGTACTGCGGATACCTTTGTTTAGATGGTGATAGAACTTTGTGAAGTATCTTTGGCCTCTGCACGCCGTGGAGTTTTCCTTCTTCTTCCCTTTCGACAACTAGCACCGTGCTCACCACTTGGGGTGTGGCTGCGATATATAGCAGGAGGGTTCCCTTTCTTTTGGTGCCACCAGAATTGGCGGTGTCGAAATTGTGCGCTTCAAATCCTCGAAAGCTCTGTCGGCTTCTTCGTTCCACTGAAATTTATCTCCTTGTTTTATCAAAGCGTAGAACGGCAATGCCTTTTCTCCCAGCCTAGCGACGAATCTACTCAAAGCTGCGACTCGCCCCGTTAGCTGTTGTATCTCCTTCAACTTTGTTGGCTTCCTCATTGTTACGATAGCCTGTATTTTGTCGGGATTTGCTTCAATCCCTCTTGCTGATACTAGAAACCCCAAAAGTTCTCCTGCTGGGACGCCAAAGGAACACTTCGTCGGGTTCAGTTTGAGGCAGAACTTATCAAGGTTGTCGAAGGTTTCCTTGAGATCCTCGATCAGCGTTGCCCCCTTTTTTGATGTTATGACGACATCATCAATGTATACTTGCACGTTCTTCCCAATCTGTGTCGCCAAACATACGCATCATCCTTTGATATGTTGCTCCCGCATTTTTTAGACCAAAGGGCATTGTTACGTAGCAAAACACGCCGTAAGGTGTAATAAACGCGGTCTTTACTTCATCATCTTCTTTCAATCTGATCTGGTTATAACCAGAATATGCATCCAGGAAGGAAAGACGTTCACATCCAGCCGTGGAGTCGATAATTTGATCGATCCTCGGGAGGAAAGTGATCCTTTGGACAATGTTTATTGACACACGTAAAGTCGACGCACATGCGAAGGACCTTAGTGTTTTTCTTCGGCACCCGACAGGATTTGCTACCCATGTGGCTTCTGTGAATATCTCTTTGATAAAACCAGCTTCTTGTAGTCGATTAATTTCTAGCGGCATGGCTTTGCGGTTTGGTTCAAAACGTCGCAAAGGTTGTTTGATTGGTCTCGCTAGTGGATCCAAGTTTAGGTGGTGCTCGGCAAGTTCCACAGGTACTCCTGGCATGTCGGCTGGACACCATGCGAAGATTTTCCAGTGCTCACGGAGGAACTCGACGAGCGCGCTTTCCTATGCGATATCCATGTCGTTTGCGATAGATGTCGTCTTTTTTGGGTCTGTCGGGTGAATCTGCACCTCTTTTGAATTTTTCTCGGTACTGAAAGTTGATTCTTTGTTTGGCCTTCCAACGTCTGGCAGTACGTCGTAATCAGTCATGCTTTTTGACGCCAAGTACTCAGCTTGCATCCCGAAGGTTTCTGACAACCGGTGGAAATCCTTGTCGCACTTATCGGCTAAGGCAAAGCTTCCTTTAACTGTGATTGGTCCCTTTGGTCCAGGCAACCTCCACAACAAGTATGTATAGTGTGGCACTGCCATAAATCTAGCATATGCTGGTCGTCCCAACGGAGCGTGATATTGCGACGGAAAATCCACGACTTCAAACTCGAGCCTCTCGATTCTATAATTTTCTCGGGTCCCAAACTGAACGTCGAGATTGATCTTTCCCAATGGATAACTTGGTTTCTCCGGTGTGATGCCGTGGAACCTTGTGTCTGTTGGTTTCAAGTTTGCTAAGGATATGTTCATCTTCCTCAATGTATCTGCATACATAAGGTTTAAGCTGCTGCCGCCGTCTATGAACACTCGAGAGACATCAAATCCCGCGATAAGCTGGCGAGAATAAGTCTTGACTGCCCTGGTCGAGGAACTTGCTGCGGATGATCTGCTATTGTGAAGCCGATATCTTGTCACGACCAATTAAGGTACTCAAGCTGTTGGTGGAGGCATTTTCTCTGCCATAAACACCTGTCGTGAGATTACTTTACGAGCTCTATTGGACGGCCTTCCCTTACGAATCATCAACAACTGCTCCATTGGAATTAGGATCAACATAAGGTGGTGGTGCGAGTGCTGCCGCTATTCTGAGCTGATGCCGATTGTCGTCAGCAATCGCGGGAGGAGGCGGCAAGTGAATGTCGCTTCTGGGTTATGGAGGATTTGTCTGTGCTGCCCTCGCATCAGGGTTCTCTGAATACCGCAACATGGCTTGAAAATTTCGACAATCCTTACGCAAGTGCCACTGTCTTTTTCCGTTCTTTGTCGAGGAAAAATGCATCAACACGGTCCGTTCATCATCTCTTCGGGGGACACGAAAGGTCTTGGGAACCTAGGCCAGCTATTTTTACTGTTGGTGCGTGAATCATCCCTGTTATCACCTCGCTGCTCACTTGCTTCTCTGGTAATCATCTCTGTTGCTTCCTCCTGTGTTTGTCAGAAAACATGCCGAAATTTGTCCTGGAGCGTCGTAGTTCTGGTATGTCCGAGGAAATCTTCGCCTCGGTTGATAGTTTCGACCGCGGTGCTCCTCAGCGACTGTGTCGTTTGTTGTGGACGGCGTCTTCTCCGTCTGCCCATTTATTTGCTATCTCCATCAACGCGGATCTTGTCTTTGGATTGGTCCTTCCCAAGTCTTCGACGAAATCTCCACGCGACTCTGCGACAAACGCATCTATTGCTCTCTCGTCGGATATATTTTCTGCTGAGTTTTTAATGATATTCCACCTCTGGATGTACTTCCTCATTGGCTCATCGGCTTCGTCGACACGCTCTCAACTCCTCTAACAACGCGGGTTTTTGCACGTGGATCTAAAGTTCTTGACGAACACATCCTCGAAACTTTCCCAGCTGTCGATGGATCCTGGAGCGAGTTTCTTTATCCAAGATCGTGCGGCTCCACTCAAATGCACCTGGATACTTTGCATGGCTGTTGCCCTAGTTCCTCCTGTGAGCTTCACCGTCTCCAGATAGTCGACTAGCCAATCCTCTGGATCTTGAAGGCCGTCGAACTTCTTGAAATTATCGGGTAACTTGAATCCTGAGGGGACTCGAGTTTTCCGGACTCTCCTCGTAAAGCATGGCAAGCCACACATATCTTCGTCGGTCAATTCCGGAGATTGCCGATGATCCCTTCTGCTTTGCCGCGCTCTGTCGACTCTTGCCGGTGCTTCTTTGTGTCTCTTGCTCCACTTGGCCCTTCGAGTCTTTGCGGCGCTGTCTTCTGCAGGTCGTGGACTATTTTGCCTTGCCACTCCTTCGGGAGGCGTTGATACAAACGCTGTCCCCATAGCTCCAACTCCTGCTACCGCCATATTGTACAATGTTTCCCTTGGATCACCTGGAGGTGGTTTAGACGCAAGGATAAAAGCATGTGTCGCCATATACCCAGCCTCGGGTGTCTTAGGGATGATGTTTCCTCTTGTATCTATCGACATGAAGGACATGTCGAGGTTAAGACCAAGTGCTCTCTTTACGCCGGGTATGTGTTGCAGCCTTGATCTTGCTCTGTTCCGCGCCTCCCTGTGGCTATCACCAGTAGTTCTAGATTTTCGACTTAGATCTGCCCTTCTCCTGTGGATGCGAAGCTGCCTCCTTTCTCTGTTCAACTCAGTTGTCTGTTTTCCAATTCCCTGGCAGCTCGTGCGAGCCTATATTTATATGCTTGCTATTCTTCTCGGTGTGGCTGTGGTAGCCATTGGTTACGTGCCGTTCACGGCTCTCGCGGCTCTGTCCCACGCTGCTTGTGAAAGTTGAACTCTATCTCGCGGCTCTGGCCCGACGTATTTGTTGCCCAGGCCTTGTCGCAGATTGGAGGGATCGACGTATGGATTTCCCAGACTGTCGAAAGCCTCGGATGTCTCCTCTTGATCTTCAATGGCGTAAATCTGATGATACTTTGTACTCAGATCTACGTTGGGTTTGGTGACATCATCGTTGAGATTGATGAAGACCTTGCCCACTGTGAGAGATTTGTCGATGAAGTCGTAACTGTCGACATCGCTTGAGCCATCGCTTATATATGAGTCCGCAGATGACTCAAACGACATGTCGTTGAAGATCTTGGCGAGTTTCTCTCTTGCTCTGGTGCTGACGTAGCGTGTCGCCGAGGTTTCTTCTTCTCCTGACTCGGTTGACGATGCATAGTTTGAAAAATCGGAATCGACCACCGACGATCCCGACGAAATCGGAATCTCGACACGATACGATCCTTCCTTCTCGACGCGAAAGTGAAACCTTCCGAACGTCATCTCCATGGGCTCCGCCAGATATGCATATGCATCCAAACGGGAGGGTGGGTGAGGAACAAAATCGACAAGACCAGCAGCGATCTGTTTACCTCGATCCATTGTGTTGCTTGCGGTTGACGATGTCGAAGATCTTGAGCGTGCCATCGAGATCAGCTCCTTACGCCTCTAGTTCCCACAGACGGTGCCAATTGACAAGGTATCAACTTGTCAATGCCTATGGATTGTAGGCTAGGGTTTAGTTGGAAGTAGAGGGTAAGTAGATCTCGAAGGTTTCAGCCGGAAAGTACTCGACGAATATGAAGACTAGGGTTTGCAGACAATGATTCGATTCCCTTTTCGTCCCTCGCCTCCCCCTTTATATAGGAGGTGGAGCCGAGGGATTCGTGCTATACAAGTTACAGAGTCCGGGACGGTTTCTAACTCATCCCGCCAGATTACAAATAACACTTCCTATTACAACTCTTGACTTTCCTTGATATATCTTGGGCTCCCGAATCTTCTTATTCTTCGGGTAGTGGGCCTTCAGTAAACCCCGGGTACTATCTTCGGCAGGCCCATTTGGGATGCCTATGTCAATGGCGGAGGCGCTCCAGTCGCGGCTGACTTTGGCCGCGTCCGAGGTGCTGGCGCTCTTCTTCTTGCCCACGACGTGCGGAGCTTCTGAAGGAGGAACAGAGGAGGCAGGAAAGCTTGAACGAGAACATGAGCAGTAAGAGGCGTGAAAAGTAAAAACGAGGAGGCCCTCTATTTATGCCGTAAGAATTTATGCAAGATCGTGGCCATAACTCCACAGACATCGTGGGAGGTGGATCAGATCTGGTTGTACACGTGGCGTTTAAAGAAAGAACGGAACCGGCGGCCAATTATTCCCACGTTGTGCGAAAATCGAGGAGACGCCTCGATCGCCGCGCGTGCATAGGTCAATTCCTAAAAACTGCCCGCGCAGAACTAGGGTGGGCCCGTCAGGTCAAGTCTTGTCAATCAAACCACAGCAGCAGCACGTCAACAGTGACTTCATAAAGATTGTTGTGAGCAGTCGAAGAAAAATGAAGAAACATCGGATGGTCTTGTGCCCAGACTCGGGGGCTACTCCCATCGGGAGCGCTGAACACGCACCCGACAGAATGAGGACTCGAAGAAAAAAGATTGAAGAAAAAGATGATTGCTCAGCTCGAGTCTGCACCCGGTTGCAAGCACCCGTGCCCAGACTCGGGGGCTACTCCCATCGGGAGCGCTGGACGCGCACCCAACAGAACTTTTTTGCACTCCAGGATCATGCCCGGGGACTTGATTCTGTGTAGGGTAACGTTGTTTTGCCATCGGTAGTTAACCAGCAAAAGTTGGGCACGTTACTCATTCCTTGCATGCGGAAAATATATCGGATGACCTATGAAGACTTGCAGAAGAACTTCGGCAGAGCAGAACGTTCGAGTGGTACAACTTGAGTCTACGCACGAATTGCAAGCATCCGTACCTAGACTCGGGGGCTACTCCCATCGGGAGCGCTGACGTGCACCCGACAGATGAAGATGATGCTGATTCAAGATGAACAAGAACAATCAAGGAGAAGAACATTAAGAGGAGGCATGCTTTAGTCTCTACCCGAACTATGTTCGGCTAGACACTCGGGGGCTACTGACGTGGGTATTACCCTTCGGGTAACCGACATTGCCCTATCCTGTATTATCTAGTTGGAGGCCCATGAAGGCACTTGAAGGCAAGGCGGGCCACTTGGATAGCGCACCAGAAGATTCCTTGGCGGGCAAGACAAGGAAGCAGCCGAACAAGGAAAGTTTAGATTTAAAACTACTGTAAACCTAGTCGTACTCGGTTAGACCTCTTGAGACCTGCCCCCCTATATAAAGGCCAGGAGAGGGGCTGCCGAGGGACACAATCAATCTTAGCAATCTTAGCCGCCAAAAGTCTAGAGCTAGGTCGCCATAGCACTTAGCCTCTCGACGAAGATCTCAGCCGAACTATTCGGCACTCCATTGTAATCCAATATCTTCATAATCAAGATCAGACAGACAGGACGTAAGGGTTTTACCTCATCGAGGGCCCCGAACCTGGGTAAATCGCTCTCCCCGCTTGTCTGTGAACCGATGTCTCGTGTCATCTTACAGGATTCCATCAACCCTAAGCCCCAATCGGAGGGCATTGCCGAGGAGTACCCTCGACATCTGCGCCCTCCTTCTCGCCGCTTCCTACACCTCCTCCACTGCGTCCGATGCACCCTTCCTCAGGTGATTAGGCATATTTGTATGTCTTTATTTTCCTAGATTAAGTTTAATTGTTTGTGTTGGAGGCTCCCCGCCCTGTGCAACTGGTTTCATGGATAGACACGGAATAGTAAAATTAGATACGTCGCGAGGTTATGGAAAAATATCGGCGTGCATGGGCAAGGTTCTTTGAGGAGGAGCATTTGGGAAAAAGCTGCTGCTAATGATATAACATAGAGAGAGTCAAATAAGAAATTAAGGGCATAGCAAGCTCAAAATCGTGAGGTCAAAGAGAGGAGGATGGAGAAAGAGGTTGCATGTACGCATGTGGAGGGAGAGCTGCGCAAGGAGGCTCATGAGGCGGAAAGAAAGAGATTAAGAGAAAGGGATCATGAGGCGCATGCAGTAGAAGAACGCGACGACATGATTGGAAAATGGCAACGCTGGACACATGGAAAGTAGAGTGATGTCCTTGCAATGATGTATCTTAATACCAGTTTTACTGTGGTGATGTATCTTAATTTTAGTTTTAGTGTGCTGATGTATTTTAATTTTTGTTGTAGTGTAGAACTGTATCTTTATTTAAGTTGTAATTTAGCTTTGCATCTTCATTCAAGTTTAAGTGTGTTTCGATTGTATCATTTTCATAAGGAAAACTTCCCGCCTATTTGTCCCGCCCAAGATCTCCCGCCAAATTTATCCCGAGCGACATTGGAAAGATGAGGAGGTCGAGCGACCCATCATCGGAATCGCCGCCAAATTTAAGGTTGCTGACAAGGTATTAACTTGTCAATGCCTACGGGTTGTAGACTAGGGTTTAGTTGGAAGTAGAGGGCAAGTAGATCTCGAAGGTTTCAGCCGAAAAGTACTCGACGATTATGAAAACTAGGGTTTGAGAGACAATGATTCGATGCTTTCTTCGTCCCTCGACTCCCCCTTATATAGGAGGCGGAGCCGAGGGATTCGTGTTGTACAAGTTACAGAGTCCGGGAAGGTTTCTAACTCATCCCGCAAGATTACAAATAACACTTCCTATTACAACTCTAGCTTTCCTTAATAATATCTTGGGATTCCGAATCTTCTTATTCTTCGGGTAGTGGGCCTTCAGTAAACCCCGGGTACTATCTTCGGCAGGCCCATTTGGGATGCCTATGTCAGTAGCCCCCGAGATTTTGCTTGAATCGTAGAGTCAGGGAAAATCTCCACTGTTTAATTTTATTCGACAATTTTAACATTTCTATATTTCTTCACATAAACTTCTATATTGTACAGGGATAATGGTAGTTGGGGCTAGTTCATCTGACGGATCAGGTACTAGTTAACTGCTCTAGTGGCAATCCGCAAAAACCTACTTCAAGATCACGTCCCTGGACATGATCTCGGGATACTGGTGTAAACTTCGACAGGTGCCGCTTAAGGTCTTACCATTCTGTCGAGTCCCAGTAAAATTTATCGGGTACCTAACGCGTCTGTTAGGATTTTTCTTCGTATCTATTGATACGGATAAAAGTAGCAAACCGACGTCAGAGACGGCGCCACGCCACACAGAACGGATCTGGGGTCTTACCTTCGCAAATTTGCGGCATTCAGAAATTGATCGCAACTTTGGCGTTCTAAGAATATATTGTCGAGTGCTTATTCGGCTGTTGGAATGGCACATTTTATCGAGTCAAAGATGACTTATATTGCTCTCCCGATGGGAGTAATATGCAGAGTTATTTATAACTCGAAATATACTCTTTTGGTCTGCTATCTTTCTTTTTCTTTTTCTTTCTTTCTTTTCATGATTTCATCGGGCACGCGAACAGCGTTCCCGATGGGAGTAGCCTCCGAGGCTACAGCCAAGGACTTGTGCTTGGTTGTAGGCTCCACGCCTTATGCCGCTATATTTTTTTCCTCTCCCGAAGTTTTACAATTGCTCGGGTGCGCGAACAGCGCTCCCGATGGGAGTAGCCCCCGAGGCTATGAACAAATACTTGTATTTGATCATAGGCTCTCGCCATTTCTATTTTGTCTTTCTTTTTCTTTTTTCCAAAGTAGCCCCCGAGCATTTGATCAAAAACTTATATTTGATCAAAGGCTCAGGATTATTTTTCCATGTCGCCTTTCATGAAGATGTTGAGGCGAATTTTTCCTTCTGCCAAGGTGACGTTATGGCTGACGATAGCCACGATTGCCAGTCAAAAATCGTGAGAAGTCTTCTCCCGCTGCCTTGCGGGCCCAATTTATCCACTATCTTGATACGTCGTGCAAGTGGGGGACACACGCCCTCCGCTTTTTCTGGCGCACGTACCGTAACTTCGCCAATGTTAAAATACTTTTTTACCCTTGTTTCCACGTGGCTATCATCTGCCGCACACTTTTCCCATCCAACGGTCCGCCGCTTCGCCGCACCTCTATATAAGATCTCCTTTCTTCTTCCTCGAGCACTTCCGCTCGCGCCGCTCTTGTGCTCTCCTCTGCAAAACCTCCTACGCTCCACAATTCCCTAAGCTCATCTTCCCCAAACTGCATTCCTGCACCATTGTTGATGCCACCGCGTCGTTTGACCAGGCACAGCACGCCGGAATCATCAATGGCCGCCGTGGATCTGGGAACCGCGGAGTGGGAAAGGTCCAAGATTTCCACCCAGGACATCAATCTGCTGAAGAAGCTGGGGATCAGCAAGAAGCCCAAAGCGCTGAGCTTCCCTAGCGAGGAAAGCTACCCAACCCCTCCAATGGGGTATCGGGTAAGTTTTGTCGACCACCTCATCCGCGGTCTTTCCGCCCCCATTCATCCTTTTCTCCGCGGACTGCTCTTTATTTACGGTCTGCAACTTCACCACCTCACGCCCAATTCCATCCTCCATATCTCCATTTTCATCACCCTCTGCGAGGCCTTCCTTGGCGTCCAGCCTAACTGGGCGCTATGGAAGCGCATTTTCTTTTGTCGCCGTAATGGCTCTCCCAACATCGCCTATAATATAGGCGGCGTTGTTATTTCCGTTCGCCCCACCGTCGATTACTTCGACGTCAAACTTCCTGACTCAGTCCAGGGGTGGCACAAGAAGTGGTTGTACATTCAGGAAGAAAACCATGGATGTGCTGAAGACAACATCCCTCCCTTCGATGGTGCCGAGAAAATCCATCGCCGCCGCTCCTGGGACGCAGAGGCTACCGAAGAAGAAAAAATAGCGACAGAAGCCCTGATGACTCGCATCCATGAGTTGCAAAATACTCGCGGCAAAGAGTTGTCAGGTATCCAAATCATGGCATATTTTCTTAGGACTAGAGTGCAGCCGCTTCAGGCTCGCAAATACCCTCTCTGGAAATATCTTTGGCGACAAGGGCCTTGAGATCGGTTGTCAGCGGATTTAGAGGTCAAGGACTTAGAAAAGCTTGTCCGAAAAATCTCGTCTCTCAGCAAAAAAGATCCTGTCCCTTCTTCTTGCCGTGTAAAACCATTCAGTGTCGCCAATCCACTTCCCAAGGTAACCTTTGTCGATTGATTTGTTATTTGCTTTGCTATCTTTTTTGTAACTCCTTCTCTGATATCTTCCCCTGTTTTTTTTTGTACAGAACCATCCAAATCTTGTCTTGCTTCCTCCTCTTCCTGAAGGTGGAGAAGTCGAGGAAAGGGCCGTTGTCACTCATGACAACCAAGATGCCCCCTCCTTTGTGAATGAACCCGTGGATTCTCTAAAATCTGCGGGATCTTCTGAAAAGGAGGCTGCCTCCGAAGGCACTGCGTCGGCACAATCTCCTCCTCCTGCTGTTTCTCCAAGGAACAAGAGGAAGAGGAATGATGCCGAAGATTCCGGCACCTCCAAAGCCGAAGAAGTTGGTCCTTCACGTCAGAAGGCAACTTATGATCCATATCTTGAATCCCTCATCAGCTCGTAAGTCACCTTTATTTCCCCTTATTTTTGTACTCGAATTTTTTTGTCTATCTTGTTTTTTATGCTGTCGACTTTTAATCGTAGTGATGATGAGGAAGAAGTACCAACTCTTGATGTGGCTGCTCGAACGAGCACGTCACATACTTTAATTGCTTCGGAGATGCCAGTTGAAGGAGAGGAATCCTCGCCTCCTCAACAAAATGTCGACGCTCGCACTCCTCCGTCGAGCCCTCTTGTCCCTTCACCAAAAAGGACAAGGGTGGAAACAATCCCGGAGCCTACCCTCCAATTGGGTAGCTCCTCTAATTCTCTCTTGGATGATGTAAGTTATTGATTTTCTTGTCATTATCTATATTTCCTCTGTTTGCTTTTTCATGCCTTCATATTTTTCTCATACCGACATTTTCTTTCTTTGTTCTTCTTTGACAGCCTATGATCAAAGAACTTGTTCGCATCTGTGCCCAATTCATTGGGTACCGTGAGTATGCCAGCAAGACTGAAGGTAATAACTTTTGCTGACCCTTGTTTATAGCACCTTGCTTCTATTTTGTCGCCATTTGATGATTCTTTGCTATTTTGGCAGAAAAACTTGCAGAAGCCAACAAGCTTGTCGACACTCTTGCTCAAAAACTGGAGCATAGTGAAACGGCTCGCAAGAAAGCTGAACTTGATGCTAGCCAAGCTAAAGCAGAGGCTGAGAAAGCCAAGGCAAAAGCTGCTGGTGTCGAGGATCTGCAAAAAAGACTTGATGACGCCGAAACTGCTTTGAATGAGCACAAGGCTGCCCAGGCTACTCGTGAACAGGCAATCATCAAGCGCTTGAACACACAGAATCGACGCTTCCTTGGTAACTTTGTCGATCCCTCCTATCTTTCTTAGGCTTGCTTTTCCTTGCTTGCTGTCGACCAATCATATATTTTCTGCGGCAGGTAGAACAAACCAAGAGTTTGAGCTTGAGGATCCCGACAATGATCCTCTCCTTGACGCACTCTCTTTCCTGGAATTTCATGGGACCGAGGTTCGCGAAGGCATGGAGCATGCTGGCGCAGGATTATCAAGGTTGTTCCCCTACTTCTTCCCGAAGAAAGAGGAGCCCAAGACTTTCCTTGCCCTTGCCAAGGACTTCAATCCACCGGAGGATCTTGGACTGAAGATGCGCCAGGAGAATATGAAGATTCTTTGTCGAGAGCACTGTTGCCTTGGTCGCTGACAACCAACAAACTGTTGACTGGATGAAAGTTGGCGACACCGAGCAGATAGAGCAAACAAAATGGCGGTCATTGATCAAGGCAGCGAAGCCCAACACGAAGAAAATCCTGGCCTATCTTGGGATCAAGCCATCTGCAACTCCTAGCTCATCAAGGCCGGAGGTCTAGTTGAATGCCTCTTCTTTTGCTTTCTCTGTTTCTTTTGTTATTGTCGCCATATTAGCTTTGGCGACAATTATCTTGGTAGTCCTTTTGGAGAACCTTCTTCTGTAATATCCATGTAAATTTCCTGAAGATCAATGAAATTCTATCTTGCACTATCATTGATCCTGAGACTTTCTTTTCCAGTTACTATTCAATAATTACTCCACCGACCCTTGTTCTGCCGATACTTCTCCTGCTTCTTCCTTCTCGAAGAAAACGCTAGTCGATAATAACCTCATCGAAGGTTCTGCGAGCAGACATTTGTCGCAAGATTTGCAAGAACTTCGACAACAACTTCAATCCATGAAAAAGCAAACTCTGGCAATGATGGAACAATCTCGAAAAGCATCTGAAAGAGAGAAAATTGCTCTCCAACAAGCCAAAGAGGCCATAGCTGCCAAGGATGCTGCTGTGTCGGAAGCTGAAAAGGCCACTGCTCGAGAAAATAGCATGCTCGAGCTAATGTCTGAAGCTAGCACGGATATGCTAGGTATGTTTTTCCAACCTCATACTGCTTCTTTCTTGTTTTACTATGCCTCCCCTTAAATTTCTTGCCTTGTCGCTTAATAGGCTATGTTCTTGACGCTGCCGCTGAAGATGAAAGAGTGAATATCAGAACAAATCTCCTCGTCAATCTTTCTCTTAACCATGGCTGTCTGTTTTGGGCCACCCCTGAACGGACCCAGCAAATTGTTAGGTTCCAAGATCGCGCTTGCCAGGTGCGCGAATTTCTCAATTTTTGCACGAGAACCTTGACCCTGGTTTACAAGACTTTATTTCCTCGAGATGAAACTCCAAAAACTCTTCCTGGACTACTGGAGAAATTTAGAGATGCCCCTCGCATTCATAATTTTGTGCGAGCTCAATTGACTGCTGGAGCAAGGTTCGCCATGATTATGATAAACATTTGCCATCCCAAGTTGGACCTGACGAAGATTGTTGCTGATTGCTTGGCCAAAAAATCGTGGCGAAAAAATGATATTGACACAATCAATGACATGGTGACTCCTGTGGCCGAGTCGATGATGGACGAACTTCTTCGGATGGATTCAGAATTCTTCGTCAAGGGGACCTATGCTGAACACAAAACAACCAGAGGTTTATCCATAGATAGTATCTTAGGCCTTGATTGAGCTGTACTATATTGCGAGATATTATGTCTGTATTGTTTTGATCTCTTTTTGTTTCGAAGAAATTTGTTTATATTGTAAAGTGGCCTATATTGTTGGAGCCCCCGAGCCTCTGGCTGGAGTTTATATTGTTTTGCTGTCTCGAAATTTTTTCCTCTTGTCGTAAGAAGATATATTTATTTTTCCATCGATGGGTTACAAGCCCCCGAGTGTCTTGGTGTCGAAGTTCTATATTTTTCTTGCGAGGTTTTCAGACCAAAGCAATAATATTTTGACGAGTATACTATATTTATAATTGTTAGCTTCCGACGTTTATATTTGGCGAGGTATTATTGTACCAAGGCGAAATATTTCGGTAAGTCTAGTTTATCTATATTGTATGTATTTTGTAACTTGAAGGCGTTGAGCCCCCGAGCGTGTTGAGGAATAAGAAGTATATCTCCACTATCTTTATTATATTGCAGCACCGCGAGCCCGCCTCATTAAAAACCTTTCCGGCCCCACTCGGTGCCCCGAAAAGGAAAAGAGTGCGTCTGAAAACTCGCGGGCGTTTCAGTACATTGTATTTTTACAAAGGAGGACTATATCTCGACTCTAGGCGTAGAACCGCCTGAGCTGCGCCACGTTCCAGGGGTTTTTCTTGGGAGCCCCGGTCTTCTTGTCCTTGATCCTGTATGCTCCTCCGTCGATGACTTCCGTGACGACGTAAGGGCCTAGCCATGGTGATTCGAGCTTTTCAGTACTTTTTTTATTTAACCGTAAGACCAAATCTCCGACCTGGAAAGATCTTGGCCTTAATCGCCGACTGTGGTAGTTTTTGAGGTCCTGCTGGTATTTGGTGACTCGTGAAAGTACTTCGTCTCGAGCTTCATCGAGTGCGTCCATATCATCCTCCCGAGCTTTTCGTGATGTTTCTTCGTCATACTCTGTTACTCTTGGAGAATCATGCTCTATTTCAATTGGTAATACTGCTTCGGCTCCGTGGACGAGAAAAAACGGAGTTTCTTGTGTCGCCGTATTTGGTGTTGTTCGGATGCTCCACAAAACACTTGGCAATTCCTCTGGCCAGGTATGTCGAGCTTTTTCAAGCGGTCCTAGCAGGCGCTTTTTGAGGCCGTTGCAGATGATACCATTGGCTTTCTCGACTTGACCGTTGGTTTGCGGGTGCCCAACTGACGCAAAGTGCAATTTAATGCCTATTTCTGCGCAGTACTCCTTGAATTCCTTGGACGTAAAGTTTGTACCGTTATCTGTGACAATGCGATGAGGCACTCCAAACCGAAAAACGAGGCCTTTCACAAACTTTATTGCCGACGCTGCATCTGGTGAATTTATTGGCTTCGCTTCTACCCACTTGGTGAATTTGTCGACAGCGACCAGCAAGTACTCATATCCTCCTGGCGAAGCTTTGTGCAACTTGCCCACCATATCAAGTCCCCATTGGGCAAAGGGCCATGACAATGGTATTGGCATCAGTTCCGCCGCCGGGGAGTGAGGTTTTGCGGCAAATCTTTGGCACGCGTCGCAGGTTCATACTATTTCCTTGGCATCCTCAATTGCTGTCAACCAATAAAATCCTGCCCGAAAAACCTTGGCTGCAATAGCTCGACTACTCGCGTGGTGGCCACATATTCCTTCGTGTACATCCTTTAGGATTATTCTTCCTTCCTCGGGTGTGACGCACCTTTGCAAGACGCCTGAAATACTTCGCTTGTATAACTCCCCTTTGACCACTGTGAAAGCTTTGGATCGTCGAATAACTCGCCTTGCCTCAACTGGATCGTCGGGTATTTCTTTCCTGAGGATATACGATATGTACGCTTGCATCCAAGGAACTTCCACCATCATCACAAGCTCTTGGTCCTCTTCGTCCTCCATGGCTTCCTTGAGGGGCGCCGAAGTTTTTTC